>NC_060242.1:41016970-41333921 GCF_021155785.1 Neodiprion fabricii
GTATCACTTCTCCGCAGCTCGAGGCCAATTTTTCAACCCCTTCAACAGCCAATCGACACGCCGTTGGATCACACTTTTAAAAAAAACCCAGAGCTCCTACAGCCTCTGGAGGCATATTAAGAGCCGTGACACGCAGATATAATTTCTTCTGAGGGTCGGAGACGTCAGCGTTAAAAGTTGCGAAATTGCCGGTGGGAATAACTTTATGCCAAGGATGCTGGAATAAAATAACGTCGGGCATCGCATAGACATGGAAACGCAATTTTGGTCCTCGCGATTTTCTCTGGCCAAAAATTTGATGCTCGTAAATTTTATCAAATCGCGGGAATGCTTCGTGGATTTTCATCTCACCCTAACTTTTTTCCTCTCATTTTTTCTGTTTTGTTTTGTCTCGTTTTTTGATTTTTTTTTTTCCCGATTTTTTTTTTTTTTTGGCGCAGATCCTTGTCACCCCGGGAACACAATAATCCCTACATCCATCAGCCGGGAAACGAGGACCTGATTTCCCGGTGCTTGAACCGGACCAGTCCTCGGTCTTCGGTCAATCCCGCATAGTTGTGGGAATGATTCACGCGCTGCAAATTTTACATTTTACAAGCTCTTCGCGGAGGCGTTTAAGCCTGGCGTGAGATGAAAAAAAAAAATTTATAAAAATTATGTTCACCACCGTGGAACGGGTATTTTTCTTTCACGCCGCCGCAGATCGAAATATATTATTCTGGCTGGAAGAGATGAGTTTCGGTCTCTTTTTCTCAGAGAAAATAATAAACATCATCGCTGATTTCGCGATCCAATCGGCCGGATGGAAAATACACCGGAATAGGCTCGGCGAGGAATTATTTAAAATGAAAATCGCGTACAACTATTTTTTCAAACCTTGTGTAAACAACAAGTGCCGGAATAAAATCTGTGATTCATATACATATACATGTGTATTGTATATCTTATGCCTGTGAATATTTTCTCAGGTATTATAAAAAAAAAAAAACCCTAATATCGTCTATAAATTTTAGACACGTATGTAATATATTACAAGCACTGGGTATATGGCAATAATATCAATAAACATTCAGCGGTTATTGCCACGCATTTTAATGCTACTCCACGACTTTCGATCCGCGTAACTCACGGTTGAATTGTTGCTTTTGTCATTAACGGATGTCCATGAAAATAATCAACGTGTGAATCCTCCCACCGAATTCCACGTTCCTTGCTCGATATCATTCTTGTATTTCAAACCAATGTCGATGAATCACCGAAAGTTTCACCGATCGATTATTCAAAGCCGTGCGGAGGTGTGAAAAATTTTTTTCCAAGCTTACCACGCAGGGAAATTAATTGAATAATCTGACCGATTCAAAAGCTCGGCCCTGATTTTTTCAAACCTAATCAGGCGCGAGTTTTGCAGACGATTTATTTACCCAAAGGATAATTTCGTTGAGGTTGAAGTTATTATTATTATTATTTATTTATTTCTATTTTTTTTTTTTTGCTGCATCTTGTAAACCTATCGTTTGTGAATTATAACAATTTTACGTGTCGACATATTTTCTTCGTACCAACTGAGGAACTGAGGAAAAAAATCTGTCTTCGGACGATTTGCACGTTATTCATTTGTAAATCGTGTGAATTGATTTTCATTGGAATCGAAAAAAAAATAAAGCAAAACTATACCAATTTTCTGTTTAAAAAAATTTTTACCGTAAGTTACGACACGTTTTTAATAATAAGGTGTTTGCGATTGAAACTCAGTGTAATTGCATTTGTTTTCTACGTTACAGGCACAGTTCTAATTTAACTAGATTTAACTCTGTCAGCCTTTGCGTTTTTTAAACATCCAGTGACCGATGAACGAATTATCCTTGTTCAGTTCTACGACAACTTTTTACCTCTGCGAAAATAAATACCTGGAAAAATTCAACCCTGTATCCCCAAATCACGAATGATCGATTACGCGATTATACGAGCTATTCCTCCGGTACATAAATTTCGCTTCACACATCTGGCTCGGCTTATTGCTGTAACATTTTTGTTGGGCTACCTTACAAGCCGGGTAAATTTGTCTGCAATTCTTTTTCGTCATTTGAATAATGATCGAGACATGTAAAGGAGGTTTAACGGACCGCGCGATAAACTCGATCGCAACCTTGCGTAAGGTCGTCGAATCGCTAATTGGCGTATCTTGATCAGGTGGTTTATTTCTTAACTTTGTACTTTTTCTCAAGGCGCCACTCGAAAAGTTTTTTCAGAAATAGCGAAAAACTAACCGTCATAAAATGTTGAGGAAGTAGGAAAATATTTAGAGATCGCAACCAATCATTGTAATATTTTTTATTTACTTTTATGCGTACACCTTACGGACTTGTGTATACGTTAGTTTGTTTTCTTGCATCGTGGTCCGATTAATTGTTCACCAATCAACAGCAAACTGCGCGTAACAATTCCGAATTTGGCTGTCATCGTCCTTTATCCGAAATATTAATCATCTCCGAGAAATTTGGCCAACATTTTTGCTACCAAAGGAGGAATATTTTCTTTTCGCTAGCTAGATTTTTATTAACGATAATTAATCGAACCACGGTATGAAAAAAATAAACTATTATACACACGTAAGTCCGTAAGGCGTAGAAATAAAAATAAATAAAAAATATCACAATAAACGGTAACAACCTCTAAATATATTTTCAGAGACAATCTTTTTTCCAGCATTTGTCACAAATTTTTCAACTCTTCACGCTACGCCTTAATGTCAACGAGCGGCGATTCGCTTCAAAATTTAACGATAAAATCGAGTTGAAAAAACTATTGCAACGAGTACTCACAATCGGTAAGTCGATCCTTGAGCTGCTGATTCTTACCCACTAAAGTTCTTCGCCTTTATCTGACCGAAGTCCTTTACAGGATCGAGTACCTTGAAGCTTTTTCACTATATCGTTTACCGCCCGCATTTCATCGCCTCTATCGCTAGGCGTCGAGATTTTTATCGTCACGTCTCACCGCGTTTGTCAGAACGACGAAAAGGACTCCTCTGGTCCTTTCTCCATCTCTACACTTTCACACCGTTCGTCCGCAGATCCGCGCTAGATTAAATTTCACCCATAAAAGCGCGGTCGAATTTAAGGTAAGACAAATCGTCCGGTATTATTTCCCAATCTAAGAAGCGCGTCGCTTAGCTTCAATTCCGCATCCTTTAAAACCGCTCTGCGGAATACACGTTCCGGGAAGAAAAGAAACGTCCCCCTTGTCACTGGGAGTTTCACTAAAAAATAGGGACGCGAGCGTGCGAAAAGAAAAAAACAACGTCCGGAAAATAGGGAAGGGGTGGAATTATCCCGAAATTTTCCCGCCTCCGAATTCATTCATGCTTTTCCACACCGGAAGGATCGGCTCCTGAAAGTCCTGCAGGTTTGGCCGCGCGGCGTCTTCGCGTGGCACTGCGATGCGCTTCGCGGCAAGTTCTCTTCTTCATCGGCAGAAACATCGCCGCGGGAACGTCGAGAGACGCAGGCGCGTTTCAAAAAGCACAAAATCACTTGTGCGCGATGACGTAACGAGGCCGCAGGGTCACGTGGTGGCCACCGATCGTCGAAAAGTGCCGGGCTTGTTTTCCCAATTTCGCAAGCTCGGGACGAACGGTCCGCCTTTCACCCACCGTTATCATTTTTTTTTTTTTTTTTCCCCTCCAGCAATGTTTCCCGGGAAATGTTGCAACGGGACCGAGAAAATGTCGCGTCCGCGGAGCAGAGAGAAAAAAACTGTCGCAGATATTCCGAGGATACGTCGAGTATCTCAATTCAACAGGTTTTTAAGCCAGCAAGCCAAACCTTCTGATATTCGTTCCCGTGATACAGCGAAGTCCAAAAATCAATATTTTGTCAAGTACTTTTAAATATCCGATACTTATATTAGGATTACACTGAACCGCATTTTTGTTTTTCTTTTTATTCACAAATGTAATTGATTACCTATAATCTATTCTATTACAATAATGAATATACTTAATATAAAATAATTCTTTCTTTTTTTATTTTGCAATAAAAGGAATACAAGATGAGGAAATTTAATCAAACGTTTCGATATCAATTTCCCAAATATCATGAAATAAAAGAGTGATTGACGGATACGAATAAAAATATATGATAACTTGTCATTGAAATCGAAATCTCTCGTCTCGTTTCGTCGTTTCAATTCCATATCTCATTTTCTTTTTCTTCCTTCTTCAGCAAATTATGTTTTCGTTTTTATCTTTTTATAAATTGTACGCACGTGCGGGCTTTGTTAAAAAATTAAATACATGTCAAACTTTATAGTTTGTTTTAGCCAACTACACACAATTCGCACAAGTCGTTTAGTCGTTATCGTAAAATTGAAAGCGAGAGTCGATGCAGACGAAGATCGCGAACGACAGAACCGAGGTCAAGCCTTTACCTGTGTTTACTGAATTGGTTAAATTATATCTAAGTTAGACGGACTTATTCGAATCGTGTACAAAAAGTTTAACACATTTCAAATCAAATCAAATCAATCAAAAGAATTCTTAAAATTTGGGTAGAAATTTTTTGTTACAAAATTTCCGAACAATTTCGCGATTTCAATCCGTTTGTTTCACACAGTGGCAAAGAGGAGATAAACCAATTCTTTGAACGGGCCGTTTAGAATTGCCGATTACGAACTCGCAGCACAAAGGTAAATTCCAGTTCGACTGACCCAATTCTCAACCGTCTACCAGATGGGATCAAAACAATGTAATAATAAAGCTTACTTTTTTACCACTAACCGCCATTCCGGCCTAACGAAATTTGACAGGCACGCCCTTTGTTTGTCGCTAAATTGTTTGCATTATTTGCCTTTAGATGCGGAAATGTTTTTACGCGAAGAACGAAAGTGTTTTTGTAATTTTTTTTTTTTTTTCAAATTTAGAATTAGCGATCCGAGAAGGATAATTCGAAGAATTGACGTACGTCAATCAATCACGTTCCCTGACAATAATCAACTTTGATCCGCTAAAGATTGTAACAAAATTATGTAATCTTCGTTCACAAGTCTGGCTGAACTTTACAAAACGATGAAATTGATCGAGAAAGGGTCGCGAAATGCGTTTTCAAAAATCCCAGGCGTAATTGATTTTGAAAAATTCCTGGATTCACGTTGTGTCACGAACCGATTAAGAATGATAAAAAATAATCGATTTTCGATTAAACGTATTATTTCATTGCGATTAATCGAGCATGATCGATTACATTTCAAACTCGATCAATCGACCTACACGATTATTGTTTCTCACAATCGGTTTTTGTTCTTCACTTCCATGAACGTTGCGGTACGATATCGATTTACGCGATTAAAGTATGAATTATTGTCATTGTCTTACTTACTCAAGTACGTATTTGATACAACAAGTGAAAGATAAATGAACGAATTTACCTGAAATCGAAAAATATTTTAAATGAAACGATAAATTATTTAAAAAACTTTTCCGCTTTTAAGACTACAGATTGAAATTTACGAAATTTTCGTCTCATACGCATCGTTTTACAAGAATACGAAACAATCGATTAATCGATTAACTTTCACCAATTGAATCTAGTCGTGTTCGTTTATTTCAGCGGACTCGATTAGTCGATGCATCGATTATATTCAGGTTAATTACCGTCGCTTAATCGAACGAATCACACGATCTCAATGTCAACTTTAACGGTGAGTTTATGCTCACACAGGAGTCTGAGAATTATGCCGGCTTTAGCTCCGAATTCCTGCTCAATCGACTCGACTCGTAATTGGTCTCATTCGAATTTTATGCTAATGAGATAAAACTCATTTCACCCCGATTAAAATCAGCTCCCTCGTTTAGCCGAGAACAATTGAACCTACGGTGATACAGAAACGCGAAGATCTTGATAATCCGCTTGTCACAGCCGTCTGAAATGTCTGTTCCGGACCGGAGCGCGATGTTAAGAAGGGATTTGGAGCGTCTTAAAGTGGACAAAATGGATATTCCAGTTGTTGGAAGGACTGACAAGAGATCCGGATTTCCTCTCGGATTGTTGCGATCGGTTCAATGCTTTACGGAAAAGCGACGTCGCTCTTTGTCTAAACGCGCTCAACCAGCGCTCGGTTACAACAATGCTTAAAGCTGCTCGCTGGGCGAATTCGAAACTCGCGTTGCCCCGAAGCAAACAATGTTTTCCAGTGAAATGTAAAGTTTGCGGTTGGATATTTCGCATCGGTTCAATATTCGTAAACGCTCGACGTTTCTGCAAAGCGCGTTATTCTCGGACCTCGATTTTCATCGTCATTTTTCCACAAATCCTCTTACGTCGAATATATCCCTTGCCTTCATGCCTACGGAATGAATGAGTTTTCCAAAATTTTACACTGAAAAATATGCCGCGAATTTTCCGAAAATTCAACGTCACGTCGACGCCTCTTACGAAAACTTGCTGGGTATAAAAATCCATGAAGACCGATTTAATCGTTCTCAATAAAATGTGATAGTTGTTACACTTTTTTAGACAGATTACGCGCAGCTTAGGTTAGAACTACTTGATATAAATATAATAAGACCCATATCATATATATATATATTGATAAAAAAATCTGGAACAAATTTAAAACATCTGTAAAGAAGCTGTTGAAAAAAAGCACACATTTTTCTAAGATCCGCATCGACGACGCAATTTCGAGGATATTTATAAATTTATTTTGACGCGAATAAACGCACCTCCGCATCCGCAAATTGACTTTCATTTCGACTATGGGCACGCCTTGAGCCTCGCAGATCAGAATGTGATTCAGGATTGTGACAATTTCTTCGCAATTGTACCTTACCTGTGAGTATAATGCAAAAGTCCTGAGATCCGTTGTGATTTTGCGATACGATGAGGCACTCGGGAGTCGATCAATCTTTAGGTAAAGCATCGCTAGTTACGGCTTTGAATAATTGATCAACTTAGCTCGGTTTCAATCAGGATGGAGCACACTTAGCCTGCTCGGATATTCCATGAATCCATATCTGGATTCGGGTGGTTAACTCTTGCTCAACATCGCTTTGTGCATTCGTTATCGTCCTCAGGGGTAAAATATTCGTCCGTATCGCACGCGAAGCTTGCGGGAATTACGACCTTAAGGAGAATGAAGAACGAAGAAAAAAGCTGATACAAAAAATGTCAGATCCCTCTGAAGTGTGAATTAAGAGCGAACGTTCTAAAATCTTACCTATTTTTTTTTTTTTTTTTATAAGAAAATGAATATACTTACAATTAGGACAATTTGAGTTTGAGGGCTTTATTATTTAAAGTCTGAAAAACATTTTAGAACTTTTTTTACCGAAATTAATAACAAAATGGCGGAATGGTGTATATAAGTAGCGAACGACCACGTTTTCAATTCGGTGGCGAAGATTCCTCGGTCAATTTTTATTTGACCGACTTGAAATTTAGACACAATGTTAAAAATTTGTTTATCGATTCGATCTCGCGGCTAGATTTTTCAATTTCAATCATAAGATTTTATTACTAAAATTTTGCGGTTCAAACGTTACATCCTCCAGACCTCGTATACTTTACCCACAATCTTATAATCACTTTACACCCCGCATCCTCTTCTTATCTTCACCGAGTCAGCAGGTACATTTCTGAACTGCAACTAACGAGTTTTCTACCTTCTCTTAACTCTTCGCTTCCAACCTAGTCACTTATAATTACATCTCTCCATGCCAATCGAAATCCTTTTTCCAAGCCGACTCCTTCGCACTGACCATTGTTATAATTCAATTACCGAGTCAACAATAATAAACCAACCGTACCATTTATATCGTCTACTTCCCTTAAAACCGATCCCTTTCTTTTTCCATCATTTCCTGCATTTGGAGTAGTGGCACGTAAGTGCATAATCGGTGTATATATATGAAAAAGAGTTTTTTTTACAACATTCGGACTACGAGCTCGAACCTGAAAAAGTATTTTGACTCAAGAAAGTTTTTCGATGATGTCAGGAGATGCGTCACCTCAAAAGCCCTCGAGTTCGGAGTCGTTCGCTACTCACATGCGCCATGCCACCATTTTGTTATTAATTTCGATGACAAAATTCTAAAACGTTCTCGAAACTGTAAACAATAAATCCCTTAAATTAAAATTGCTTCAAGTGTTTCCGTTATCTTTGAAAAAAAAAAACAACTCCTGAAAATAGGTATGACTTTAGACCGTTCAAGAGTCGTCGATAGACTCCTGCAAGGAATCTCGACGCTCTCTTTCATCGTCAACACCGTAAAGAAGGAGATGAAAAATGAAACACCAGTCGTGGGAAAGTCCACCTTCAATTTTCCGTCGTCTTAAACTTCTTCAGCCGCCGTTGACCTGAAGAAAAATTCTCTGCACGTTCGCGCGGGACGCTCTTGAAGAAAAATGCCGAGTAGTTTTCCACCTGCAACGTGCATTCTGGCTCGGTGCAATATCGTTCATCCTTGGAGGGCTGCACATGCCGTCATGTAACCGTAAAGCGATCACCCGAATCCACTCCCTTATTTAGAGCTCTAGAGAACTGGAGAAATTATAATCCAGCCGAGAAAAGAAGACGATAGAAAAGCAGCTCTGTTCATGCTAAGGAAGAACGCGATCTGCCGAGAAATGGATACGAATTTAAGCGCAATAAGTTCCATGCTGTGCTTCTTGAATGCGAGTGTCAAATGCATCGCGATTGTTTCAGCAGGATATCTCCCTGCTGTTCGTGCAACGAAAACGAATCGTATATCACACGACAATACGTCGGGCACTATACCGGGACGATCTTTTGAAACTTGAAAATCATCTGCGCATGCGCGCGTTTTATCCGCCGTTCTGCGCGCAGGCTGGCCATCCCGAGTTTTGAGCTGTCAAACTTTTTCTGGCAGCGATGTGGTTGATACGAATTTTCGAGGTTAGAATATCAAATAATTGAGACAGTGACACGGAACGGTTCGGGAAGCATTTGATATTGGGTCGGAGAGTTGATTCTTCAAAGAACGGTCGGAATTTAATGCTTATGCTCTTTGAAAATTCAAACGTACACATTTCGTGTAGGTTGGCACGCCTGCATCGCGGACAAAAATATCGCTGCGGGAAGATGTCGCCAATCAGTGAGATTGAATTGTTTGGCGCAGGCGCGGTTGATTTTCAAGAGATTTTCCCTGTATACTCCGATAGTCGTTGGCCGATAGCTGTTGCAGTATATTTCATGGCCAAGTCGTAAATTTCACCGATCTGCAATTTGTTATATTCCGATTTTGCGATTGCAGATCAGTGCTGGCCGAGTTGTTTTTGGATGAAGTACCTTGTTAACTGTCACAACACGCCGTAAGGTTTGGTTAGTTTTTTACCGTTCGTGAACATCGTAACGCGACGATATGAATAACATTTCTGCTCATCCTCTGGGCTTTGAGCTGATGCTTTGGCGCTCAAAACTCGCTGGAAATAATTTGTGATATAACGGCAACGTGTACAAGCAGTCGCTAGGCTAAGTTAAGCTCAGCCTTTTGATGTTCAGTCAATTTTCGCCGAATTTATTGACAGTAAAGGTTAATTGATGTTCAACCTCTCGTCAATTTTTACGATCACGTTTCCAGCTTAGTTGAAAGTATAACGAATTTTTCCTACGGGTTACGCGGGCTGTTGAAACGCTCGGTTTTTTTCCGGATTCCATGAAAAGAAATAACGAGTGCTGCTCTTTTACAGGTTTAACCAAGGGGTTCGACACACGTGATATATGGTGTACACTTTTCCGGAAATCTTGTAAAATCTATTGAAATCTCTGAAATTTTTTGAAATCATTGAAATATCTGAAATTTTCTTATGAAAAAATTGTTTGTAATTCCATGAAGTCTCTTTTAATCTTTTAAAATCCTTTGAAATCCCTGAGATCTTTTAAAATCCCTGATATCTTCTAGTCTTCTGAAATTATCTGAAATCTCTTGAAATCTTTGGAAATTTGTCGACGACTTTTGAAATCTTTGAAATCTTTTGTAATTCCATGAAGTCCCTTGATAATGTTTTGAAATCTCTTGAAATCGTTGTAATCTTGAAATCAGATCTACATGAAATGGATGAGTCATTAAACCCGCGGATTTAAAGACAAACCAATTCACGGGGATCGGGAGCATCAATTGGCTGATGTTTCAAAGTCCTAACGTGTAAATATAACTCACGAAAGACAGGAGCTGCGTAAAACGTTTTGTTCTGAAAAACTTGGAATGTCATTCCAATATCGTTCAGGCAGGTAGTCGCAGCATTCCTCGAAAATGAATACTTGGAAAAGCTCCAAATATTCGACTGCAGTCCTTCGCGTGCAGACGCTTGTCATTCCATCTGCAGGAACGTTGAAAATGGTTGAACCAAACTCTGATTGTAATCCGAGCAGACAAGCTGCTCTGTCCGCGTCTCGCGTTAAGCTTGGCAGGTATGTTTCGCCCCGAGTTTCTGAACGTTCAGGGGCAGCCTGTAGAGTGATTGGACACCGGATTATTTGGCATCGGTAATGTCCTTCGCCTGTCCGGCTACTCAGCGATCGAACTTACTTAACGGTCCCAACGAGGGGATGCTGTCCACCACCTATAGTGCGAGAACTCGCTAAAAGCTCCCCAACGAAAAAAGCTGGCTCAAAACTTTCCTCATACTGTGCAACAGATGCATGCTTCCGCATTAGCTACGAAATTGCGGAGTTAAAATTTACTCCCGAGAGCTGCAGCTTTTTCCTTCGAGATTTCATCAGAACTTGATAAAGTATCCTCATTCATTATGCACGTTCAGATTATATCCAACCGGTTGCAAACTGTAATATAAATCAGGTAGTCGGAAAAGCACATCGGGGGCGATGAAAGTTCCTTCCAAAAGTCCAACGACTCCTCGTTCGTGTCTAAATTTCGTTCTTCCATCTCACGTTCGTCTTTAATAACTTTCTTAGCACGATCAGCACGCGTTAGGAAATTTCTTTTTCACATAGGTGTACAAGGGAGTTCAAACGATGCGATCGTAAAGTGCAAACATACACCATCAGCAATTGCTGATTGTAGGTACAACTGCAACAGCTCACTGACACATTTTACGAGATCAGCGAACGGTGGACAAAGTTCCGAAAATCGCCTTACCACCAAGTTTACGAATCGTTTAATGACACCGTAGGTTGGTTCATTCTATATTTCGTAAGACCAATTCAGGAGCATCGTATCATAGAAAGCAACAGGTTTGCGACAACATCGATTGCTTTAACATATTCGATTAACGTAGTGTGCCTGTCGTGTAGTACAGTAAGATACGTGTACCAGTTATCGACACGCTTAGACCCAACGATCGACCCTTTTATTTTCCAAAATTATTAATTGTTGGCAAAAATTGTGAATTCCTTGACGACTACAACCAATTACTAGAGGCTTGGACACTACAAATTTAATTACTGGTAATTTTAGAACTAAGGATTAAACTGATACACCCAAAAAAGTTCAATAAATGGTACACTTACCTTATACCAGTATAACCGTATTGCTATATTGCGTCACGTTACTTCCGCTCATGCACAATGCGGGGAGATTATTCAGCGGTAAGTGAACGAATCCGAGTGTGAGCCGGGAATATTCGAGATAATCATGTAATGCACCTTGTCAGTGTAATTGAAAGGATTAAAGGGTAGCAGTTAAAAATCCGATGTTCATTCAAATGGATAACCTTTTTCGCGATAAATTTGTCAGAGCTTCAGAATTTTCTGCGAATCTTTAATCGCATGGCCGGTATTACGGGGTGCTGAATGGTGGATTATTACAAATTATAATACCCTCTTTCTGTGCTCGTTGAACATCGAACAAGTACCAGACAGCTGCTGAGCTGGAAAAATCGCGTGACCGTGGAACTTGATTAAATTGTCTCTTCTATACATTTTCTTTGTTATTTTTTTCCATCGAATCGTTTTCGATACCGCACAAGTGGGTTAGGATTTTTTCTATAGGTACTCCTTCACCGCCACATTCTAGTCCCTAAAACGTCTTCAATAGAAAGATTAAGGTGGTCCTTATTCAGGTTGTTGATAAATTTTTTCGGCCCCATCCTCCAAATCAACTTCAAATAACCAAAAAACACTTGATAACAAAGTTTTTCAGATTCTTACCTCAACTCTAAGACAGCCCGCTTTGTGATCGAAGTTTCTTGTGGAAATAAAATGGGAAAACATTTCTTTTTCGGTATATATTTTATTGTGAGAGTAATAGTGTTGAAAAATATCTGTAACTGCGAGGTTTTAGTCGGTATCAGTGCTACTAACGGTGTGAATTTTTTTTCGGACAGTAGCGCTGATGCCTACTAAAACCTCGCAGTTACAGATTTTTTCGAACACTATTATTACTTTTACAGTGAAATATATATTGAGAAAAAAAGTTCTTCCCGTGTTATTTCCATAACAAACTTTGATCACTAATTGTTTTTGAATTATTTGCAGTTGGTTCCGAGGGTGATGCGAAAAAAGTTCGATCACACCATAATAAAAAAATATTCCCTTCACTGTTTGCTATTTCAATATCACACCATTACGACCATTTTCGTTGTACATACCTATGGGTACCGACGTAAAGCATACACCTCTATCCTTGGCGGTCTCTTCGTCCCACGCTTGTTTCTAATAACGTTAACTAGGTCCCATTTCCATCCTCCCGAAGTTGGGAAGATCTTTACCCTAGTTGTTCTTGGCATTCGGCGTTTCCGAGCAAAGCGGAGGCTGGCGGTTACGGAGTCAAGGGTGCGATTAAGCCATGTAATATAGACGCGGTTGCCTTGTATACCTTACAGTGCGTCTAGTGCTCGGAACACAAACAGCCGGCAGGCAGGCAGGCAGGCAGCGCACCTAAATACTAAAATTTTATCGGTAACCGATGCTGCAGCATCCGTTATCGTTCCGGCTTTGCGTTAACCGCCAACGCTACTCCACAAAGGATTTATCCTAGACCGCAAGTTCCACCATGCACAGCAGCAAAATTATGTTCAGGTGAAATAACTGGAGAACGAAACGCTGTGATTTTGAGAGAGCAACGTTTCACGGTCCGTCTCACTCTTTAGGCACTGTACGTGTAACGACGAATTCCATTTTGGGTTGTATGGATTTTTCCAACCAAATGAAAATAAAGTCCAGGTAACGGATCCCGTAGATAAATTGAAATTCTAAACAGATTCCAGATCGGTTGATTCCGCAACTCTGGCACGCAACTTTGAGCGTTAAATTCGAGGATTGAGAGTTGGTATTGAAATTGAATTGCGCCTTCAGAAGTTCCCTCGACTTTGGTGGTAACTGATTAAAAGTTTCAATGCCAGTGTCGGGATTCTCGCCATTCTTGACACCGGGTCGAACGATGGATAAGGAATGTCTGCAGAGGGTCAAGGACGACGTATCCTTTGTCTACAAGCGATTCCTCGACGATCAAGCAACCGGATGATTGCCTCTTCAAGTTGATGAATGTGTGAAATTTAGCTACTTTGACTGATTTTCAGTAGCGAGCGTTAGCGAATTATCGCTCCAATCTTCGTAACCTTTGGACGTACAGACACGTATTGATAAGTGTTCGTTTGGAAAAGCTGTTCTTTGTACGAGATAAATAACCCCGATAAGCATTAAGGCTACATTATTTCTCTCGATCGCCTCGTCGATACCGAAAGCTGTAATTGCTGTATTGAGTTATCGTTATTCACTTTACGTCATCTGGTTCGACTTGTTTGGGAGAGAAACTGATACTGTGAAGTTCTCGACGATCAACCCTTCTGATGGCTTAACTATCAGCATTGGGATTCCGGCAGTGATGCGTTAATGATGGTGCGACTCAGATACGGTTACGCAATTGGTTATTACATGGTTCCGCGTTAATTGCAACGCACATCCATCACGCAACACGTCACAAGATTTAGATAGACTTAGATACCCGGTCAGAAACTCCGTTGTCACTACGTCCCAAAGAGCGTATCAACTTCGGTCGAAGAACAAACCGGACATTCAGCGAAAGTGAGTATACTGGTTTTGTTTTTATTGCTCAATTACAGTCCAAACAAGAGTGTGCTACACTTTTTTCTTCACACAGCCCATACTTGCTGACAATAGAGCCAGTCATTTTTGATCACCAATCCGTGCACACTGCGGTAAAATTGAAAACCATCGCGACTATAAGCAGTAGAACTTTATTTAGAAATTACCATTGATTGATAAATTACACTGATTATCAACAATTAACCGATTTCATTCGCCTGATCGAGTTACTGTGAATATTACCAACAATTGAACTCCTCAATGTGTCTCACCTCAATCTTTCCTTACAAACGATGAACCGTTTACTCAAAATTAAGTTGTACTGTATAGTCAATCGATGATATGGAGGAAATCGATCGATTGAAATATTTACCAGTGTATTCGAGGAGTGTAAGTTTATTTGAAGAGCATTAGAAGGATGGAAACGATTATTTATAAATGGCTGGAACGAGAATGAAATGCAGACGCTGGATGAATTTTTTTGTCAGTCTGTCCCCCGAGGTTTATACATCCTTCGTTCGAGCGTGTCGCCTTTGAAATATTAAATTATAAAGGAACTCTGGGAAACGTAGATAACAATAAAAGTTTTAAAAAAGCCGGGTCACTCCGTGATGGTTCTTCTTTTATGCCGGCGAACCTTCAGGTAGTAAGATTGTCCGAACTTTTAACCCCGCGACATTATATATATATATTGCACCCTCGTGCCGGTAACATCGAGACTTTATTGCCACTCTAAACTGAAACTAAAAAATGTAGAGATGTCGCGATTCGGTCCAAAGTGAGAAAGTCCAGAAGAGGATGTAAAGAATCTCCGTCTCGGAAGGTTCGTGCCACACGTAAACACTTGTTCATCCTCAACTTTGGACAAGGGTGCACGGATATAAGGTCCGATCCATCAGACGACGGTACCAAACTTCTCGCTTTATTTCGACGAAACATATGCCAGGTGGTGAATAGAGACGTACGAGCATTGGACTCAAGAGCAAAGGTTCCAAGGCACTTCGGTAAAACACATCCCTCAGTGTTTCGCTCAAGTTCGAAGCACTTTGGGAGCGTTAGTTGATTTTTCTCACCCTCCCCCTCCCCAACCGAACCAAGTAGGGATTTCCCGAGTGTATGGAGAGGGTAAAACGCTTCGATAAAGCAGAAACACGTTGTTTACCCGCTTTCCAAGGGAACAATGTCCCTGCGGCTGAAGCCAACTCACAAACATCTTCGACGCTTTCAGTGAAGCTCGGATGGACGCAATTAGCGAAATACGGTAAGCGGCGGCTGCCCATCCTCGCCTGGGCACCGGGTTACAGGCCAACATGGATCCTGCAGGATATGCTGGCCGGAATCACAGTCGGACTGACCGCAATCCCTCAAGGCATAGCGTACGGAATAGTGGCCGGTCTGAATCCAGAGGTATTATCATTGAGAGCGGATTTTTTCCGCAACGTTTCTCACGCGAGGTCAAGTAACACCCTTACGACTCTGCTTCTCTTTCAGTATGGCCTCTACTCGGCGTTCATGGCCTCGTTCGTCTACATATTTTTCGGTTCCTGCACCAACATCACCATCGGACCCACCGCCATCATGGCCCTCATGGTCCAGTCGATGGTCGCGAATTACGGAGCTGACATGGCGGTTCTGATCTGCTTTCTAAAGGGCTGCATCATCACCGTCCTCGGTATCTTTCACTTGGGTAAGCAACTGGTTTCTAAACGAACAGTGAAACGGGACTGACACGATATTCGAAATTGGGCACAAATCATTCTCACACCAGACGCGGGAAAAAAAGCGCGCAACGCGAAATCGTTGACGATTCGTTTTTTGCGTTGTGGAAATAGGCGAAGCTCGAATATCGAGTTTCGACGAAATTTAATACAGCTTCACCGAATCACTCAATTATATTATATACCGCAAAATCAAATTACACCACGCCAACACAGTTATTTCTGTATTACGGCCCCCATTACGAGATGCTATAAGCCAATTACGAGCGATTCCGAGGATTCGTCGAACGCGGTCCAATTAATTCCCATTCGATTATTGAACATCTGCAGCGTGTACCCGAATCGAGACAGGTGAGGTTTTGGTGTCCGTAACTAAACAAGGACGGAAGTTTAACGAGATCGCGGTCAACCACCCAAGGACAGAATTTCGGTTCTGTTTCTTCGGCTAAAATCAGGAACACATTTATCAATCAATCCAAACTTCGTCTGCGAGCTTACAATTAGACAAATTTCCTGGATTCTCTTTGCTGCGCTGCAGAGCGAGAAACGGGAGTGAAAACTTGCCACAGCGGACAATAATTGCGGACCGAAAAACAAATTTTGAAGAAAATTGAAAGCAAACATCTAGTAAAACTCATGACGTGTAATTTTATCACTTGCACAGCCCTTGACTCGTATTCGGTCCTCTTTATCATAGAATACATCACTTTTTTTTTCCTTTAACCTCACTGTCATTTGGAAATAATTCACGATTCTTTACTTTTCTGAGGTAAATAGTAAAAAAATGAATGTACAAATAAATAAAAATTTTACTCTTACTTGCCACTTGGGGTGTAGACTTTTTTGTCGATAATTAAATGAAGTTAAAATTAGTATTAAAAAAAAAAAGAATTTTTGTGTGAAAATAGCCATTTTTTTTTTGTTAGTTCTGTTACATTTTTTTTTTTTTTTAGTGTACGTAAATTGAATTTTTTACCATACGAACTGCGTGATTCTTGGAAGTAAACTGTCGATGTATTTTAAAAAAGATAGTTTTTTTCTATAACAATTTTTGTCACCGGGATGTGAAGCAAGCCAGTCTGACAAGCACGTGATTTTACAGGAGCGTGGCAAGTGAAGGCTGGTAATATGATTGATCGAAAATGAAATAGCAGAAGCGAAACGTCGAAAAACGAACGAAGCGTAAGACAAACGTGTTTTTTTTTCCCTCGAATGATTCCGGAGAACTGATCTTCCCTTTTGAATGATAGATAAGTAGCCCCAGTTTTTATGGACGACAGCTGAGTATGGTTAAAAAATTTACGTGACCTCGATCAATGTTTTTAGCTCGTTCACTTCGTAAATTTCAAGACTAATACAGAGCGAGGAAGTCAACCAGTCTGTTTCCGAACTGCCGTTTCGAAATTCTCCTTCACCACTAATATTCGATGTCCATTTTCTCGATTAAGACCATTCAAACGTTAAAGAATATGTAGTCGACGATGCAAAGGTTCGACATTTACTACCAAGGCACAAAAAATGCCCGAGGGATCGACAAAACGTCCATAAAATCGTCACGCCTGTGCACCAATATATGTATTGGCAATTGTATTGTTCAGTAGAATCAATAATTCCGCCAAGGCACGTAAAGTTATACCCTAACGAACCTATTCAAGTTCTTCAAATACCAAAGTCGAGTACGGAAGTTCGTTTAAAATACCCACACTGACGATGAGTGATTAACGCCTCGAGAATTCCGCGGAAATTCCTTCGTCCAGAGTTATCCTTTGCCAGACAAGACCTGAAACGCTCCCTGCGAGATAGTTGACTCGAGTTTCATGAAAATATTCTCTAGAGAATTACCTTGAGCTTCTGAAGAAGAAGAAAAGTGGAAAATATTTACAGTGAATCCGTCTTTCCCGTTCCCACAAATCACTTCCCCTCTCGCCTCTTCTACCTATTCGGTCGATGTGTCTTGTACCATTTTTTGGATGCCGTAAATACCGTCGATTCCCTCGCCGCAACCTTCCACCTTTCCTCCGAGGTACCAGCTTGGCGATATCGGTTCGGGAAAAACATTCTCGTAAGCTTTAAAATTCATCGGCTCTTTTTATCAGTGGAGATGTATGGGTATTGATCGATGTCGGGTTGTCCCTGCAATTAGGCAAGGATCAAAGGTCCTTTTTAGGCTTCCGTACCTCAAAAGGTAGAAATGGAATCCTTACAGGATCAAGTCGTTGTCCGTTTGTCAAGACTCCTTTTTCAGGAACGCGTAGGCGTATCAATTTTAAATTAATACCAAATGCTAAGATTTACGGCCCCGTGGAGGTGTAAAAAATTCAAGCTTCCAAGTCATCGCGATAAAAAGATACGACCATTTAGGCCACATGTTTTGATACTTGCAAACTCATTCGTCAAAACCTACAGGATACTTCCCGTTGACCTAGAACCATGAAATTTGGAGAGAAGCAAGAAGTCTTTACGTAGTCCTACTTGCACTTGCATCAATTCTGACGAAATGACAATCGATATACCGATGTAATTATTTCTCTCCCAAGGATTTCTCCTGGACTTCATTTCACTCCCGGTAATTACTGGCTTCACCTCCGGAGCGGCGGTGACAATTGCCTCGTCTCAGTTCAAGCCGATTTTGGGGATTCCCGGGCCGAGTTCTTCGTTCATCGACTCCGTCGTCTCGGTGTTTACAAATCTGGACCAGATAGGCTGGTGGGACACACTCCTGGGGTTCGGAACCGTCGGAGTTCTGGTCGGCCTTAAGGTACCTCTAATTCCGCACGATTAATACGATAGTACCCGAGGGTGCGCAGCGTCCGTCTAATATTACGTTTGCCAATTTCTGGCCGGGTATGAAACGCACCCCGAATCCGAGGGCAACGCAGTAATGATATCTCGTAAATCGCAATCAGAATCTTCCGGGACGAAGGAACGGGACTGCGTGGCAAAAAGTCATGTGGATGATTGGTCTGGGGCGAAACGCGATTGTCGTTGTTTTCGGCACTGGGCTGGCTTACGCTTTTTACGTCTACGACATGGAGCCCTTTCGGCTGACAGGTGAGTGATGACTCGCTCTCTTCGAATCCCCGAGATCAATTTCACCCTGTCGGCATCTTCCACAGGGAGTATGGGCCAAGGATTGCCACCCCTTTCCTGGCCGCCCTTCTCAACGGAGTTTGGAAACGAGACGCTGACCTTCGTCGACATGGTGACAGGGATGGGTACGACGGTGGTAACCATGCCGATCATATCCACCATCGAGCACATCGCCATTGCCAAGGCTTTCTGTGAGCTCATCGATTAACTCGATTATTCATCGTCAGAAATGCTACCTAGGTAATTTTCATCAACGTTGGTTCTTCTTCGTCTCTCTTCAGCCATGGGAAAGTCCCTCGACGCGACCCAGGAAATGCTGGCCTTGGGGTTGTGCAACATATGCGGATCTTTCGTTCGGTCGATGCCGGTCACTGGGTCCTTTACAAGAACTGCCGTCAATTACGCCTCAGGAGTGAGAACGCCACTGGGAGGGCTTTTCACGGGTGAGTTTTTAATCTTCACCGACTTCCTTGCACCGTCCAACTGGATGTACTCCAGTCCGGAAAGCAATTTCCGCCGAAAGTCAATTTTGGCATACCTTCTAAACTAAGTCTGGTGTAAAATTCGTTTCCACTTCCAGCATTGTTCAGTCCTTCGTAATATAACGAAATTACTTTCGCTTAGGCATCCTGGTGCTCCTGGCAGTCGGTCTTCTTACCGGCACCTTCAGATTCATCCCTCGAGCAACGTTGTCCGGTGTCATCCTCTGCGCCATGTACTACCTGGTGGACTTCCCAACCTACGCCTTACTGTGGCAAGCTAAGAGTGAGTACCGCTGTTATACCTTCGGTCAAAATTCTTTCTCTCAAACCTCGTCTTAGGATGGATTTTTACTACTTCATCAAAATATCCTTTACCATATCCCCCATTTTCTCGCCCTGGATGGGCCCGGAGTTCCGGTTCATTTGTCGTTTATGTCGACATTCGTTTGCTTCAGAGGTGGACTTCGCAATCCTCATCGCAACCCTCGTCGCATGCGTCTTCCTAGGCCTCGAACTCGGCATCGTCATAGGCATCGTTCTCAATCTCGTACCATTGTTCTATTACTCGGCTAGACCGGAGGTTGAGATGAGGGTCGAACAGGTATGAGAAAATCTAATGGATGAAATTGTCAGTTAAAACAACCAATTGGGTAAATGATTTTTCAACTGGAAACGTGCCGTTCAATTTTTGGAGTTAAAAATCTAACACGATTCCTCGACCAGAGTTTAATTATTTTTGACTTTCTAGCTATCAAACCTTTTCTCAATCTGCTGACATCCTTAGATCGTGTTATTTGAATTTTCTCATGTTCATTTCTATCACACTGCAACGGGAATATTGTTTCGCTTTCGTCCACCATCATTGGAGCAAATAACACGACTAAAAAAAAAAAAAAAACGTTAAACGTTATTTTCATCCTATTCCTGATTTTTTATTCAAACGATGAAGGGTTACACTCAATTCCACTGTATCTTAATAAATTGTCAATAATGATAAATCGTTTGATTTACGTGAATCTTCAGATCGAGGAAAAGTCGTTCATCCAGGTGATGCCCGAGGAGACAGTGTCCTTCCCCGCGGCTGAGCATCTGCGGAACGGTATTATGAAGCTGTCGGAGAAAAATAGCTCGGACGTTATATTCAATTGTAAAAACGTGAAGAGGATCGATACGACGGTTGCAAAGGTCCGTGTGATAGATTTCGTATCTAATTTTCACCATGACAAGGCATGACAAGAATGGTGGACGGTGGACCTTTCCCGACTCAATTACCAAAAGCATCCTTTCGTTGCAGAACATCAAACTCCTCGCGAAGGATCTCTCGGTCAGAGGACAAGAAGTCACGTTTACTGGTTGCGCCGAAAACGTGAAGAGAATCCTCGGAACCGTGGCTCCGGAACTCACGAATCGATTCACAAAGGACGAAGGACTCTCCGTTTGAATTTCAGGCTCACTTTTGTTGCTTGTAAAATATGTTCACAGGCCTGATAAATGTTTTGATTACGTGTCTCGGATGGTCCGCGATCCATGACTTGATTTCGTCCTTTTGATTTTCCATATTCTCACGCACTTCTCACAACGTTCGCTAATTTCCAGTTCTTCATCTCTGCGCTGAACCTCCGATGATGTACAAAGCGAGGTGCCGTGACAGGTCAGAAATGTCAACTCTCTGTAGAGCGTACAATAAATTATTACGCCGTGTAATTTCGGCATGGTACGTTACACATTAGAGTGATTATTTATACACGTTGCGTACAAAGTGCATCGCTTACACTTTGTCAGAGTGTACAGCAGGAAGGAGATTAGCGACGCAGTATCAATTCTTAATTGTAATTACCTTAAGTATTTCTCGAACGGCACCTGTGTACTAGCATTGTAACGAATGTAAGTTTGTCAGTATTCGCGAACGCGAATGCGGATGCGAGTATACATTTTTAAATCTGGCGCCATTTCTCTACGGCTAAAAGTCGACGATTGATTGAGTAACTGGTACAACATGCAAGCTGCATACACAAATTAGCGCCACTTGCATCTTATTCCGGAAATTGCCAAGCTGATCCGAACTGAGTCGATTGTATGTTCGATCATTTGACGACAAATTGATAATGGAAACAAATTAATTTTGAGGTAAGAGTGTAATTCAAACGTAAAGACAAACTTTAATAACAAATTCTCATCAGCAAACTATTTTTTTTTTTGTCTTATTTAATATTATATTCACAAATTGTATACGCAAAATATAAAGTATTTGCGACAGTCGCATTCGCACGGATTTCGCGAATGTCAAAAAATATGGGATTATTCGTTACATCACTAGTGTGTACAAGCATCGTTAACCGAATGACAGGTTATCGAAAAAAATCATACAAGTATAAGTTCGTTGAAACAATATTTAAAAATTCTGCAAGCACTTTACACATTACTTACCTACAAACTAACATTTAAACTCTTAAAGGTTAATTCACGTGCCGAGTTTACGATGCGGAAAGTCAAATAGTTACCAAATTATTATCACGATCTGTTTACCGCACTGTGATCAATTTTTTATACATGCATATATATTCTACTCGATTCGGCGTAAAGGATATACAACGACTAGGAATAATGAAACGGTGATTTTGAACTAATCGCCGAAGGTTAAACTTATATATACAGAGTGTTCCAAGTGGGATTGTTAAGTTGACTTCAAAGGTATTCAATGGTACTTTACATGATACGCGGATGAGTGGCATCAGCACGCGTTGTGAACAAGACCGGCCCTGGGCTGGGTGTTTAATTTCTGCACGTATGAGTAGTTACGTTGGCAACGTTACACTCAGGGTTCATGGATAATTATTCTGAGAGTAAGCCCGGAATATCGTACGAGATAATTAACACGTATAACACTCTGAACAAAGCATCCTTAAAGTTAGGATATTCCACATGTGCTGGGAACTGCGTTGAAGGTGGGGGAAAATTCACCGGCGAGGAACAGAGACAGACGGATTTGGGACGGGAATTGGGACCTGATGTGCTATCTGGAAGTGCTGCGTCATCGTTTCCTCCGGTTTCAGGATCCAGAAACAGGTGGTGCAGTAGGTGCCGCAATGGTACTTGACGTGGGTGGACAAAGACAGTCGCGTCGCCAATCGCTCCTGGCAGTAATTACATTGGAACCGCAGGATCTTGCGCTCCGGAATCTGCTGGACGGAAGGATAATCGTTAGCTGAAGGTTTCGATGATGGGATCCTAATCACCCGCAAACGAGATTTCAGGGATACCCAAGAACAAATGAAATTCACCTATTCGTTAATTTGAATTTAAGGAGGAGCTGGGGATACAGCTTGGGCGGACTAAAATCATGCCTATTTTTAGAAGTTTTTTTTTCAAGGAAAGGAACATACTTAGTGCTATTTGACATCGGGGGTTTTATCATTTATAGTTTCAAGAATATTCTAGAATTTAATCATTGAAATTAATAACGAAATGGTGGCATGGTGCATCTTCTGACATCACTGTCCAACTTGTAACACATGGATTTTTCTTTCAAGTCAGCAGCATTTTTTTGGATTCAAACTCGTAGACCAAATTTTCCAAATACATACGGTTATGAACAAAATATTAAATTTTTCTATTACGTCCAGCGTTCCGCCACACGTCTTTCCCATCTTCTTCGACCACTTCTTGTCTCTACCTGCTAACTCTTCCACATTCCTCATGATAACGTTATAGTTTCCATCTTGTCCTATTTCTATCCAGCCCCACGCCACTCGCTATCACCGTTACTCTGCTAATTATATTCTCCACTGTTCTGAATTCTCGCACTTTTGGTCGACTCGTACTCTTTGCCCCAAGACACTTGTATCCAATCGTCCATCAAAGACAATTCTATTCCATCCTCTATCAAGTCTACTTTATTTCCAACCTTCGTCAAATCAACTTCTATTCCTCCGTTCGTATAATCGACTTCAACTTCAACTTGCAAGTTCAACCTCAGTTCCAGTCTAAATAATCATTTCACGAATTCCTAATCGACTTCGCTCGGTTACGCAATTACACATTCCTCATTTATAATGAAGCCTTTGTCAGACAAAAGGTATACCTTCTCCATCTCATTATCACTCCTTCTATCATTCCCGGATCGAGGACAACTACGAGACCGGACCTGAATTACCCAAATAACATCGTGGGTGGGTATAGAGGTGGTTCGATAACCGCTCGTCGAATCAACCCCCCTCTATCCCGTAACATTTTGACCAGAAAATCGTTATAAAAGTATGTATAAAAAAATTTTGCGATTGAAATTGAAAAATCCAGCCACGAGCTCGAATCGATGAGCAAGTTTTAAAGATTGTGGCAAAGTTTCAAGTCGATCGGTTGAAATTTGCGCCACCGGATTGAAAACGTGGTCGTTCGCTACTTATATGCGCCATGCCACCATTTTGTTATTAATTTTAATCAAAAAGCTCTAAAATGTTCTTGAAACTATAAATAATAAAGCTCTCAAACTCAAATTGCTCTAAGTGTTGTTATTTTCTTTAAAGAAAAAAACTCCTAAAAATAGGTATGATTTTAGACCGTCCAACCTTTACCCCCCCACTTATATCTCCACGACTTACCCCTCAATCGATGACTAAAATTGGTACTTGGTAAACTTTGTTAATTGAAAGTCACTGCTCACGTTAGTCAAAACCATTAATAATACGCTACTTCGGAGCGAATTTAAATTTTATTTTTTTTTTTTGTATTGTCAACTATTAGTCGTAATTCGCGTAATCCGTGGTCAAAAATTTCACCAGGGACGCATTTATTATTGAAATTATTCGAAGGGAGAAAAACACGCATGTTTTTGAGTGAATGAAAACAATTCGCTCAACTTTTCGCCACAAACACGGGTTAAACGCGATAAATAAACGAACGTTGAAAGTTTGAAATCTACCGCGGCTTCGCGTGCGGGTAAATTTGCCGTAAATTTGTCCCGTAGATTTTACTGCTGTGGCTAAACTTCTGTTATACCTTATAGCTGTACAGCTTCTCGCAAGCGTGTTTAGACAAACACATCCTCATGCCTATACGTATACGCGTAAACTTTTCCGATAAAGTCTAAACGGGCTCTACGTTCCACCTAGGCAGCTTGAAACGCTAGTAAGTTTTTCTGGATGCGATGAATTCGATCGAAATTCAGTTGAACGTTTCGCCAAATGTTCGAAATCTAATAAGTTAGTATTTATTTTATAACGAGCCCATTTCGAAAAAATCAAACCCAGTATTTGAGTGAAAAAATTGCTAACGCTTCTATATTATATACTCGTAAAAAAGCTAAAAAAAAAGTATTTTGTAAAATCTTATGGGAAAGAGAAGATGCTTCACGGTTCTGCGGAGAGAACCCAAATTCGGATAATTCTGAATGAACGCGATGCTGAAATTTCGTAAATTCGAAGGGTTCGTTCATCAGAGTCCCCAATTCGAACCTGATCAGCGTGAGGCTCGGCGGATTCATTGATTAATTCGAGTCCCTCATTGGTCGGGATTACCGCGTAACGAGGTGGTTTTGAATCTGATCCAAGTTTCCTGCGAAGCTGAATTGGCAGGACGATCTGCCGGCGTATTTCGGTCTCTTCATCGGCCCCTGCAATTTCCTGTTTCTGAAGAATTCTTGCCAATCCGGATTGTTGGCCCGAACTTTTTCCACTTGTAATTTGTAAGTTCCGCGGCTGAATCAATCTCAAAAGGCCGACAGGATTCTTGTTTAACTTTGTCGCACTCTTTGCAGCACCTCTTACTTGATTTTCGGCAATCGCACTCGGCGTTATAAAACATCTGAAATTACTGCGCGGTTTTTTCAATCCTGACAGTAAACATTTTTCCTGAAAAAAGTTAAAACGGATGAAATAAATTACACTTCAATCTTTGCAAAAATTCGATAAATTCACTGCTTGGTGAAAAATAGTAATTTTTCATCAAAGCAGGGTGCGGAATTTTATTTTATTCATCCTTATCCGTAGACAATTATTTTTATCAGCGGTGAGGAAAGGGGATTGTGAAAGTGGTATAATATCGATTGGTTTTGCAACGGCATACTAAGTTGACTTCCCTGTTATCCCTAATTTATACCAGCACATATTTTTTCAGCAGACCCTCCGAGCCTCCGAACAATGTTCGGCTTTTAGCCTGGCGCTCGTTTTACATGCCTGTACTTAAGAACATGTTTATGCATAAACATTTACCTCGAGTAACACGATATCACCCCTGCTATTTCGGTTTCGAGTTTTTGACACTTCAGCAGCGTTGTGTAATGATTTAGTGCGTTGATGTAAAAGCCGTTGAACTGACTGACGTTCTTAGTCAACTAATCGAATTTTCGATATTGATTTGGCTCTATCTCTCGTCATCGGAAATTTAACGTAAAGATGTACGAAATGAATTCCGATCGACTACATTATGGAGAGTAGAGGTAAGGAGGACTATCTTCGTGTATAGAAAGTAGCAATTTAACGAATGTAAATTTTTAAGTATTCGCGAATGCGAATGTGCATTTTTTAATTTGGCAGCATTTCTCTATGGTTAAAAATTGACGATCGATTGACTGACAGGTGCATCATGCAAGTCGCAAGCACACATTAGCGCCGTTTGCATCTTATTCTGAAAATCGCGGAGCTGATCCGAACCAAGCCGATTGTTTGTTCGATTATTTATCGACAAATTGGTAACGGAAAAAAATAATTTGGAGGTTAGAGTGTGATTCAAACGTGAAGAAAAATTTTTACAATAAAAGTCCATTGTTAAACTAATGTTTTTTTTTTGTCTTATTTAATATTATTTTCACAAATT
This sequence comes from Neodiprion fabricii, assembly GCF_021155785.1. Lineage (NCBI taxonomy): Eukaryota > Metazoa > Arthropoda > Insecta > Hymenoptera > Diprionidae > Neodiprion > Neodiprion fabricii. The sequence goes on from NC_060242.1 coordinate 41,043,093, forward strand.
TTATACGCAAAATATGAAGTATTTGTGACAATCATATTCGAAAAATATTCGCGCAATTTTTGCGAATGCAGATGCCCTGCGTATGTTAAAAAATAGGCGAATATATGTTATATCACTAACAGAAAGTGTCCATAAAACAGGGTACAATTAAGATGGCGTTGCTGTAGCAAAAGTTTCACATCTAAAAAAATGCGTCAATCAGATTGAATCGTGATTGTTTATCAGCGCCATTCCGGTGACTTGTTGAACTACTATTTGCCGCTTTTTGACGGACATTTTTTCAGTTGAAAACCCATATGAGATACTTCTCCTCACCTCTACCCGCCATAGACTACATGGCCCGTCAACTGTTACAATTTAACGTGAACGTACTTTAATTTGAGAGCGACTGTCTGCCAGGGCAACCAACCGTCATAAATTTAGACGACCGTTTGCCGCGATGCATGCAACTCCGAAAGTATTGACAGTTGACGAAAAATTTATGAGGTTACATTTATGACGGTTGGTCAACTTGGCAAACAGCCGCTCTCGGATTATTGCGCGTGCGCATTGAATCTTAGCAGACTACGAACCATGCAGTCGTTAGGAATTCACTCTATGTAATTATGGACCGGGAAAGTAAAGTTAGAGAGCAAGAAGCAGAAATACATCATGCGCAAGAAACAAAGAATTACTTGATCGAAGGAAATATTTTGCATCTACAAGAATAAGATTTTAAGCTGTTACAACAGGACTGAACTTTGATGATAATTGTACAAAAAACATCCCCCTTTCTTAACTGCTTATAAGTAGAGTGAAATTCGGAGAAATCATTTTACCTTTCTCATGAGTTGAAACGGCGCCGGTATGTCGTAGACGAAATCTTTTTTGGTCATTTTTTCGCTGATGTTACGGTTACACCGTAAATTGTACTTGGACGTGTCGGTCGGTTTTAGATTTTGGAAATTCTCCATTTTCCTTTCTCAGGTAGGCCAAAGCTGTAGTCGCTTTTCAATATCGCGAAGGGAGACTCGCGTCGCGTTATTCCGACTTCAGTTGTTGTTGTTACGTGTTAATTTTGTTTCATTTACATTGCAGTCCGTCAACGCTCACCATCCGCTCGGTTTGTGCCAAATGCGATATGCGATGCTTTTCTATTGTTGCGAATCATAAATTAGCACGATATTAATATGTTGCGGTGAATAAATCCCCGAAGAATCAGTCAACGGAAAAAATTATCAGTGAAAAGATTCCAATGCCGTTCTTGGCTTCGTTGTCACCTAAAAAAATGTCGAAACAAGAATAAAAAATGCGAAAAAATATAATAGCTTTTGATAGCGTTTTTCGTATTACTTTCATTTTAAGGATCGAAGAAAAGCATAATGTGATGAAGATATAAAGCCGTATTATTACGAAACGTATTATTTATCTATACATAATATAATCTTATACAATATATGTGTACAACCCTTATTGCATTATTTTATCTACTTTACATACTACATCAGTTAAGTCGTTTTCAAAAAATCATTATACTATACGTATAGATATACGGAGAATTCGTTCGGTTAGAAAATAGCTTCGTATGTTTTTACCATGAAAGCGATTTTCACTTTCACTTCGATTAATATACTGTAAACATCCCTACTATGATAATCGACGATAGAGTTACTGTTTCCGATAAACAGTTTTAATTTACATTGTACAATCACATTTCTTATCAAGTCGACAAGATAATAGCGTATTATTTTGACTAAAATAACGGAACAGTATTCATGCCGTCTTATAAATATTGAATTAGTGACAAGTAAGTTTCGCCGTCTTCAAGTCTCGTTGTAGCGGAAGCAAAGAAAAAAATACCAGTAGCATAATAAAATCGTCTGTACAAATTATTTGACGTTTTTTTCTTTTAATAAAACAAACAAGTTTCAAGTAGAGTATGTCGAACCTTAGAATATAAATAGAAGTATGGATAGTCTAGTATTTCCAGACCAGTGGATAAATCAAAGGTGTACATAAACCAACACACACGTGTTTCATGAATTCATTTACTTCTACTATCCGCATTCGCATCTATCCCAGATGGTAGAACTGTGAGAAATCGTACCGCTACTTACGAATTCCCGGGTCTAAAGTGACTCAAGTCAGAATTAAAAATTAAATAAACATCGGACGGGGTATATTTTTCTAGAAAGCAAGCGCTTCTGTGAAAATAGCTTAAAACATACTTTTTTTGTTGGCGTTTTATTTCAATAAAATATGACGATTCATATTCACGTTGCCCCTCCAGTTTCCTGTCAATAATTATCAATGCTGATTTTTGTATGCATGTTGTACGCGGTATAAATTAGTATTTGAACAAGTTTTATATACATAGCATATATATAATAAGCCGCGATACCCTCCCGCTCGATTCCCTGTCTCTCGGCTCCTTTACCAGCGGGCCTGGATCGTATTTTTGTACCCTCATTCATGAAATCGCACGGCATTCACATTACGTGACGTATAACGTTAACTATTATCATGACTAGAGAATCGTGGCATTGTAAAATTAAGAAAAATTAATATGTCATCTAACGTAGATAGGTGTTCTCTTTCAACACGCATGTAGGAATATACGAAAGATTAGGTCTTAACAGCAATACGTTAATAGTAGTAATAGTAGTCGTAGCAGCTGCAGCAGTAGTAGTGTAGTAGTGACAGTAGTAGTAGTAGTAGTAGTAGTAGTAGTAGTAGTAGTAGTAGTAGTAGTAGTAGTAGTAGCAGCAGTAGTAGTAGTAGTAGTAGTAGTAACAGTAAAGTAGTAGTAGTAATAGCAGTAGTAATATTACACATCGCAAAAACGTAGTTTGTAGATATAATTGTCGAAAAATGCTTGGAATCGGATCGTTATTATAAGTTTTACATAAATATCTTACAACCAGTCACAGCTGCGATTCGTAGGCATAATATTTGCAACCAACAATGATCGGATAAATCCTTTGTGCAAATAATATCAATATTGAGAATAATAAGCGCAATAATAAGCAAACGCGTGTATAAAAGAATGTATTTTTTTGTTTTTTTTTTCTGTTCCTTCCTTGCTTTAAAATTCGACTGCCAATTTCTTCAAGGTTTTCTAAAAAATAAAACAAAAGTGAACAATATGTATAGAAAATAATCTACGAGGTAATCTTAAGTCTGAAATTTTTGAAAATTGTTTTCACATACATACGCGGCGTTTGAGCCAGTAAAATTTTGTCATCGTTGTGTCCAAGTGATGTGGTGAAATCAATTTTATCAGCTCAATGCAAATATAACCCGCATACTGTATGTAGTATATCGTTAAGTGGGTAAAAACATTATCGTTTTGTTCGTTTAAAAATGATACTCAAGATTTTCTTTCACTTCTTTGTTTGTTTTTAATTACACAACGCGGCTCTATACGTTATATATATATATATGTGTGGCCTACATATACACTAGGCGTATCTGCATTGAGATGGTGGTAAATATCATACACACAGGCGTGCGCGCGTATTATAAGAGAAATTAAATATTGTGCTAAGAATCCTGGCCTGAATTTCTCACGGAAGAATCAACGTGACGTAGCAGAGGCGCTCTCTCCTGTCTCACTTCCGAAAGAGTGGCCAATTCTTGAACTGGGCTTCGTTGCCATATACTTCGGGTTGCCATTTCTTGATAGCCTCGTCTTTTAATCTGAATTGAGTGAAATGTTTATCATGTATTGTGTTTATAAAAAATAATTATTAAACACATTTTTGGGCGCAAATAATCTTTGAACATCGTCTCGTATTTTTGCAAATCTAGCAGAAATTTGTCCAACCGTTGCATACAAATACTTTACAAATTTTATTATTATTTTTGTTTTTGAACAGTTTTGAAAGAATGCTTTGATAGTTAAAATAAATATGTTCATCTCTCAATCAATGTTTCTCTATATTTTTTTTAGCAACTTCACAACCATGGAGATTAGAATACTAAGAATATTAGGCACTAAGTATTTTGATTCTTGGTAATATTAACTTTATTTGTCCCAGAATCAGTGGTAGAGAAGTCAAAAATCGCGCAACGAGCATAGCCGATTTTTAGACTCGTAACATTGTAAATAAAAGCCACATACTTGTCTATGATGAAGTTCGTGCAGGTACAGTGTAGATAGAGACATATCAGCAGCGATTAGTTCCACTGGAACAGTAACTTCCGACGACAAATCGCGCCCGGAGCCAAATACCGAAGCCCCGAGCGACTGGTTTGACAGTCCTTGATGAAGACTGTGAAGGAGACCTCGGTCGTTGTGGAGGGGTCCCTCGGCTCTGTTCAGGCCGCCGCGAACAGCAGGTGACGCTGCATCGGATCTAGGGTCGTGCAGCGAATCCTCGGCACCTCCAAAGGCACTTGACGTTCCCGGCTGGGTCATGAAACTCGCGTTTACTCCAGACACGGTGTTTTGAGACTGGTTCAATAACGTGCCGTGTATTATGCTGGATACTAAATTGTTGTACTGAAAATAGAAGACTTTCATTTATTTTGTTACCACGTCGAGGAATTCAGAAACATCCGTGTTTGGTTCATCCCAGGGGATACAAAGTTGGACAATATTTAATAACGTATTCTCTTTGGATCGTTTTCTAAGATGAAAACTTGGAAAATAGTAGCCAAGATCTGGCATACCAAATTGTTACGTCCTTTCAACTCACCCCAGCCCCCAAACTGGACAAGCTGTTCAAGCTGCTGTAGAGCGGATTGATGTCGTTTGGAATGTCGCTGGCATCTTTCTTGGCCCTTTCCCTAAGCCCAGTGACGAAAGTTTCTGCGTGACTAGGAGGTCTCCACTCCGGATTAGTAAGAGTGAAATGTATGAGAGAGAGTTCCGTCTTCCCGTCTTCAGCCTGAGTGTACTGATTGGACATGGGAACGTGAATCTTGTTGAGATGGTCTCCGTACTTGTTGTCAAATCCGATATTACGCTCCTCGATGCCAGGGGTCTGAGGAGCGGTCTGCCACATGGGATTACCGTGCTTCCTAACATCCATTTGAGCAAAGCTGCAGACGTCACCGACGCCGGTAACTTCGATGGTAAAGTTTCTGTAGAAGTCAACGATGTCCAGAGCTCGTGGTCTCATTTGAAAACAGAGAATAAACGGTGTGAACAGCGGCGACAACAGTTCTTCCAGCAAATGTACGGCTCTGTATTGGAAAAGCTGAGCTACTTGAGCTCTGGTTGACATAGTGTGAGCGTGTCCTCGCCAACTGTCAGGTCTGTAATGGGTGTGAGCCAAAACTGCGGTGAGGAGTTGCTCGGGACACCAGACGAGGTTTTCGTCAGGTATGAACGCCCTCGCGCCGGCAACAATTGCACCCAGCATAGTCATTGTCGTTAAAACGTGTTCGACGGTCAGTACGTCCTCGTCGTAGATCGTCAGTATCAATAACACGGCAAGTATGCTCCCGGCAACGAAGGCAACGTTCTTTGCGATCACTGTCATCACAGGCGACGTGAATATGCTCATATACCTCGACGCCGGACGATAGGCACGGTTCAATCGCGCGTTCAGCTCGTGGTCAAGTTCGTTGAAATGGCGAAGGTACAAGCGACCGTAAAGAGACCACGTTCGAGATCCGAGAGTGCCTGGTTCCCTCTTGATTATCTGTTGAAGAGAACGAGGTTGTTAGTAATTTAAGAGTCTTTTTTGACTAATGCCAGTGAAAAGTATCATTGATTACATGAGTCACTGTTGTTCATCTGGTGTCATTGTATCAACATATGAAAGCATTTTATACTGAATCGAAAAGTTTTTACTAAAGAAACTTCTTACCTCTCCGTAGTTGAAGAAGGAATACAATATTTGCCAGAGAAAAACTAATGGACATAAGATGAAATTAACAACGCTGACCCAGAGTATGTGCTTGGATAATGTTCTTGCCAGTTCCTGTCTTTTGTTCAATTTTTTGTAGTCTTCTTTGAGGTGCCAATTGTTTTCAAAAGGCGACCACGGCCCCCCTGTAATCAAGGGAAATGGAACAAAATGATAAGCATTTTATCTATTTTTCTTCTTCTTTTCTGATAGGGAAATGTTGCAGGTGAGTTATTCGAATGCTTACAGAACAATAACAGCTCCATATTGTATTTTAGACCCCGTGTCATAAATATGACTTCTCCAATTATTGGGAAATTGAGTCTGACGGGTAAGAGTGACTTGTTGATCATGGCTACCATGTAATTTTTGAATCTCAATATTCTATGGTATATATCTAGCTCCGACAGCTCCCGTTTATGTATGCACATCTGTTGGTCGATTTGAACATCCCTAACACGCCTCTGGACTTCGTGCCACGTCAGATTGTCCAATTCGCGATCTTCGATTTTCAGTGCTGTGTTGAAAAACTGCTTTATGTCCCAGAATTGTGTCAGGTGGTATAATACTTTGACGGCACGCAACATCCAGAAGATTACTGCGACTAGAATGCAGAGCCACGTTATCAGTCCCATGGATGCTGCACATTTGCTTGGAGAGTATATCGCATCGTTTATCGATGTTTTGTGCGATGTATTGTTCGTAATGTTGTCCCTGAAAATATATAATTGAATTGAGAAAATGGCCCGCTCAAGTTTTTGAAACTATGGACGCCCTAGCGTTTCTCGCAAGAAATACCGAATTTCCTGTGGTCCGCTGATGGAAACAATTGAGTATTTGTGATGAAGCACTGTGGTCAAACTTACTTAAAAAAAATACAGAAAACATTGAACATTATTTCACGTCGTTGAATCATATTTCTTACCTAAATAAAATTGAGTAGTCAACGCAGTGGAAAAGGAAAGTTGAAAACGTAACTACAAAGATGAATTGTCCAAGTTCTAAAGTCTCCTGAAGAATCATACAAGCGAATCCATGCTTTTGGTGGTAATGATACATTCTAGTGAAGAACGAGTCCAGATCTTCTATGTGATTCCATCTCGCCTTGCCGCCTTCGGGGACGACGTGTATCATGACCCCCGATTCTTGCGGCGTTTCTTCCCCATTCCCATCCCGCGCTTCATCTTCACCTTCCGAATACGTCTCGAGCTGCTGATACCTACCATCCAGCACTGTTGTCATCTGAAATTTATTTTCAGCATTAACTTATTTTTCTAGAATGGATTTATTCCTCTTAAATTCAAAATAAGGAAAAAACTGAAAGATACATAAAATTATCAACGAGCACGAATACAAGTAGGCAGATACATGTAAATTAAAATTACACCATGAGACACCAGAATATTCACAGAAGATGATAGTTTTCGGTACACTGCTAAGATGCAAATGATACGGCGAATGAAGGAGGTAACGAGTAAATTGAAACGGCTATAATGATAGTTAATGAATGAATATTGATTTATAATCAGGATGATTAGGTGAACTTTTTTCGATTACGTTCCTTGCAAAATGGGAATTCAATGCCATTGCCAATATCAGGAGGAAAGCGCATATGAATTGGATGATATAAATACATCTTTTCAAAGATCCGTAACATTCATACGTGATAAGTTAATAGTAAGAATGAACTCCCCGAAAGTCATGTGACGTGAAAAATGAGACCGAAACAAAGCTGTTATTAACAACTTTTACAGACACACAGGCTATTTCTAATCTCACGATTCTTTGCCTGCCTCGTGTTTAGAGCACAACTTTTGACAAATAGGGTCTTCTGTCATTTGTCAACTTATGGACGCCTCTCAAATGTAAAATTCGTTTTCAAAGCTTTGTTCGTGGGAGGAGAGTGTAGCACTTTCAGATTACTACCAGTAGTAAATAAGATTGCAACAAATGCGAGGCAAAAAAAGAGCTGTAAACCATTGTCAATATATTTGCTCAGAAGTTGAAACTTTGATTTTTTTTTCAATAACAAAGTAGGGTGAAATAATAACTTTGGTATACGATGATACTCGAGACTGAAGCTAACAGCCAGAATTAGCAGCTAATCGTTCTAATGTTCATTCGGATAAAACTGATCTACATTTTTTGATTTCCAAAAAGTTTAAAACATTTAGCTGCTAACTCTGCCAGCTAGCTCTAGCTTCAGCTTCATCGGCGATACTGGCTAATTTGCAGACATGTTTTTATTGAAGACGCTATCTGCTGGCTACACAGTGCCGAGAAATTTACGCAGTATTTATCAGAAGATTGAAATTTATTCAATTAGTATTTCGAACATGTATTTTAATCCATTCTACTCAATCCTACTCGAAGGATCTACGTTAGTACAAAATAGGCGAGCTGTTCAAGTGAAGAATCAGAGTCAAAGGTCAAAGAAAGTGAGACAACGAGGGGATCAGTTTTCAATATAGTGAATATCGATTTTAAGTGTGCCGTTAAAATTCTCTGTCATGTAATATTTACTACCAATAGTGCTTTAGACTTGACACGTAAGACTTTGTATAAGATTTGCATATAAAACAACAATTATGGATTGCTTTGAAAAATGTAGAAAATTGACGATCGACTCGATTGATTCAGCATCTAGACAACGAGTGGTGCGCAGATTCTAGCACATGCATTAAAGCTACAAAAATAAATACATAATAATGTTATGCAGCGAGCGATGAATACTGGTAACGATTACCGTTTGGGCTCTGCGACTTGGCTCCAGGCAGGTAATAACGGTATCTCGTTTCATTCTTTCATGTTATTAAGCTCATTTAACTACTAGCCAACAGGTGCGCTCCAAGCATCTAGAATACATTTTGTTAAATGTATCGATCCCTCTTCTTTCATCCTTGTTTGTGCATCTCTTGCTCCTCTCAACATTCACATTGTAATCTTACGCTCTGCGCAACTCGCTTTATTTTCAAAACAGCATATTCGTACGAGCTACATCGAGGAGTATGAAAGAAATGAAAACAAAGAGAAAACTGAACAAGACGAATCATCATCGCGAAAGTTTTATATTGTTAAATATATTTTTAGGTATGTGTGTCACAACAAAGAGACCGATCGAGTAAGTGTTGCGGCAGGTGAGGAGGCCAAAGACCTTGGCAATACAAATGAGGATGAGGAATTCGGCGAGAATTTAGTTTAATATCTGCGTCAACGCGCAATTATTGGCGGCTGATAATTTGTGGCATGATTTATCGCATATTTTTTATTATTAGGTCGACTGATAACGCGTAATTTAGAAATGACCTTTGTACGACGAAAATAGAACGTGCGATAGATCTTAGATGGCGGGGAGGGAAGGGACGAAATCCGTAAATAACACACGAATGTACGCCAGGCTGTGACACAGCTGATCTTCATAAACAAAGCGAATCGTCTTACCTTTATCATCGAGTTTCGCTCGACCACCGATTCTGATTTAGGTTCTATCTCACGAAATCAATCACTTCGATGGTCAATCTCACATGTTGAACAACGATGTGGACGATCGTGCACTGCTAATTTAGACTTTTGACTGTTAAAACCGTCCGGACTTCGTCCGCCTCGCCATTTTCGCGTACTTTTTCATCACTGCTGTTCTCATTTTTCCATTTATTTCACCACTCTGCCGTTTTCTTCACTCTTTTGTCGCGACGATTGCCACTGGCTGCAGCGACACTGCCGGCCAATATCGAAACACTGTCGGTAACACAGCTACGTTGACCTACCGACTGTGTTCTTTTCGGTCGATGGTAGACGGAGTCTTCACCTTTCGTTACCCACTTAGTCAAGAGCGGAAGCTTCGCCAGTCACGGATTGCAGACTTTGTAGACAAACGTCGCAAATGTTGGAGAGTCGGCGAAAGAAGAAGGGTCACGTTTTCAACTTTTCAAATTTCATTAGTGCTGGCATATTTGATCTCAACCACCGAGGGGAAAAGATTTGTCAAGTCTCGAGGGGTCTTTGGAATTCTTGACATCTGGCTAAACTTACAGCCCAGAGTAATTGGAGCGAGTTATTACTTGAAGTTAGCACAGGTTGCAAGTATTGAAGGTGAGTTAGATGTGCAACTTTTGCTTCAGAAAATTCATGCCTCTGCACGGGGGTGTTGATTTTTATTTTTTATTCATATCTTTATCTGATTGTGAGGATATTCAGTCACACTTCTGCCTGCTTCAAATGTTAACGTTCACAGGCCGCTTACGCACTAACATAGTCTGTAATTAAATATCAGTACACTTATGCGAAATAAACAAAACCGTACGCGAGACGGACGGATTAATGGTTTGAAAATTATTGCAACGCAGTTATATGTCACATGGTTTGATTTACCGTCATTTCTACGCATGAAAAGATCAGGGTATGAGTGGATGATAGGAGGAACGGTAATCATTCGAGCATCCAGAGATGTGTTTTGGATTATTTCTTGCTGTTCATTGCTCATATTACCGGTACTTGTAAAAACTTTCAGTATGCTTCAATTATTGAAATAATATTTAAGATTCAATTGCGTTTATTGATTTTGAAAATAAAATATTAACAAAACGTTGCCTATTACTTGATTGCAGGGGTAGACTTAGTTGCACCATTTTTGACCGTGGTTACTGATAATCTGATGTGAATTAACCTCATTAATTAATTAACTCAAACCTGCACTGCTTACTCTACTCAGGCAACACTCTACTTTCTCCCCTTAATTTACGAATATAGTTGTAATGAATAAAGTGAAAACACTGTGGTAACTAAATCAATCACACATCAGTGAGAAGAGTGACAAAAATGTCATTGAGATGATCATTATCTACCATCAAGCTTTTAAATTGTCAATACATTTCACTCCTACATTTTAAATGGCATTAATTTCTTTTCAGTTATTTTGTGTACTCGTATTCAATAACCAAGCACTTATTTGTTCTCTCTGTTATCATTTACGTCTGTAATTCAATTATTCATGCACTACAAGCCTCTGTAATATTCTAATAAATTGTATCACTGAATGTTTTATTCCGTTTTTGTTTCAGTATTGAAAGTGTGACAGCAACGTTGAACCCGAATTGCTGGTACGAAAAACATGCCTAATCTGTGGAGCAACTTACCAAGAGAGTATCAGACCTTCGGATCATGGATTCTGCTTAAACTTCTAAGAGTTTTTCTTGGGTTCAAAATATGGTACTACTGATGCGTACTTATATCTACTGGACTCTTCTTCACACAGTTTACAATAAATCAGGTCGTCTAAAATTCGGAGTTTACACTTCATTATAGCTCTATAATAGTAATGCATTTGAAAACTTCAACAGAAAACAACAAAAATGGATGTTTAAGGTAAAAATATACAACAGATTTCATTTTCCATAGCATTTTACTTGCCAAATTACTGATATTATCAATTTTATCCAGAGTGAAGAAAAGCTTATAAGATGGAATTACAAATCACTGGTTTTATATTTTAGGCCAAGGAAATACGCCTAAGAGTTCGAGCAAAATCCATGCTCCAAAGGTCCGATACTGACCTTGTTGGAGGAGGTAAATATATTTCTTCAATAATTAAGACCCATTTATTTGTTTTCGAATATTTCCCTGTGCGAAACTTGGAGTAGATCAATATAAGAAAAAACAACAGTAATAATAAATTTCGAACCTGCAGATCTGTGGTAAATAATTTCCAATTTTATTTTTTCTTTTTATTTTTTCAGAGTTGAGCAGAGAGTAACATCTGAGTAACTTCTCTATGAAACGATGTTTTTGGTGAGTTGCATGTGTTTAGGTTACTGGTGTTTTTATCCGGGATTCACGTGGCGGAACGGCAATAATTGTTACAAAAATCTTCGATTCATCAGCTGCGTGGAAAGGCTCTTTTGCGATCACAACCAAGCTAGACTTCCAATTAAATAATTTTTTTTTCGCCATCGATTTTGTTAACGCTTATATGTCCCTAGAAACTTTGCACGTTTCTGTAAGTGGAATGAGCATCGCGACCGGAAATCAGTACTTGTTGAGTATTCGGGAAACGGAATTAGGTCGCAGATAATTATATAACGTGAATTTGAAATTACTAATTTTGTTGTTTAAGTTGTGGATTCACCAGACATAATTACATTCACTCGATTGTTCAATCAAATTTTCCGGGTATGGCATAAAGTAACGTCACCTCAAATTGCATGCCAATTTCTGAAATGTTTTTGTATAACTGAGAAGGTATCAATGAACTTATACAGGTGTAGTTCGTTTAAAAAAATGTCGTTAAGCATACAAAATGTTTCTAACCTGTTATAGTAAATGTTCATGCACCAATAGTCCTTCTCTAGCAGTCTTTAAAATGATATGGTACACCCTAACAATAATGGTATAAACTTGGTTTCCATGTTATGACAGAATTTCATAGTTTACTGTTTTACGTATATTTTTTATCGAAATATTTACAGGATTTTGGGGGCATTACAATTAATAATAGTGTACAACGGTAAAACGTACGGTGTTCATTACAGCGTCGCGCGGTTTCTAAAAAGAAAGAATGCAACAAAAAAATGAACTTTATGTGTAATTGAAACGCGTATCATTAAAAATTAGTTTAAGTACAGCAGTGCATATGCAATATAATAATTGTAAAAATTAATAATTAAATAGGAGTACACACACATTTCATATCGAATTAAATATACACATTAGGTATTGTAATGATCACACTATTAAAAATTGGCCCAACTATTTTTCGTAGTAAAGATTTAGTATTTTCGTTTTTTTACTCTATGCATTTTACATGTAGTTTTTCAATCTGCGTATAAAATAAGGGCCAATGAAGTTGATACGTTTAGTTTATTACAAATATCGTGATTACACTCATATGTAACTAAAATTAGCATAGTTATTCATTCTTCTTCCTTTTTTTTTCTTTTGCTATTTTCATCATTTATGAATTTTGTATACACTAGTAAAAACAGTTTGGCATGATGTATAGCATTATAAAAAAAAAATAATAGATGAAATCACTCATCGATGGCGATATACAGACGGAAAAATTTCTATTTTACTAAAACGTAATCGGTGATATAAGTATAAATACTGGTGGACGGAAAGAAGAAAGAAAAAGAAAAAAGATGATTAACATTAAAATCCATTTCATGAGTATTTCAATGGTACCTACCACCCTCATTAAAATTTGATAAATTCGGAGAGCATACACTGCAAACAACTACAGCTACAGACGAATCGGACCTCTAAGTATACTATAGATGAAAAGTAATTAGAAAAACTCCGTAGTAAAAAACTAAAAATATTCGACAGATTTAGCTATCTACTTCGAGATACCGATCAGGCATGGGTAGATGCGCATTTGATATCGTAAGCTCTCTGGTTCCGGTACCATACTAAAACGGATTCACGCCACAAGGGGTCATAAATTAGGAAATGGTACTTCGCGGTGCGTTGAAGTACCTCCTTCTTTCGCTTATTCTCTAGCGATGAGCTGTCCAGGGCGTCGAGGTGCTATCCTACGCCTCGGAGCCAGGAGCCCACTGAGACCCCTGACTTCCTCTTGTTTTTGGCTCGCGGCTGTGCTGGATTCAGTTTCCGCTTCCTCGGTTACCAGAGACTCTGCATCTTCGGACTCCTCTGCAGAGGCTTGCTCGCTGGCGGCTTCCGTTGTCGGTGCCTCCGTTGTCCTTCTTCGGGGCAAAAGAGGCGACCGCCTTGGCGTAGCTTGCGTGACCACTCGGGGAGCCTTCGGTTGAACCTGTATTCTGTTTCCCTTTCTCAGCCTCGTTAGCGGGCTTTCGGGTGTCGTAGGCTGCGGCGGACTCGTTTCCGCGGGGGCCTGAGGGTCAGAAAATTTTACCGGGTGTTCAATTGAGTAGGGTTTTAAGTCATAACGAGACAACATTATGAGACACAAAGACGCAACAAATTTATCATCATTTTGAAATCGAATTTGAGTACTTATCTATTCATCTTGAATCATGGTTTATTTCGATTATCCAATGAAGTAAGTATAAGTTCTGACTATCCAGATCTTCAGCTCTGATTGCGTTTAAAAGGATGTATTTCATTAGTGAGACACTATACTTCGAAGGTGACCTGCTTTCATAAGAAGTTCGAAAAAAAATGGCAAGAGCCAAGTAACGGGAACTTCTTTAAAAAGTCGTGACCAAAGTGAACCTTGCAAGTGACTAATTTATTTGAAATCTTGATATTACGCATCGGAAAGTAGGTATGCGATATGCCCGTACAGTATATATAAAAGTTCATGCACAGCTGGCGAGGTAGAATGACATTTGAAAAGGTCAATTAGTGAAAGTAACTGCGCGATTATCGTCTTCGGTTGATGCCAGATTGCGTGATTCGAAATGCGAATTATCGGTACCAGCTTTGCTTTTCGTAATGACAAGAGTACCCATCGAGAGATGGTATCTCGTTCGAATTATAGTTAATTTTGGGCAAACAATTTCATGGAAAAACTCGTCAAACGGCTGCACTGCTGGCATAAAAGTGAAACCGTTCGAAGTGGATTCCCGTACAAAACGCGATGAAAAGGTTGATTTGCGAATAGAAGCTGAGAGCAGCTCACCTCGTGAGATTCTTCTTCGGTGCCAGCGCCATCGGGTTCTTCAGCAGAGACTTCTGCCGTGCTGGGTGCCGCCGTGGTGGTTGTCTGCAGCCCGGGTCTTACTCGAGGGTTGATTCTTGGTCCCGGTCTGAGGGGTCTTGGTCCAGTACCAGGGAGTCTCGGTCTGACGATGGACCGCGCAGTGGTGCTGGTAGCTTCCAGGCTGCTGGTTTGTGCAGTTTCCCCTGACTCTTGGGCCTCCTCGCTGGTTGCGGGTGCCGCTGTCGTTGGTCTTCCGCGTCTGCGGTTCAGGTTCAGTCTGTTTAAGGATGGACGAACCACTCCGCGAGTCACTTCCGCGGCCGGAGTCGACGATTCTTGTGAACTAGAAACGGCTGGGGTGGCCGTCGTCGTCGAAGACCTAAGCCCAGGTCCGCGGAATCTATTGCGACTTGGAAGGCTGGGTCTCTCGGCGTTCACCGAGCCACTGCTTTGCTTCTGAACTTCTTCCTCCTCAGCTGATTGCCGTTGTCCAGGTCGTGGTCTCTTGAAACCTCCGCTCGTTGATCCAAAGCGGCTGCGAGTACGTGCTGGTGATTGCTCAGCCGAAGACGATGACTCCGTTGTCGTCGAGGTAGACCCAATGGTCTTGAATCTGATACGTTTTCAAATGAAGGATTGAGGGTGAGTTGGGTCTCAGGTAAACTTAAATTTTTTTCAAATTCAAGGCGAACCGTGAAGTTCATTTCACGCCTGAATCAGGACCTACCTGTTCCTAGATCCAATGCCTCCAGGTACTCCTGGTCTTCTGAATTTCCCTTTTCCAATCGTCTGTTGAGTTGTGGTGGTCGGTGGTTCGGTTGTGGTTGTTGTTGTTGTTGTTGTTGTTGTTGTTGTTGGTTCTGTCGTGGTTGTGGTAGTTGTGGGCTCGGCGGTGGTTGTGATGACCTCCATTGTCGTCGGGACGTCAGTTGTACTGTCGTCTTCCGACAAGGTGGTCGCATCCTCGACGTTATTTTCGGCGGTGGCGGCATCGACTACATTGTTCTGACCCTGAAGAAGGAAGGCGTAAAGGTCCAGGGCGACTTTGTCCATTGCTGAGGGGTTTTCTGTGGTCGGAACTTCGGTTGTCGTCGCATCCGGGTGATCCTGATCCTTTGAGGCGCTTTCCATGCTGACAGAGTCCTCGTAAACTTCTTCCTCCACTGGTGCGGGAGCCGAGTTGCTAGCTGGAACGATCAGTTCGGCTCCTCCTTCTTTGTTTTCCTCAACTGCAGTCGTTTGTTCATCTTTGTTCAGTTCAACTTCGACCTGAAAAAGTAGATGCATGTTGCACCGATTTCTCCTCCAAGTTCTGTGGCTTTCGATTGTCTTACCTCGGGATTGGCGGCTGCAACAGGTCGCCGTCTTTGCGGCACAACGGCTTCTTCAGAGGTTTCCTCAACGGGTGCTGCTTCCGGGACCTTGGAGGCTTTTTGGCGGGTACGGAGGGCAGGCTTTTCTTCTGGTTCCTCATTTGGGGTGACTCCCAGGAACCTTAGAGGCCCCTTGGGGAGGTTTTGCGGGAACTCCGGTCCTTCCTGATGGGTTCGAAAACTGCTGGAATCAACGAGGTCCAGACTAGGTCGTGGGCGGTTACCTCGCGCTCGGCTAGGCTCCGTTGTTCCTGTGTTGTGATTCGACCTTGACCTAGGGATAATTGCTTTCGACAGTGACCTCAGAATCACAATAATTCAGCATTCCTAAAATGCTAAATGTGTTGATTGTTTCTTCGTCAATTTACCTGGGTGGGAATCTTGTGTTTGCGGGCAGTCTTTCTTCCGGTACAGGTTCTTCGGGCTCAGCGATCTGTCTGTTTCGCGCGTTGGCGCGGCTTGGGATCACCTCATTGCTGGCCGGTTCAACGGTTGTCGAACGTTCAATAGACGAGTACTTGTTTTTGCCGGTCGACGCACCGCGTCTTGAGACTGGCGATGCCGTCGTCTTGGCCAGACCTTCTTGAGTGTTTGTCTGGGAACCTGCTTTACCTTCGTCCTCTTCGTCGTAATAATAGTACACGTATTCGTACTCGTAGTCCTTGCCGTTAGGTCCTTTTTTCACCTGATTTTAGGGGTTGGAAAGAGGTTAGCGTTAAGGAGTCGAGAAAACTAATGGGCTTCGAATTTTTTTCATTGTTTACATTTTGCTCTCAAATGGCTTACCTGGATGCGGGAATTTGATCCGGCGGGTACAAGGCTGACGTCACTGAGGTCGCCGAAGTGCCGGTCGGCGAAGGGTGTGTAAGCGTCTTTGCTGTCCTCGCGGATGATGTTGACAGGCACGAAGTCAAAAGCACGAACCTCGCGTGGGGTGGTTAGAACCGGCATCATGGTGGTCGGGTTCTCCGGGCTGATAAGTACAGAAGATTAATAGATTTATGGTTGATTTCACCGCTATGCAACTTCCGGGATTCTTACCTTACTTCAACTCCAGGGATTATAGAGTCGCGTTGAGCCCCGAAATTTGCTTTCACGATTTCAACCTTCTTGACTCCATCCTCTGGCAGGACGCCAGAGTCACTGAAATTCTCGATTTGTATGCGAGCTTGCCTTTTAGGGTCGTTCTTTTTGGATTTCACCTCGTCTTCGTAAGGCTCCGACGTTTGTTGAGTTACCTTCTTCTTATCCGTTCGCTTGTCGCGGCTCTGAACCGCTCGCTGAATCACTTCCTTAGCGAGTTCTACCTCCATTGCCAGCTCCGCATCTTCTTCATCGTCCTCGTCTGAGGGCTGCTCTATTTCTGCGGGGATTTTGTGCGCGGTTACGAAGTCTGGAAGAAAATCAATTTATACCATAGGTCAAGGGTTTTGGGGCTGTCAGGTTTACAGGCCAGGGCTCCTGGACTTACCTTCTATGGGAATCGCTCGAGCCTTCAACGGCGCCGAATCACCGAGGATGGAGTCGTAATGTACAACTTGCTGACCGGGTCGCGCTCGAGTCACGATATCACCGTCGCCCAGAACTACAGCTATCACGCTATACACCCTGGAAAACAAAATCGAGAATTTGAAGAGCGTTAAGATGTTCTCTGGAATCGCCTATTTTTAATGGTGAATTGATAATTTGCAGAATCAGTTTTTCCGTAAGAAGTTATCCTAAAAAACACGAATGAAGTGGTGATTGAAAGTCCGACGATTCACTGGCGTTTCTCTAAATACTCATTGTGAAAATTCCTGCGAATATTTACCTAGTGAATAAAAAGAGTACAGCTTCAGGTGAATTTTGTTCCAATGAATACTATCCAATGAGCAAGGAGTAGATATGTTAATAATTGTTGTAATGTAACTCGATACTAAACGCCAAGAAAATTGAATATTTTTGTATCGGTTCATGATAAACCGTTGTGAATTTATTATAGACGTTACTTTCACTGTCAAAATCAGTTAAAAAAAAGATAACTAGATTAAAACCGTAGAAAGTTAAGCCTTCGTTGTAATTAAGAGCGAGATGCGTCGTGATAAATCACGATGATTTTTCTTCTTTTCTGATCCGCGATGCCGGTAGTGCCAATTATCCCAGACCCACCTTGTGTGCCGAGCAAAAATAAATTATTCAAAAAGCTGGAGTATAAGCGCGTTAACGTAGGCGATAATTTACGAACAATTACGGTTTATTATATATAGGAATGAAGTCGGGAGATGTGAAAATTAATTCGAGCGTAGACCCTGCGGGCCTCTTCGACCTTGATCCGTCCTCCTGAAATGGGTGTATTCGATTGGGATCAAGGTGGAAAAGGCGGGG
Organism: Neodiprion fabricii; assembly: GCF_021155785.1. Taxonomy (NCBI): domain Eukaryota; kingdom Metazoa; phylum Arthropoda; class Insecta; order Hymenoptera; family Diprionidae; genus Neodiprion; species Neodiprion fabricii. The sequence goes on from NC_060242.1 coordinate 41,061,290, forward strand.
ATCGACGTTACCGAAGGCTCCTGCTTCTCGCCAAGGGAAGTGACGTTCTTGTGACGTGACAGCGTGGCGGACTGGCTTCTTCGAAATATTCATTCCGTGAACGAGTCGAGTCCTTGCTATAAAACCGCACTGAATGCGGATAACGAACAATCCGCCGGTAGCCGACCTTACTCTCGTTTCACCGGCAGCCTACTACAGAACAATCCATTGTCGCCAAGTCGATCGTAATTCAAATGTGTATCCGCCTTGGCACGAGACAATTATACGTATTACACAATGACACCAGAATAAAAGAACTTCCTCCAATCAGCTACGCGACACGATATGGCGTTCGCTGTGCAGCTCAAGTACGAAGAATACGACAATAAATTATGCTGTGAATAACTGATTCCATTCTTGCACTGAAGACTTTCTTTAACCATTTTGTTCCAAATTGAAATTCGGAATCTACCCTAATTGCCCAACTTGAAGATAGAGGCGCGCTTTCTATACATGGAATGACTGATTCTGAAGATAATCAACTCACTACATCAGTTAACAGCATCAGTTTTCTCGACAGAAATAGAGGGAATCTGAAACTTGAGAGCGTTTACGACGATGCGTTGGGGATGATTTCGAATACATTCGAACCAAGTTGAAGTGGCTCGAACGAGTGGATGCGCAAATCCTTGATTTCCCCGATAACCAAAGAGCGAAATTCTCTCTTGTGTGCGCGTAAAATATCCACAGGTGGTGTCGGATCGTTCGTATATTAATATACACGCGTGGAATTCATCGAGAAGAAATCATACGGAGAAAGTAGTTTTCTACACTACAGAGGCTTGGTTGGTGCAGCCAGCAGCCGCGGCCCGGGCATACAGCAGACGTCTATCGGCGGACCGGGTTACGCAAGTCGCACAGCGCAGCGTCACCGCAGAAACCGCCTCTAACCAGCCCACAGATGTTTTAACGGCTATCTCAAAGGCAAACACACGTACGTATGCCTACAAATGTGATTTTTCATCAGCTTTTACCGCTTCGCTAGTTTTGTATCCACCTTCCTAGTGGTGAGCTGATGGCGACCGGCTGCCGGTCCTCATCGGGACGCTGGCTGGCCTCGGAGGGATGGCCAGGCCCCCGGGCCATACTTTCAACCGTTCGGCAGTCGAATGTCAAATCGGCGCACGTTACTATTGCGAAAGCTGTGGCCACGGAATGTCGAAGTGCCTTGTTACCGTAGCTCATTTCCCCGGCTACCGAGCCAGCCACCCCTGGCGCAATTTGCCCCAGGGGAACCCCATGTACGATGGTCGCGTAGCGAACAAGTAGAAGTAAAGTAGCAGCAGTAGCAGTATTAGTAGTAGTGACGGGCTGAAGTACCGTGAAACTGAGAATTGGAAATAAGTTTTGCGAGTACGGAGAGAAAGAGAATAGGTAGGCACCATGGGGTGGTCAACAGTGACGTGACAGGAAAGTTTGAGGTACCGTTATTCGATTCGCAGATATGATCGATCATTTAGCTTCTATATCCTTGGGCTAAGCTGTTCTGAAGTCTTCTTTGGGAAGAAACAGGATAGTCTGCATAAAAGATAGTAGAAAACTCCGTTTGTGATTGAATAAAATCCAGTGAAATCGGAATGCAAATTTGCAGCTTGTGGAAGTGGTATTGAAAGTTCAAACGACGAGTACATCAGTCGTGGTCCTTGAAGAAAACTTGAAACCAACATTCTGTGCATAAATTTCTTAATGACTGAATGCAGACATAACGGTTTATTTTACGCGATTGGTCTTTTTTCTACTGCCTACACGCGTTTCAACGTTACGTGGGTGAAGGGTGGAGAAGAAAATGTCTCTGACAATATTACGGTGTGGCTGCGAGGAGGAGGAGGATAAGAATAAGTGGACCTCGAGACGCGTGACTCACACGAAGACAAGCAAGCCTAACGCAACATGCCAACGAGGACTGCAGGAATCGAGTCATACACATATGTTTAGATCCTCTATTTTCTCTAAAGCTATGAAAGTGGTCAGGCTCGTCTTCCAGCGAGAGGCTGCAACTGATCTGCAGCACGCTGCTGGTTTTAGAAATCATTACTCCGCCCCATCATATTAAGCGACTCTACAATCAACCGCGATTGGTTAAGTGGACTGTTCAAACATTAATTAAATTTTAAAAGGAGTTCAACCGAAATATGATGATCGTTGAAAATATATGATGTAGACATGCTGAGAAAGAGTCGCGAAATATGCCGTATAAAATGGTGTTTTGGGGTAAAATTTGTTGGTAATTTGGAGGTAGTGATATATTGATATTGAATTGTCTTTCATGTCGCGTACAAGTTTCGGTCGAGCTCACGGGGCTACATAATCTCTACGTTTGTAAATTTATGTAAATTGTTTTGAAACATGATCGTCCGCTCTGTTGCAACATTCCATATATATATAATATTTATACATATTTATATATATTTTCTAGAAAGTAAAATTTGACAAGCATATAAACACGCACAGTTTAACGACTTCAAGTTATGCAGGTATATATGTAATGGCTAGCTTGTGTACATAATTAGTTATAACAGTCGGTATGTGCAAACATTCACAAATCCCAGGTAGTCTTGTGTGTTTACGATTATGTATATTAGAAGCGCCTAGTGCATTAACGAAACTGCGGAATGCCGATGGGCCAATGAGTCTATAATAGGGAGGGAATTGCTGAAAGAGAAATAAAACAAAAGCCGAAATGAAACGAAACACCGCGACATCTCGGGTTATTTGCACGACAACGAACGTACCTACAACGCGGTAAAAGTTACAGCTTCGCTGGAACTGTAGGCACGATAACTGATTTAGGACAAGCCGAGAGTGAAAGATTTCTATGCACATACGTAGGCTGTCGATCAGCAATCGCGTGGTTGTTTGTCGGTTGCATCATTCACGAGGGGTTTGTGAATGCGAATAAAAACAATCAGGGTCTCTCTACAAGCCAGAGGCGCTTTCCCGTCTCGCAGTCGGACGTGGAAGAACTGAACGCTCGCGTAGGACATGAAATTCCGCCATTTTTTCAGTACACTTGCAGAAGAAAACGGAATCACGACGATCAGTGAAACGAGGCTTGTACGCTCGGCTTTGTTTTATGTCCTATTTTATTCTCAGATTTCTTTTTCTTTTTTTTTTTCGTTGAGTTTGTTGCATCAATACCGCGAGTATATACCAGTTAAAAAAGTTGCTTAACGAGGTCGGAGATGACAGCCGTAAACTTTAAACTTAGGATCAGACAGTCCTGGCATATGGCATAATGTGAAGAGTAAAAACGAGTTTGGAGTTGCGAGAGTTGAACCGACTTAAAAAATTATTCCGATGGTACTTACAGGACGGCACTCTTCAGCCACATGATATTTCCGGGCCTCATTCTGCCCCGATTCTTCGTCAGTGAACTTTGAGCGAAGTTTAACGTTTAAATGATCGGTGGCACCGAGAAAATCACTTCAATCAATCTAACGTCACTGGTCACTGGCCCGCATTGCTGTTTCGAAAGCACTCGCCGAATCCGGGCGGCCCCTCTCGCACTCGGTGTTACTTCGGTGAATTCGGCTTGTCTCGGTGATCGGCGACCCCCGAGATTTAGGAGGCGGAGAAGGAGGTCGTGAACACAAAGTGGCCAAGTTTATCGCGACAGCCGGACGCAGAAGGACACGGTGAGGGTATGAGGACGGCCGCGAAGCCAGACCCCTACTTATACGCCACCCACCACGTCGACCACCGACACCCCACCAGCCTCGAAGAACGGAGTACCGAGTGTCGGACACCTCTGGAGACCGTTTGCAGCAACTTCGATGCCGCCTTACCTCTGGCCCCAGTCGGGCTGCACGCTGTCTTATGAGGAATCTGTCTACTCGACTGGATGCAGCCCGGCATTCTCGGCACTCGATCCAATTCCAGAGAATTCAAATTACACGAAGATTTACGCAAGTTACCAGCAAGTACAGTGGAATGGTCGAGATTCCCGAGAGATTTACTACAGACGAACGACATAAAAATCGTTTTAGGTATAAGTGGTATCGACAAACTTACCGCAGTAGACGTCTCATGTGTTGCTTCTCTGTGAATTTAGAAGAACCGAAATTAGGCCTAATATAAAGATGTTCACAGAAACTAGTTCTGTAATTTCCTCAAATGATATTTATTTTTGTACGCTTCTTTTGAAAATGATTAATCTTTGTCCGCATACATTACACTGGCTTGAAAAAACCTCGGTCCTTGACCCCTGGGCGGTATGCTTACTCAGGAGTTCGTTGAGAGTTCATTTGGGATTCGGGTTACAGTTTCCATAGATTTCAGTCATTCGAAAGAATTTTAAAAAGTTACTCTTCAGGAGTCGATGATTTTCATCTATCGTACAACGCACATCGCGGTGGAAATAATGAGAGGCGGCGTTTATCCAAGAATTTTAGAAAGGCCTTTTGGAGTTTATCGTGAAGCATAGAACCAGAGCAGAAAGGCGTTTTGAGGAAGTACGTTGCCGTGAGGTTTCATACGAGTTGTACTTGCTGAAATTGACTAGATGTGAGTCAGACACAGGTTATTTGGCCTGTGGTAGACCCTCGTGGTGTCAAGGTCTGTGAGAGTTAATGCGGTAAGAGTTCGATCGGGGTAACCAGAACGCCGTTAGACTGGCTTGCAAGATTCGCTGTGACGTGACTAATTTACGTAATACCGAGGCTGCTCCTGGAATCAGAGATTCTCAGTATGAGTCTGAACGTCTTAGCGAAATGGGGCTAGAAAAACAGAGACACGTTGTGAGATCGAGTGGAACTAACGACTGAAACATCTTATAATGCAGTGGCAACATCCAACAGAGCTTGTTACTTGTAAGAACTATGTAACTTTCAGTTTTGCATCATCTTGGCAATACTGTTTTTACATTTTCCATTGCTCGTAGTATTCTATCTTACTTCAACTGTTGTTTCGTTATCACGAATCTTCGAACATTTCGTTCTTAATCCTTTCAACTGCTTTTTATCGATACGTTTTAGTGACGTCGTCAGCCATGAAAATGCGACTGCGGTTCAGGGTAGGTCATGAGACCATCAATTATCATTTCATCATTGAACTCCTTGCAGGTGGGTATTGACTGTCAAGGTAAAATACTCTTGATGGTTTTCAAGGAAAAGGGTTTATTTTTTATATTTTGGTTACCAAACAATAAAATTGAATAAAAGTGATCGCAATTTTCAACACTGTCATTGCTTGAAATCTTTTCCAACGGCATAACTCCTGATTCACGAGTTGATAAATTTCATAATTTCGTTCAAGGATCACTTTCATTTATGCTCATAAATCGCCGTTTTTATAGGTGCTAAGAAAAGATATCAACTCAAAACATCGTTAGCGGCCACCTCGAATCACCATTACTTGAGAACTGGTCATTTTCGACTTCGTGGCAAACCTCAGCTATCATTCTGTGAAATCTCTCTTACACATCTGAAACAGAAGAATTGACTGTACGGGAATACCGGTTTCAAATTCTATTCGCAGAGAAGCGAGCCAGCTGAAAGGTTGAAATGTTTAGAATAATTACTTCCAAAATGTCAGCACAGGTAAATTTGTAAGTAAATTAAGTTGATCGATGTGTCGTAAAAGAGTGTCTCGAAGATATCACTCCTCGTGTATGCTTGATTCTTTTCTTTTTTTGCTTCAATACACTCCTCACATAACGGTTGCCAACTTCTAATTAAACTGCACAAACTCAATGGTTTTCCGTTTTTCTCTCGCAACATAATTGATTAGAGATTTGAGGAACGAAGACGAAAAGATTAATTCACTGGCGATTTTCATTAATTCGAAACTGTGACCTTTAATTTCACATGCATTTCCTCTTGACGACTGGCTGCAGCGACAACTACGAGCACTCGTAAGCCTTATAAGCCTCACTGTGGTTTACGGTAGATGAAGTTCCAAACGACCATCGGTAGTTGTACTCACCTCGTAATTGTAATTCATTAACGCGTCTATCGTATCCGCTGCAGGCCAGTGTCAGTGCCGAGAGGCCGAAAGACTGGCCGAATAAGGATGATTAGTGTAGGGAAATAAGACCCGATAAGGTCGCTGGGCAGCTATGCATGAGGTCGGTCGTTGATCTGCCCGAAAGAACGTGCCCGAGCACAAGATGGGGGCCCCGAGTCACCTTGAGTGAAAAAAGAAAGAATGAAACAAAGAAAAGAAAGGATAAGTCATGACTGGCAATGAGGAACCGAGTGGATCCGGATTCACTCTTGTTTTTACCCTCTCTCGAGGTTTCTGCAGCCGAGGACGACTAAAAGCCCAACCAGTCGATCCTTTTACTCAGGCCTCGGACTTGGTATTGGCGATTAATAAGCACATCGTGGCGTGTATTCACCTTCTTATGATTTAATCCAGCAGCAGATTGTCTATTGCCCGTGACGCAACCGCCATCCGATGGTCTCGCTGTTGTGAATTATGCTGTTGCCCTGCTCTGTACCAGTTCAGTAACTGATCTCATTTGAGTCACCAAGTCTAACCGGATACGAGTCGAGTGGACGAATGACAATCGCGAGTACCATGACGCACGTCAGAGGATTGGGCAATTTGATGGGGTAGGGTTGTTAAAGTTAAGCGATTGCAGTTTCTCTCAAAAATACCTAATCGAAACAAAGAGGAGCGGTGTGAAAACTGGTGACACCGGTGGGACGATCTAAAAACTCCTTGCCTCTTTTCTCGCGTTCTTGTTCGCTGTGTTCAACGACCAAAAAAGACCAGCCACAGTTTTTTGCAGTCGCGAAATAGGAATGTTCTGAACAAAGAACCATGCTCGCCCGATTTCTTTTCGTTTTATAGTCACAAATTCTGTGAAGATCAGAAAAGAATAAAAACATCCAGGGTCGGGTTTAGCCGGCTTTGAGCCACTCTTTTTTCACCTTCTTTTTGAAGGTGAAAGAAATTCGGTCGGAAAAAACTGCAGTGGAACAGTAATGGAGTTTTCACTTATTCGGAACGACTTGGAGTGACTCGACTCGACGATACCTGTCAAGTTTACTAGTTTGATTGTTTCGATGATTTGCGTCTGTCTCTTCATCTGACATTCTCGGCGCTTTTTGAACCAGACAATCTCGACGTGGTGATCAAATACGAGCAAGCTGCGAATGCGCCGTGCTCGTCTAGCTCGGTTATTCTCGCAATCGCTTCCATATATTTTGATGATTGAGAATTTATTCGGCTGACCAGTTGCGGTTTGAAAGGAAAAGGAAAAAAAATTAATCCTTCCCACACATCGAGATAGGAATTCAACGAATTCTTCATTATTTTTATTATTTATATATGAACGCGATGAGACGCCCTTGAGACTCTTGCAAGAAATCCCTTCATTCTTTCAAGGCTCACGCAATTTACTCGATGGGAGTCTACCTATAGGGACTCTCCGTGTTATTCTATAGCGTATTTGGTTGCAGCCTCAAGGACTCGGATAGAAAAATTCCCCAGTGTCAAATGGCTTGGAATTATGCTGCTGTGCATTTTTCTAACCATAGCAATCGACGCCTGTTATAGTATCGTGACAAACAAGTGAGCAGTCCTAGTAATTTCACATCAGTCGTTCTCGTCTGATTTGTTGCAACCGGTTATAATGTAAGCACTTTAAAGCGAAAGATAAGAAGAAGAAAAAAAATCAATCAAACTGTGCAGAACGAAACCGAGGAATAATAATTGCTGTCTAATGATGAGACGTTTTTCCAGCCTGCGTAATTCACTCCGGTTAGTGATTATCAATTCTAGGATTATAAACCGCGCTCAAATCCTGGCCAGGCCCAGGAAACAATAAACAAAGAATGACGTGGCTGCCACAGTCATCGACTTTCGCTGGTTTGTTCCTTTTTCTCCTCTCTCGATCGCCGCCGCTACCGCGAGGGCAGAGGCTGTTAAATGATGGAAAACCGTAACCCGCAGCTCAAGCTTTAGTCGTGAGTCATTCTCAGCGCGGGGCACGCTAGCAATATTCGAGACAAACCTCTCACCGTCGAATTGACAATGAACGATGGCGCTGTTCGATCAACGAAAGCTTCCAAGCGCGATCAGGAACTGCCACGAGCAGCTCTGCAGTCGATCACGTTGCGTTGCTCTCATCACAAAGAGGAACGACTCCCGGTAACAATCCTCTCCTCCAGTGCACCGCGGTGACAAAAGTCGAATGCGTGGTGTCGAGGTATTCAAGGTGCGGTCAAAGGTACCAAGGAATCTCACTTCAGGGGCGTGTCTCGGTTCCCCCTCAAGGTGCATTTTGGTGACGCCTTAATTCACTCGATGACGAGCAGTGGCTCGCTTTGTATTTCGAAGGATTCCTCGGAGTGTTAACGAGCTTTTCGACCGCATGAAGAGACTTACGATCAGAATTTACAGCAACTGCGGACAATATTGCACCGCCGATCGTGACAACGCATCGATCGACTTCGTTCGGGAAATTGCCGAAGTTTGGTCATGCACTTTCGAGAATACAGCGCAGCGCACTCGCCGTGCATTCAAATCATTCAACCTGCATACTTTCAAAATTTTACGTTCTTACCACTTCTCTGGCGCTCCGGCTGCTGCCGCCCTTCCACATCGGGAATGTCGACCTTGGGTCTTACCATGCCCCCAGGCTTGCAACCAGCGGCGACTTTTCTTCCAGAGTGGCAATATATTTTTCAAATTTGATATGTAAACTCTTGGTTGAAAACTGCGCAACTTTATTGGATTCAAATGACGTATATAGTCTTTTTACGAGTAGTGATTCATTAATTTATCGCACAAGTTTGAATTCGACAAAAAACAGAGCATGCATTGTTCGATTTTGGCAAAAAGAAATCGAGAAGTTGTCACCTCGGTTTTGAAATCAATTACAAGATCTCATCGTTGCCTTCCTATCACACCACAATTCGCAAGACTAGAATCGAAGACAAGTTTTCAACTCGCAATAAGCACTTGGGAAAAATACGTCCTCGAATATACGTGACTCGGCATTTTTGACACACATTATGTGCATGTTCATTGTCTTTATGTTTCCTTGTTTCTTGGAACGAGAAAAATAACACTGCGTTATGTGGCGTCCGAAGGTGACCACTTTCGACTGTCGATCGCCTCGAGACCACTGGAAAAACAAATATTTTGAATTGAAGAAAGAATGGAAAATCGACTAAAAGACATAAAGGAACAACAGCACCGTATCGTCTTCGCGTTACGCGGCACGTACGCGCTGGAACTATGTGATGGGTATTTTCTCTCGGGCATGGTGGAGACTTTGAGTGTAATAAAGCGAGTCGGGCCGGTGGGCGGGTCGCTGGGTACATGGATCGTATCATGAAAATTCGGATCATGCGTGATCCGACCGTCAGATAGCTGCTACCTTATAATGGATATTTACACACGCTCGTGATCGAACGTGTGAAGTCCATAGAGAGTGAATTTGAATCTCACTTTCTCCGCGGCTTCCTTCGAATCTCTATTATAATTCCTACCTCTACACACGTACGCTCTCGTTCTTACTGCTGTGCCTTCGTCTGAAGAGCAAGGAAGAAGAGACTGGACTAAACAAACAAGAAATATCGATTTCCCTAAAAGGACTAGTTACGGTTCTGCAAACGAGGCGGTATTCGCTTTTTGATATCGAAAACCACTTTGGAAAGCAGTTAGTTTGAAGTCGCTTGAAGTCACTTCAAATCAATTGAAATCTCTCAACTGTCAAACGATCTATAAGTGAAAACCTCCTTGCCTACAAATTTCCGTTGTTACCATTTGTGAAGAAATTTTAAATGATGTTCCAAATAGAAGAGTTTTATATTCCTGAAAAACTTGGTCGATTCTTGTCAAAATCCGGCCAGTTCTCAGTTATATTGATCGAAAATATAATGGATTAACTTACATCTGAATCGATCCATCCGTTTACAAGTTAACGTCGGATAAAGATTCAAGATTTTTGACAATAACTCAAAAAGAGTTAAAATTAAAATTAATCAAATATCGAGGCGTCGTCCTGAAAATGTCCGGAGATGATTCTCCAAAGTTGAAAACATCGAGATTTTGTTAATACTGAGCTCTTCATTTTTGGGACGATTATACTTAACACCTTCTCCTCGTCTCTGTATAGAAAAAAAGGAGGAGTTGAACATTTCTGGCGCCTGTCTGGCGACGGCATGTCTTGTGTTATTGGACTTTTACTTTCATTCGTGGATGTCGAAATATGGAAGATGGAGAAGATTGAAATGAGCTGGAACTTCCTTATCGACCTCTTTCAATGATTGGAAAATTCATTTCCAAGCTTCTCGGAAGTGGGTAATAATCGTTGCACCCAACTTTTACGCGGTCTCGCACTTACTTTCTCTCTGCGCGGGTGGATTTCAGGTGACAAACGATCGTGCAGGCTGGCATAGCAGGCGAACTGATCGTCGCTCGCTCGAATACTCAAACAAGGAAAGTTAGCCGGACGGGTTTCAATGACCTTGACTAATCCACCACGGCTGGTTGTGTGTAACGGAAATAGGCACACTGTGTTGTTTTCGTTTTTGACAAGTTTCATATTCCGGACGCTTAAAAAGGCCCAAGAATGTTCTCGCCTTTAATCCATAATTCAATCTGCTAGGAGGATATGGCATGAAAGAACTATTTATGCAAAGCATCTCGTAAACTCCGAGATCTTAAATCGCGAGAGAGGAAAGAATTCTTCGCTTTTTTTCTTTGTCCCGTTGTTGTCACGTGCCGACAAAAAGAGAGAACAAAATGTACCAGAGCTGAGAAAGAATTATAGGAAAAACAAACGGCTGAAAAAAAAAATACCCATCGTCGCCGCCGATTCCTGTGGCTGCATAAATACAATTGATTATAAAGAACCTAGCCTCTTTCGGTTACTTTTCAATTATCTACGGATTATACGATTCGTTCTACTGATTTTTAACTCTTTCTTCTAATCACCAATTGCTTCGTCAAAGCAACAAAGAGGCGTTGCACAAAAACGACAGATCAACGCTGGCGCAACTTTTTCATTCGAGAACCGTGAATTTCTTAAGGTGGTCAACCACCCTCAAGCTCTTCGTCTTGGGAGAAAAATCACTTCCAGTTTAAAGTCTTTGCAGTTTTAAAATCCGAGAATACGAATAGCAGCTGCACGCGAGTTGCTTCGAGCTCAACCGGGAGTAAATCTAGGTTTCTTATACTCGACACTGATTTCTAACAACGTTCACAATTCACGAACGTGCAAGCGACGTCATGTTCACCTAGCTCTATAGCGTAGCGCTTCCGTGTTTCAAATTACGAACTCCAATCGTGTCCAGAATCTTGCCTGACTAAATTCAACACTGGCATTGAAAATTATGCACCCAATGGCGCGATTTGGATTCCGGTCCGCGAATCGTCGTGCAGAATATGAACATCGTTCACGTATAAAGGCTGCATGAAAACAGCCGACCGCGTGATGCATACGTCATTTTGCATAGAGTTCAAGAAAATCTGCGTTTCGACTGGAATTGTTAAAATTGCAAAGGTCGCAGCAGCTACAGTAACGGACCTTGAACGGCAGTGATGAATTCTGCATAGTTCGCGAGTCTCTCGAAGAGTGAAAGGATCCTATAAAATGTCATTTCTGCCTACATTATGAGGATGTATCAAGTGTACAGTCCGGGCAGAAAACTTACAAAACGGAAAAATTGAGAAACAAAGGTTAAGAGAATCGACAACTAATTGTGAATTGAGTTCTGGTAAGTATTGTCATAAGACTTGATCGCAGAAATGTTCATCATTTTGAGACGCTTCGCATCGAATTCGTATAGTTTGCCCAATTTCGATGAATAATATGGATTCTTGCTAATTCTAAGATGAACAGGTTTTCGAATGTTAAAGCGAAATAAAATAAAACCTTGGTTTATCATCTGCAACCTGTATTGATTTTACATCAGTAGTGCAGAAGCTCAAGTTCAGGAATCTCGCGGATAATCGATTCGCAAGCCCAATGAGACAAGACCCATTGAAACGTGACGTAATTAGGCAATGTATTTCGTTTTCAAAAACGGCATCAGAAATAGTGCGATGACTAAAAAGTTCTCAACAACTGGGCTCTCTTCAGACAAATCCGTTGATACTATCTCGTTTCTCCATACATCACGATCATTGTTTTCACCTGATTCGACTTGATTAACCTCACATCCACTTAAAATCATCAGTCTTGATTTCGTAATTCCGTTGTTCAGACACTGTCTCAGATGGACCGTTCGCCTGATGGGTCTTCGATTCGTAATCCGTCAAAGCCTGAGGCCCCCAACGATTGAGAGATCGGCGCGAAGACAAGTAGCCGCAAAAAGCTGCATCACAAGCGGCGGCGCTGAATCTGCTCGAACTTTTCAATCATGCCCAGAAGCGACGGGAGTGGATCGCGATCCAGTCTCGACAGAACCGGATGTCGAACTGACCCAGATATGGAGGATAGTAAAGAGGCTCGTTGTCTCGTCCGATCGCTCGCTCGCTCACTTCGCTCGCCGCGACGCAGGAGAGAACCGCGGATGTAGTAACCTTAACATTGAAAGAATGGCCGGCCACTCGCTCCTCCGACTCCTCAACCTGGCCACTGCAGCGTTGCTGCCTCTGCGACTTTTGTCCCTCGAGCATAACCATAACGATCATGAGTGATCGTTGCGAGACACAAGCGCCAATATCTGTGCCATAGTCGTCGTTTCTACTTCGCTCAAAAAGGTTTCTGTTCATCCGCGTTCTTCGTGCTTCCGAACAACTTCCACTCCTTGTTTTATGCGACGATCTCTAATTCATTTTGAAACCGGATCGTCGCTCCAATTTCTTTTTACTTTTTCTTGTCTACCCCATGGAGTCTTTGTTCTTCGTAAATTTAGTGACGGTCTAGACGATACGTTATGCCGACTGTGCTTTCAGTTAACACCTACTAATACAATATTTAACTATCAAGATTCCTTTGATCCCGCTGATTAAGTTCATTTAATTCGACGTAAAGAAATCGTTAATCACTTCACATCGTTTTCTCCAATCGATCAGCAACATTCATTTTTTAAAATTACTTTACGTAACGGTGTCTGAAATGACATTTCTTCGGCAACATAATATCAGTAAATCATTCCTCAACTTGATGAAATGATTTATCACTTCGTAAGTTTACTCCAGTCTAAGAATAAGACTAAATTATATCGCGGAATGGAATGATCACGATTATAAGCGGTTTTAGCGATACTTTTCCCTGTTCAGATCGCTTCTGTACATAAATTCTCGTATAACGAGATCATTATCAAACTTTCGCAGGGAATCGGGATCCCGGTTGCAGGTTTAGTTCAATCTCGATCGGCGAGCTGGAAATCGAAGCGGTTTTTATTTGCTCTTGGGATCATGCGCCACTGAAATATTTTGCTACGGTGACTGCCGAGACGCTCTTAAAGCCGCCGTTTCCACATTCACAATCATTCTTACTATTTTTATTTCCTATGAAGAAAGATTCGACGTAGGTACGCGTATTTTTATAGGACTTTTATGCCAACTTTACTGTTTACTGTCAGTATCGATTTGCGCATCGGTACCTATGACACAATAACTATCCTCAGTTGACGATAAATTTTCGAGTAGAAAGCGGAGATTTCGTAGGTTCAGATCCACCCACTACTGACATTCCAGTTGCGTAAAATTGGCCGAAGCTTTTTTCGCGTCGTAAGAGCATGTTTGCATGTTGGTTATTCGCAAATTATGTTTAGGTATCGTTTGGCAAGCTCATCGTCGTGCAGGAATAAAAGAACGCAGAAACTTGGCAGTTTTTAGTTGCATGTGGAGAAGATTTTCCAAGTCATAAGTACCTACCGGATAAATTCAAATTCTACTATCCGAAACCTTCTTGTCATTACCCAAGGAGAATTTAATGCGAGGCGATTTTCTGTCTACCTACGCATATAAGCTGTCAGCACGCGATGTTCGTCCAAAAGTTTTTGCAGTCTTTCGATAATTATGATAATCCTCGGTCGGCGCGACGCGGGCGAGAAACGTTCGTGTAAGCAACTCCTTCTGGTCTGTGTATGCAACACACCGTATACATGCTTACGTACATCCAGCTATCAGGGAAAGCGTGTGTAAGGATTTCTGACCGAGTGAAAGTCCTCGGATCTCTCCCTCCCCTTATACTTCTCACCCCCGCATCGAGTCATCGTCGTGCGCTTTGCGATTCTCTGCGTACAGTATTATATCTCATTTACTCGTCTTGAATACGGGTATAAATACAGGTTTATATATACGAGTGTATGTATATATGCAAATATATATATATATATATATATCGTGTGATACATTGCATAAAATAATCATGCACGCAACTAGCGACATTAATTTTACACCCAACCATGGCGAATCGTTGACCACGCCAATTTTTACAAATAATATCAATTAAGTAGAACGAAGCTTGCGCTTTCCTGCCTCTGAGCTTTTCATGTAAATACGCATTTTTATGTGCGATTTAAGGGATCAGTCTAGGATTTTGGTAAATTCGATTTTACTTTTTTTTTTTTATTTCAAACAGTATTTTAGTGTCATAACAACAATATCCTCTTGGTCCTGTAATGAACATTTTCTTTTTTTAAAAGTTCCATTCTCGATTTTACTACAGCGCTTTGGAGCGCACGCTGAGCGCTTGTAAAACTTTAAACGCATTTTTCTCGAGAGCACTTTTTTCAAACTGGGAGGACGAATTACTTGAATACCGTTGCATGGATCGATTTAAAATTTTGACACCAGCTTCACAATCATATTCTCTATGAAAGTGCCTGGCCGTTTTTTTATTTAATCGAAACACTTTTTTTTTAATCAATAATTTGCTGCTCATTATTTGACCACAAATCGGTTCATTTTTTTAAACGTGCACTATTTCTACAAATTATGATTTAAAAAAATGAAACCTACGTAGTTCCATAGGCAATAGTATATAGATTATAAAAATTTTTGGTTCTTCGTGTCAGATCTTATACTTTACGAGAAATCCGTCCTCCCGTGAAGGAGTTTCAAAAAAAGACGATTTCAAAGATTGGCTCTGTCGCCGCCATTATTCATCAAAATGATAATAACTTTTTTTGCCATACTTCAATATGTACTAAGTAAACCCTTTGAAAAGAAATCCTATTCCTTTTTCCACACTCCCAAAATAAGTCGTCGATCAAAGTTGAGCCTTTTTCTCGACTGTTAGAGTGATTTTTTTTATTTCACCCCGTAAGTAATGAAGGAAATATTGCATATTGACCGCAGATTTAGGTTCCCGAAAAGTTTTATAAACTATTAATTCTAGTTGATAAACAGATTGTTGTATTTCTGGAATGTCTATTGAAAATTTGTTTCAAGTCTGTGTTTGAACATCGACATACATTCTTCTTGTTGCACGTGATCATTCCGACTAATTATTGCACCGAGTGATGATCAGTATTTATTGTTAAATTTTTTACCAATTTTATCTTTGCCAACAATTTTTCATGTATCGAGACGCGTTAAAGAGAAACTCCAAACCTTTTCAATCGACATGAATTTTCGAATGATTTGAAGATGTTTCACAAAACAAGAATTCTCATACCTGACTTGCTCGATTTCTATTTAGCACGTAAAGTAGTTGCTCCGCAAAATGCTCTTTGCGTCATAATTTTGCCATTCAAAAATTGACACAAATCCACAGCTATTCTTGTAGCGTAAAGCGAACGAAATGAAACCCGATTTGCAATCCGCTTATGAAATTATGCCCCGTTTTAATATTACTTTTTCGAACTCATCCTGCTTCGACAATTTCACCGTAGGCGTGAGGACGGATGCCTGCACGCCTTCGGCATCTCAAGAGCAATTAGCTTGCGTTAACTTGCACAATTTGACTCGTGGGGAAATAATAAGTACGACGAGAAGATGCGCATACGTCAAAAAACAGGCGAGACGACAATTCTCGGCACACGTGCCGCGACCCATAAAACCAACAAACTTTTCATAATTGTTTCCTAGTTTCGCAATATACGTGTTTGCGTCAGGTTATTTTCCTCCGATTTCGCCTGTTTTACATCGAAGCCGTGTTGTTACCACACGTTGTAATCGCAATTCCTGTTTCCCAACTGCTCGAGTCCGAGGAATTGTATCATCATTTTGCACAACGCAATTAGAGGTCGGAAGAGCAGAAACAAATATTCTTTTCGCAACTGCGTGAATTTTTATTTCTAACTCGCATTGTTCGAGTACCCGCGACGATCTTCGGCGAGTTTCCGGTTCGCAGCCAGCTTCTTTCCGCCGTTTGTTACATCCTCGCGATACTTCCAGCCGCTGCGGTAGCTGCGACTCAAAATAATACGGATATCAGTCGCGGCTCGTTGCTCGATTATTATAGGTCGCGGTTATCCTCGGAATCATTTGGCGCAACTGACGATCTGATGGCAAGGCGGCAGGCTTTCGGTTTTTAATATTACAAGACGCGTTACGGAAACCGTGAATGAAATCGAGGCGAATCGATTACCGCGGGAATTATAATTTCGCAACTTTGATTTGCGCAGGGCAAGATGCGACACTTTAATTTTACCGGTTTCCACTAATGCTTCTAATTTTCCACTATTCTCGACGCATGCTACTATTTGCCTCGATTTTTTTGCCTAAATTGCCAATCAACGCCACTGATCGTGACTTTGCTGGACAGAAAACTACACTTCTACTCACGTGACATACAATGTGTCTGGAAAAGTGCAAAGAGAAAAAAACTATTCTTAAATTGAGAATATTTTTGCCCATTTGTACGGAAATAATTGTCCATAACGAAGCCCATAACTTGTTGCAATCATCGATGAAGTAAAATATTGCGTAGAAAGTTGAGAATACCTTTTTTCTCAAAGATTTTTTTTGTTTAACGACCTCAAATAACAATTGATAACTAATTTTTTTCTTTAGATTTGAAGTTTCAAGTTGAAGTTGAAGTTTATCAATGACCAGGATCGGATTATTAACCTTCGGTCAGTGTTTGAAAATTTTACAAAAAATCAACTTGCGGGATAGGTCGAAAAAATATTACATATTATTTTTTTACAGTTTTCTCGAAACGGTGAATACTCTCATAGAAAGAGTTTCCAAGATACCTGTCTCAAATTTGAACTCAACATTCTTCACGCCATTCTTCATCTTGCAATGGAAGTTTTTTTTTTTTTTTTGAAGTCTTCATATTTTTTTAACGAAAAGCTTTTGAAAAAACAGACTAAATTCGATACTTTTTTCAAACCACCACAATTTTGTCAATTTTGATTAAAAAAAAAAAACACACTTCCAGAGCACGATAGCGATTTTCATACTTGTTAATGATCTTTTAATAAATTTTGTATCAGATAATATTTACGGCCACAACCGTGTTCGCCATGGGGCCTCCTTGTTTTCAAAATCATTTTCAACCTTAAAAAATAAATTAGATTAGCGTAGGTATTTGAACTATCGAAAAATGAAAAAAAAAAAACAATCGACAAAACAAGTTATTTTTCGAAACGTTACAGTAGGATGAACCCTCGTCAAGCACGTCAGGCACTGGAAACCCTGGTAAATATTCGAGACCTTGGAACTAACGCTAGGATCACCTCGAAACCGGCCGGTTTCTCGGAAAAAAGAGATTCCGCAGGCCGCAAGGAAACCTGCAAGCGGAGATTCATACCTCGCGAAGCATCCGCACATCAGGTTGACATTAGCCCAAAGGTCAGAGAAACCGCGAGTCTTGCGCGACGCGCTGGTCGATGGACCTGCAGCTTCGGGCCCCGCTGACACGAATACTCCTGCACGAGGATTTTTATTCGTCTGCTCGTTGTTTCGCCCGTCCGTTTTTTAAATTGCGATTGGGTAACGCAGCTGCGGCAATTTGTCTTCGAATTAACGCCGGCTTATAGCTCTCAGCTGCAATTGGGTCAGGTGGCTTCTTCTTCTTCTTCTTCTTCTTCTTCTTCTTCGTCTTCTTCTTCTTTTTCTTCTTTGCGATCGGTCGTTGCCACGCGATATTTTGAGCCCCGAGTCGTTTCGTAATCCCTCGATCGATCCTCCGTCTTTCCTTCGTTCTCCGGCAGAGACGTCGGAAAGGTCAGGTTGGAGGTTGCAGGCGTTCAGCTCCGACTCGCCGTCATGCTTCGCTGCTTTTTCACATTACAAAGTTACACTTCCTTCTGCGGTTGAAACTTATACGCGGAATCGCTTGAGCAAAGGACTTGTTTCTCCTTCTCTTTCTCTCTCTGTCTCTATTTATTTATTCATTTCTTTGGCGTCAGTCCCTTGATATGTGAAAATATTCGGTAACCAGAATGTAAATCGGTACGAAACGGTGGAAATCGATTATTAATGGAAATCCACCGCGACTCTTGAACTTTGAACAACGCTCGTGGCGGGAAACTTGTGAAATCAACGGAAATATTGGTCTGTAAAAATTGTTGGAAGCGTATGTTTAACGACGCTAATATGACTTTCAAGTGAATTAAGCACCTCCGTTAAAACTCTTGATTATATTCGTCCATTTTTTCAAGTGGAGAATCGGAAGAATATCATTTTTCTTTTATGCCCCTTTGTAATAGTCTAGATTCTTGATTTTTTTACCACCATTTTTGGTTTATAGATATTCAAGCTGTCTTATAACCTTCGGCAATATGTATTTACCGAGTTCTTGAAATAAAATGTAACTTCATGTCGATCCAAACATTTAAAAAAATAGTATTACTAAAAACAAGAAAAGAGTCTTACCGGTTCAACGACATAATTTTATTATTCTACTTTTTCGCGTCTTCATTTAGTTCTTATTACATTAATTCCATTTAAAAAATTTTGAAAACTTTGAAAATTTCCGTATCATTTTCAAATCCACAACAAATATGTTAAAATCATAAGAAAGGTAAAATAGATATTAGAACGAAAAAAATTGTCAAAAGTACAATTGATCAGAAATAGTAAACACAATTAATTCTACCTTAAACTACGTAATTTTAAAATGTCTAAAACTATTCTTGCGTAGTCGGTATCATTATGTATTCGAGACCTTTTTTCAGACTTTCTAAAACATAAAATTGCCCAGTGTGCCGAGATAAAGGAAATTGAAAAAATGACGATTCCATCGCCGAAGCGATTTCCAAATGATAGCAATAAGAAAAGAATAGTTTTTCAAAAAATTTCAAACAAATCGAAAACGGCGAGTCCAAAGCTCGGTCGAGTTGACGCGGAATGCCCTGTACGCATATATCCTCTGCGGCACAGATAGAGAAAATCTTTATTCGCCCCGGTCTAATTCCGGCTCGTTACTCGCTGCACCGCAGCAGCGCCACCGTGCCAACATTACACTCGCATTACCGGTAATATAATGGTCCCATGGGCTCATCGCATTCTGCAGCTCTCGATGTTCACCGCGATAGCGGCTAGTCCTTATGTATAAGTGAAATGTTCTTCTCCGCGTTTGCCAAGGCCGACCACGTTCCGTTCCTCTTACTTTCATTCTCCGTCAGCGTGATTCGAGTTCGCGGCGTTTCAACGGCGACGATTCGAGCACCGGGATGACGAAAATTTAAGAACGAAAAATCATAAAGCAAATGCCAATGCGGAAGGGTCTTGTTGATTTGGGAAGGAAATTTTCCGCAGAAACCGGGATTAAGGTCTTGTTGGACGGATAGTCTCAATCGGAAGTTGAGTCTCGGTGAGAATATTGAACGCTTCGCGATGTAATTGAAAAATAAATAAATAAAAAAGAGAAAACTGCAAGCAATTTCATCATAACCGAGTCGATAAGATAATTCGTTTTGAATAATAATAATGCCAAAAAGTTGCCGAACAAATCTGTAGTAAAATTTGTTTTGTTTCATATAAAACGAACTCACTGATTTTTCTGAACACCTATGAATTTTTTGGAATTTTTGCCGATTTTGAATAATTCCGTTTTCCAAAATTTTCTAACGATTTATTCGCGAAACTATTCGTTCCGTGTCTCTAAAACTTCTCGAGTGTAATGTATAACCGTTTATGAAAACCTGTCCAAAAATTCAGGACTTTTGATCCATTTTTCAAAGTTGAAGAAATTCTCGAAAACGCCAAAAATTTTAAACGAATTCGCAAGTGTTCGAAAAAATCAACGAATAATTGAAATTTTCAATTAATAGGGTAGGAAAAAATTAAACGATCTTGGAAAATTGATTCTCTAAAAATCACGGATCATTGTAAATGTTGAATAAATGATTCAATTCATTCCAGAACCAGGAAATATTCGTTTTTTAGTGGTGATGTGATAACATCCCATCATCGATATAAGCCTCGAGCTGGATTAGATTGCTTTTTCGATTTGACATTAAGTGGAATTCTAATGGAATTAGAGAAAGGAGGATCTATTATTCGATTATATTAATCACTTCATAATGACAATTGAAATTGATGTTACATAAATATATCACGATTTTATAATCTGTAGAGAAAACTTTTCAATAAAAATGTTCGAACCGAGCTGGAGAAACAGAAGAAGAGAACAAAATCAATGTTTTCCCGGATACGGAGGATCTTAATCGATCTCACCATGAACTTTAACAAATGAAATAACGAAAAACGATAACGGAGACGAACGGAAAAAATTGGTCCGTGATTCGTCAAATCTGATTGTGAGGTTATTGAGTAATTCGAAGCGATAGTTGAAAGCCGTTTACATTGAAAATAAAAATGGTCAACCTGGGCCTCGGGAATGGGTTTAATAAATTTTGCATATTTATCTTCGGAGAGACGCGCGTTATCTAAGATATTACGTGGCTCTGCTCTTCTCTCTTTTAGCGTCGCCGTGGTAATTGGCCCTACAGATATCGCATACCGTCTGCCGTTTCGGACATTCACAAGTTGTTAACGATTTTAAAGTGCAATTCTAAGTTCAAAGGTGCTTTCGAATACTCTGAAGCTGTCTTCAAGCCTCTGGCAACCTGCACGGCCTTCAAGGCTGCCGGCTTGCCTGGATTCTGGCGCTAATCGTGTCTATTCAAATTACGTTCCTCGATTCGCATCGCCCACGGAAAACGATCAAATTAATCGTATTCATCTTTATTCAGTAATTATCGATTTCACGGAATTAATGACGTGTCCTCGAAGAGCCTAAACGTAAATGTGAAGTGCTTAGAAACGTTTCAAACTCCTAGATAGTAGTCGGAAATATATTATCGTGTGATTTTGAGTGTTTCGAAAACATTAACATTTAAAGTTCACCATTTACATTCATTATTCAATAAAATACTAAATTCAAACTGTCTGCGAAACTGAAATTGTGCGAATAGTTTCAGTTTGTTGGATTAATTTTTGCCTTATGAAGAAAATTTTGCCTCTACCGTTGCTGTGGCATTCCTTAAACTCTGATAAATTTTGAGATAATTCGATTTCCTGAATTCACAAAATTAACATATGTATTTTCATATATATTGAGCACATATGCGCGCATCAATTTTAGGTAGAGTAAGAAAAATCAAGATGTAATTGATAATTTGAATTTTTTTTCATACTTTTTTTATTTTCATTAATTTACATTTGTACAATATTTTATGTTAATCAAAGAAGGAAAACTACTGTAGTCTCCTATTTACACAAGATTACCGAGTTATCGTCATACAAATCGCACGATTAAAAAGTAGAAAAAAATTGTTCTTTGGAGCTTACGCCTTAAGAAACGATTTAAGTTATAGGGCCCGGTATGGAAATTATATGAGGAGTAAAATCAAGTGTAACACGAAAACTTGAGGCGTTATAGAAAGAGACAAACATATATATCGAACGTGCAAAAGAATGAAATGGAATACATTACACAGCGTATCCTATACTCGGGGTCTCCTCTTTGTGCGGTGCTTCGTAGTCTCACTGTATAGTTCACTACTTCTGGTCTGAGAGTTGAATGTGTGCGTATGTTTGTACGTGTGTGTTGTGTGCCTGCGTATGAATTTATAAGACGTGACGTTATCACGTCAAAATATTTGAAAATATGGAAGAAATTGATTTAGATGACACATGGATGCGGTTAATTGGTAAGCTTATCGTTTACATTTATGAATAATATACATTTCAAATACGAACAGCTAGATCTTTTAATTAGTGTTATTATTTTTTATTAATTGATTTAATATATTTTATATTTATATAATATTTTATATTACTTATATTAACCATTAGCGGCAGACATTTTTCCTTACTTACTATCGACTTGAATTTTGTACTCAAGGGTTTTTGGGGTCGCTGATTACGAATCTGCATTCAAAATTTGAAAATTCAAGATGGCGGATTCAATATGGCGGACCAAACGTGCAAAAACTCGTTTGACGAGAGCAAAAGTTGGTACTCGGGGGTTTTCAGGGTCGCTAATTACGAATCTGCACTTAAAAGTTAGAAATTCAATATGGCGGATCCAATATGGCGGACCAAAACCCAAAAAGTCGTTTGACGAAAGCGAAGGTTGGTACTCGGGGGTTTTCAGGGTCGCTGATTACGAACCCGCACTCAAAAATTAGAAATTCAATATGGCGGATCCAATATGGCGGACCAAAACGCAAAAAGTCGTTTGACAAGAGCGAAAGTTCGTACCTAGAGGTCTTCGAGGTCGGTGATCATGAATCCGCACTCAAAAGTTGAAAATTCAAGATGGCGAATCCAATATGGCGGACCGAAAATGTAAAAAGTCGTTTGACGGGAACGAAAGTTGGTACTCAGGGGTTTTTGCGGTCACTTATTACGAATATGTACTCAAAATTTGGAAATTTTTGAAGTAATATGAATAATCCGAATAATTACAGATATATGTTTGTTTCTCTTATCATTTTGGAAAATGCGTTCATTTACCCTCTTTTTCTATTCGATATATATCATAATTATCGTTCGTGAGGAGTAAAAAACTCCAGTCGTGCATCGGAGCTGACACACACATTATTTTTTTTTGAATTCTTTATTCCATTTGTTCATTTAAAAATAACTTGCAATCTATACTTCGTGTACTCCCTAAATGATTATGGTCATCATTGTATTCCTTGTATTTTCAGTTAAAGGTTCAGTCGAAGGGGGATAAGTAACTTCGCGAAAATTATATATATTGTACATTATTTAGTATACATGTATTCGATGATTGCCACTTTGACTGCTATCACAATTCATACGACACGTCAGATCTATTATAGAATATAAAATCATTTACGAAGAGTTTATGTAACAGTTGGGGATTTTCAATTACCAAAAATAGGTATATAAAAAAAAAAGAAGATAAATGTAGAGGCTTCAGTCAAGCCATCACCCCACCAGTACTTTGGGGCTGACTTTTCGCTTCAAACTTCTGTCTTCGTTATTGCAAATTGATTATAACAACGAAATACGCTGCTTGCACGCTTGTTTAACCTCTACGGAACGGCTTAGGCTTCAGTTCAACTTCTTCCTGCTGGGTTTCTTCCTCAACCTCTTCTTGAACGGGCTTGGCGGTGGCTCGTGTGGCTCCGAATCTGCCTCGATTTGACCTTGACGCGCTGTCTGCCGCTTGGCCACCTCGGCTTCGACTGTTGTTCGACGAAATTGACCTGAAGAAAGTAAAAGGTTAGAATCATCACCCGGTTTTCACCCTGATTGTTTGTCATCGATAACGACATCTCGAGGTGTTATTTATTTCTCTATAAAGAACACTTTCGACTGAAGATACCGCTGAAAAACTATATTTCCGTTCATTTTGGGAAACTAATTTTGATGAACTTCAGAGTAGACCTTCCGCTGTAACAGCTTATAAACTCATCGATGCAAATGACCTCACAGTCAGTAAAAAACACTCGAACTCACTTTGGCCGTTGAGTTGTTGGCTCAGCGGACTCTGTCGCGGGAGAGTCACGAATGCTGTTGGTGTTAACGACCTGGGCTCTTCTCCTCTTCAGAGCGGCAAGAAGGTCCTCGTTGGATCTGAAATTTCGATACATGACGTAAGAAATGTTCCGTTGTAAAAGGTGTTGTTTTAACAGCATGTCAAAACCATGGCTGATCAGCCGAAATACCCTGAAGAGCTCTTCAGTGGCTCACCTGAAGGGTCTGACGCCTCCTCGAACCTTCTTTGGGGCTTCGGTTGTCGTGGTCTGGACCTCCTCTTCCGCCTCTTGATTCTCCGCCTCGTAATCTTCAGGGGTCCCCTCTTCTTCGACGGGTTCTTCAACGGGCTTGGCGGTCGTTGTGGTGGTCTGAAAATGCCATACATTAAGAGTGTGACAATGGATGACACAAAATCAGATCCCGGAATAATTACCGCCGCAGGTTTCCTCCCGGTGGGACCGCGTCCTCTGGTCAAGAGAGCCAGACGTCCTGCGTTCCTCGCAGGCGCCGGAGTTACCGGAGCCACTGGGGCTGCTGCAGGCTCGTCATCGTACTCGTAGTCCTCATCGGCACAGTTACACGCGGCGATCAGGCAAAGGGCGATTAATCTGAAGCAAGCATGGAAGGGAGTAAGTCTTGTAATCGATGTCACGAGATGTGTTAATGGTGTTCATGACTGTGTTCTGATGGACGACACTCATTGCGTGTCTGAGCATTCGGTCGGCTTCAAAATTTTGGAAAACTTGTACATTGTCAACGGAACATGATGCGAAGCATTTACTGATACAGTATGAAAGACTATACTTATACTTCTAGAATTTTTATTCTCTGTTCTGTATAACTGAGGTGAATAGCGACGTTGGGTAAGATCCTTAGACAGGCTAGACGATGCCTGGAAGTTGACGCCGAATGGAAAACTCGTCTCAGTGCCATCATACCGCTAGTGTCATTGTAATTATGAAGATTGAATCGCAGCCTATAATCTCGGCGCATGTCTAGCGCCGCAAATGGACCTACACATAAAAAGACAACTGTGCGGATGCCACGATCTATGTATTACGCGACTTATGCTGATGCATGGTGCAATAAATATGTTTGTTCATCACTCTTCAAGTGGCATTTAGATGTCAAGCCAGATGATCACATTTGACGTTGCGTATACTAGGACTTGATCGTCAAAAACTGCTGAAATAGCGGCTGAACTTTCGGCTGAGTATATTTCAATTTATTGGCTAACTAACATGACGATTGGAGACGCAATCGTGGTCGTGCCGTTATAAAAAATAAGAAACTGTAAAAAATAAATTTTTCGACTGGATGTCCTTGAGCCTATAACGACCCCATTTTCATATTGCTTTTCCACACTCTGCTCTGGGTTGGATCAAAGCAATGGTCTCATGACATGTGGATAAATGAAGAAAAATAATTGAAACACTCTTTACGTCGTTCCTGACGTGGACGAGCGTACAAAATGTTTGGGTATCGATATTCCTCAACTGCTTCTGCATAATTGTCTGCATTATTCATGGCCCAGTCTCGACCAACGTGACTTCTTCAAAGCTATTCACAGACTACAAAGAACCCGTAGATTCGTAACCACATAGAAACCAGATTCCTTATGCCCTATGACATTCACGTACCAAACTGACTTTCTCTGCCAGCTAACTCGGCACTATGCAGCCCCGAGCGATTCTCCGGTTCGTAGGATACGAAGAAATCACGAATGTCACCGAACTCGTTTGGCTTGATCTTTGTCTAATACGATTTTCCCAAACATCGGGAGCCAAGATTCACTTATGTTGCTCGCTTCACAAACCTCTTCGGTATCTCGAAGAATCAATGTAGCTGGTTTCCTGATTGGTCGAAACCAAATATCCTTGACATTCTACATTTATACCATACTTTCCAACAAGAATTTTTTGCAACTTATTCACACATTGGTGCACACTAATCCTGACGATGCCTTTGATGCTTCTTCCATTGTGTCGCGTGGGATGTCAGAAAATTTGGAGTCTTGAAAACGAAAACGACAAGTCACTAATAGCAATGCGTTTTCCGAAAGAACGAATAGAATGTGGTCTAGCTTCAAGGTCTCTGAGTTAGAATGTGATGAGGAGCAGCTGAACGTGGTCAAAACAAATTATATTTGAATAGCCAAAACGCCAGTTCCAACCTCAGGTATAATAACTTCTCACCTATCCTCTATGAAGCGGCACGTCTGAAACTACGTTACTGCGGCTATAAATATTCAACTTCAATTTGGATAACCAGTTCCTAGATTTCTGCACTATGGCATTTTTCATATCTCTTCAATTCTGAAATTCGTACGATGTATCCGATCCATTCTGGTTCTCACCGTCAGTTCCAATCCGCTTATCGTCTGCATAGTGTAGATAAAATACCTTCCACTTTGAAAACGAACTTGTAATCAACCGATCGGTATGAATGTTGAAAAGCGTCGTATAGCGCGTCCATTGAATTTTAAATACTGTATCCGAAAAAAGAAATGCGTTCTTCCAGTATGTCGATACCAGACCTAGGAAAGTGATGTTCCATACCAATCTATACCAAAAAACGTGGATTTCAGCTGCAGTGAACGTCGTAGGCCCGCTATTACGGAATTCAAGCAGGGTTAAATTACCACAAAACTTTTTAACAATGCGATAGTTTTTGTTTACTGTTTAATCGAACTAAACCAATACATTTTTTTACCTCAAGCATGCCTCGCGTTTTTCAATTACCCGCAACGTGGTGCGGTAAGAAAGACCAAGCGAAGCTTGAACGTGGCCCGAGTGGGACTCAGTGAAAGTGAGGATCTCTGGAGGCGGCTTAGCGCTGCCGGGTTCGAGGTGGCCTTTGAGAGATTCATCGAATGAAATCGAAAGTAGGTATTTTCGAAAGAACTTAAAACTGAGCACCATGCGATAATGAGAAATGTAAGTAGGTGCTGTGCACGAGGCAATAGCAAATAGGTTCAATAAGCGACGAAATAAGGAGATTGCGCCGATCCGATGAACTCGGAGTCACGTTGCGCCCCTTGGCGATGAGCCAATTGGTTGTAAGAAAGTTTATGTAACCGAGAGAGCATACTTATATCCCTCTGCGAACCCTCCCCCTTCTGCTGAGTCCTTACGGTTTGCCAATCGGGATTTTTGACTGTCGTCGGTTCAACAATACCGAGGAAAGGATCTGCCGTCAGAATCCTTGAGCCAATAAGTGTTAATATTGCTTAACCAGAACGCCATCATGCCATTGTCCACAACTTAAATCCTCAACTGAAAGCATCGTAATTACATGCAATCGCGAACTAAGAGCATAGTCAATTATCAGAGATTTTTTCTTTAGCAGTTTTGTAACCAGGATCAACAGGCAACGGTTCTCAGCTGCCTCGATCAGACCATCTCAGTGCCAATATTTAGCGGCCTGCGGACTCCCTTGTCTGCAGAATGCTTTGCGGAGACTTCTTCTTGGTCTCCAAAGACATTTTTCCCCGTCGTACATATCATTCAGGCAAACCAGTAACTCTGTTGCGTGTTTTCGCGCATAACGCTGATCTCAGACACTTTCGGTTGACCCCGATCAAGTGAGCATTTGGCGCTTGTCATAACCGGTAACCCTTCACCAATGCGAGAAAACCAAACTTAATCCAAGCACCGGATTTGAGCTAGTTTCTCGCCTCGATACGTAAATAATACCACGTGGTCGAATAATTGCACAAGGGCTTGCTCATTTTTTCGAATCAAGTTTTGGTTTATTCGAACCCAGGGAGAGTTCGTTGCGTGATTCATCGAAATTTTATTGTTATCGCATTCAGCTCATCCCGCTGCGTACAGATCAGAGATTGTGGTACAAATTAGCCGTTTCGCTTACTCGTTATAAGAAATTTTTCGATCTTACGCAACATATGATATAACCTGTAAACTATGCGAAACCGCATCATTATTTGTTCGGCTAAAGATTTACGGCCAAATCCGGATAATCGTCGTCTGACTGACCACGATCTTTTAATAGCCTTCACTGTAAATGTAGCCGAGACTCTTACTTGAATATCGTCGGAGCTGATGAACGATAATTGTAAACCTGTTACTTTGCGGTCGTTCGAAGCTAAGCACCGATTTTGAAGCAATGTAGCAAATTATACTAGCTCGTATAAAAATCTTGGAACCGTGATTTCCTGGGTCATTATTCACTGGTACGCTGAGAAAATTCACAAGTGAAATTGAACGCTCTGAATACTTTATTTCAGGTCATCAGCATCACATCATTTTATTTCTGATGAAATCGAGAGGTTTGGGGATTCGTAAATAGAAAGCAAGGCTCAAAGAATATGTTTCAATTATCCCGTTGTTCAGTATTTTAATAGCGGTGCCATCGTCAAAATTTCTATACTTGTTCCGGCAATCGAATTAGCCTACAGTTGTAACGGGCAATTTCAAACCGAATGATTAAATTTTCTGCCAATACGCACTTTCCATTTTGCACGAGCCACCAACCAGCCACCATATGTTTTCTCTCGATGGCCGTTCACTTTTGTAGTTTTGATCAGGTTCCCTTCCAATTACTTGCTATCGTGCATTCACATTCTGAACTGTAGCGCCATATCATTCGAACCCACGTATTCGTTTATCATAGTTTATTATTGGCTGATATTAAAAGGAGACAACAAATCGCGAATATGAAAGAAGTAAAAGAACCCTAGTAGAAATAGTTCGTTACGTAAGTAGCCGCTTTTCGAATCCTGCGGTGCAATGCGCACGGAGTCTGGTAAAATATCTGACTGACCGACTGGCCTCCAGATACCGGGCGAAAAAACAATCCATGATTATCCAACCGTGACACCTTGGTAAAAAGTCGCCAGACAACAATCGAAGATTACTACGATAGTAGAAGCTCAGCACTGATCAATCACAGATTTTTACGGACTCGGAACACAACGAGCTTCGTTGTCGTAAGGACGTTTACTTGCAGATGGTTTGGGACCATGTACTCACGTGACAATGCGGAGCCTCATCTTGGGCTTCGGTGTGTTTCGGTGAAGTCAAGAACTGCAGGTTCTCCGGAGATGTGCAGGACCCGCGGATTTCGCTATCGACGAGAGGGTGATGTCGAATAGATGCAACAAAGAACGTACGATGGTCGGAAACACTACAGACGCGGAGACAGTGTACTGCGAAGTGCACCGCTGGTTCCCCCTTCCCTCTATATATATGCCACTCTCACTCTGGCACCAACCACGCATACGTTTCCGTTCGCAGCTTGTTCGTTACACGATCGTTCCAATCCTGAGGGACTAGCGGCGCACAGCTCAACGACCACCACCTTGCCTACTGCATCGTTTCACGTCTCTGGTACTCACGAGCACGTGGACCTGTCAGAGCGCAAGTACAAGGGCTCAAAACGCTCCTCTTTGATGATGCGTTCGGGAAGAAACGAAAATTGAACATTTGGACGCGTAGCAGCTGATTTTCTGACCATCTTTACTGACAATCCCAATCGTTTCGTCCGAGGGTTTATTTGATGAAACGATTTAATCGGTGGTTACAGACTCTGCAACATTCTTTTTGAACTATGCTACATAAAAAATATAGCGAAGGTATTTTCTTGCTGTGAGAAATTCGTAAGAAGGAAATTACGTGCCTTAGAGAATATTTCGTTACATTGAACTTTGAAGCGAAGATAATTAATCGGACAGTGTTGTTTTCGAGTAATTTTATAGTTATCTGACTTGCTTACCAAAGCAACATTTTCCACTTCATATAAATTTATCAAAGATTTATCGACGATGCGAAGAAAGGTTGCAGTTATTCTTGCGTCTTCACATAAGCTTCCATCGTAGTATATATAACCTGACCTATGGAACACCGTCATGCGCATTGTAAAGTACACTTGAATGTAATAGATTTTGAAAGTAACGCTTCGTCGAATTTGTTACCACACCTTGAACTCCGCCTGCACGATTCGATTTTTATTAAATCGTTATTGCTTGTCTGGAAATTATTGATAATCATTATTTGACTACCTGGTCGTGTGGCGTAGCATGTGGTCTCGTAGTCTTTCGAAATAATTTTACGCCAAACCGGAAGCGAATGCGAAATTAGGAGGTGTGATAGAGCGGCTAGCCTTCGATTCTGATCATGTCCTTAAGTCACATGTGATGAATAATTGAACTGGGTCAAAGTTTTCTTTTCTTAATTTTTGTTTTTTTTTTTCACTTTATATTTCATTCTAAATTCAGTTTCAATGACAATCCGTTCATAAATTGTTTATGATTACGAATTTTCCAAACGCCCATGGCTTAGGCAAGAAAATTTTATCCTGTGAATTCTGAAAACTTCACTAATTTATAATCGTCTGAACTCGATCTATACCTGCATGAAAAATAGAAAGGAAGTTTCACCGACATAGCTTACCTATGTGTAACTTGCAAGCGGTAAGTATAAGCTAAACACCTGAATTACGCATTTGTCAATTTTTGTTTTACGTTCAGTTTGCACTTTGTCATATGCGCGAGGATCAACGTAATCGTTTGTGCCAATAGATTGTAACGGGCTTCCGTGTCTCGGACATTTGGCTCTTACGAATCGGGCACATCGTCTGTTAGGTGGGATAAGGTGTTTCGTAAAATAAATAAAAACCCATTTATTCCTGCTGCACCAACAATTAGCTTTCAATTATGTAAGCTTTCCCCTAATCCAACAATAATCAACGAGACAGTGTCGTTTTACGATTCTTTACGACACTGGCCAAAATCTGTAAGTTGTTTTACGAGCCACGCTG
This sequence comes from Neodiprion fabricii, assembly GCF_021155785.1. NCBI lineage: Eukaryota > Metazoa > Arthropoda > Insecta > Hymenoptera > Diprionidae > Neodiprion > Neodiprion fabricii. The sequence continues at coordinate 41,091,878 of NC_060242.1, forward strand.
AGCATGTATTGCTTTTCCAAACACTTTCTCCCTCTCTCTATTATTTCGAATCACTTATGACCTCATGACTATCATTAAGCAACAGACAAAAATGATCCAATTTTTCAGCAATTTCGGTAAAAAAAAAAAAATTTATTTATTTATGTTCGGGTATTTAACCTTTGCTTAGTTTTTGGTCTTGCTTGTTCTACCCTTGTTCGTACCCATCGCTGAAAATTCCTTCAGCAATTACGCGGGGCTACTTCGACCTGCCTCAACCCAGAGGGAAGCTGTTCGAAGACAAAAGGAAGGTAGGTAAGTTAATTAGTTTTGATGAAAAGTTGACAATGACTCGATTACGTTACAACAGCCGAACAAATTTAGCGTCTGTAATTGTCTGATACGATTTATCCAACGCTTGCAGGTAATAAAGAAAGCGTTAAACACCCGGGAAAATTATCATAGTACCCGACGGATCGAATCAGTGCAGATATCACGAAAGAATAGTAATGAAAAAGTATCAATGCGAAATGAAAGTAAGTGTGACTGCTTCGGGATGATAGGTGAAAAGCGAAAACAAAGGGGGCCCAGAATTCGTGTCGTTACGTCGGCCCCCGATCGGATCAAGGCGTGAGTAATACTCTCGAAAGTACAGCACTCATCATTGTCAGAGTCAGGATTCAAATTCCACCCATATTTGTTGTGAAAAAAGCGAAAGTATTCGTGGCCCAAGTGAGCATAGTATTATTGCCGCTTTTACAACTTGGCCGACGTAACGCGTGGATGTCGTACAGAGTCGAGCGATGGAAAACCTTGACATTTCAACAGGCGTACGATAGGATAATCGCTGTTCGTGGTTTGTTTCTATTATTTTCTCTCCATTTTTTTGTTCATGTTCCTTTGTAACTGAAATAAATTATCCAACTGGACAACGAGCTTCTCGGATCGACAACGGGCAGTGAAAGTAATGCTGCGACCTCGCACCTAGCTGAAGGCAAGAATGCCGGCGTCTCTCGTTTCGTTACACCTTAGATATACATATGCTCGTACTATTAAAAATTTCAATATTTTTCCCCGCGCACGTTCCGACTTACGCTACGCGTCAGACCTTGATTCGATCATATCAGTTAATTGATTCACTGTCAATTGCTCGCCAACCATTCCGGAAAACATGCAAAGGTGTTCTCTCAAATTCTTCGTTTCTAACCTTATAACTCGTACCCTGTTATACGACTAATACTTCAACAGCTCAAAGTACCGAAATGTATCTTTGGAATAAATCCGTTGCGGAAAGCCTCCAAGGACAGGGTATACAGGTTGTACCATCCGTCCTTGGATTTTTTCAACGCAGGTTGTTGGATAAGATGCACAGCGTAACGCGTACCATTATTATCCTTCTCCATGACGTACCTGCGCTGCTAAGCTGTTGGTAAGAAATCAATTAACGATCAACGTTGGGAAAATGTGTCACGTTCTTTTTAAACAAAAAATTCCACTGCCGAAACGGAATCTTAGGTCAGTTATTCGGCACTGGTGTAGGTATTAGAAGTTGTTAATCACTCGTCAATTTGATGTAGGCACCTGATTTCAATATTACAAAGATCTTAGAAGACTTCAGTGATTTCAAAAGATTTTAAAAGGTTCCAACAAGTTTCAAAATATTTCGAAAGATTTCAGATGATTTCCGAAGCCTTCAAAGATTTCGGAAGATTACAAGGATTTTAAAATATATCATAGATTTCAACAGATTTCAGAAGATTTCGAAAGATTCAGATTTCAGAAGATTTCACGAAGTTTCACAAGATCCCGGGAAAAGTGTACACCAGATTTCACGAGTGATTAACCCCTCGTAAGATGTTCCGATGACGCATGGTGAAAGAATATAATACGTAGCTTTCTTGACTAGGTATTAATGTTCAAGTGACAATTATCGACATTTCATGCTGACTGCGTGTTCGCGCAGCTCATCCACCGTTTATTTTTGCCAATAACGAAGCCCGATAGTGCGGACCCGCAAAATCTTGGAGCTAAACAGAGGCAATGTGACTTGAAGGCAAGAAGTGTTGTGTGAAAGTGTGCATATGTTGCGAGTTATTCTACGTAGCGTGCATCCGACTGTTCAATCCTGCCTCCCGATTATGACCTTTTCCCAAAACCTGCCATTCTGCACAGCGCGCGATTTCGCAAACCACGATAACGCGCGGCACGCGACTTTCTTTCGTTAATTTATCTCCTCGAGTCCGTCTTTTAATGTCAACGCGCAGGTAATCCAGTTGCAACTTCGATTCTGCACACTTTCGGAAGATCGAAAGTGACTCGAGTTGTTGAATTGATTTGAATTCATCAAACCGGAGTAGTCCTAAAAACGTTTTCAGACGTTGTATCTCTTCTTGGAAAGCTTCGCTCGAGCGTCGGTGAATACTGCCTGAAACTTGTCGGGACACTGTAACGACGATGTCTTGATAATACCTCCAACGAAGGGAAATCATTTTTTTTGTTTTTCTTTTTTTGCAAAAAAGACTCCCTATGGCAAGGGGGATGATGGGGTCAGAGGCGTTGGGCGTAGCGAACAAATGCGTCCCTATTTAATTGCTCTCCATGACGCAAGGCGTCTTTGGGTCCCGGGAATGCTGGGACTGGCCTGTGTCACACGTGCATGAGTCGCTACATCTACAGAAGTGGCAACTGCCGTGGTATGTCAGCACGGCACCGTTTGCGTAATCGTTAGCAGAACAGCCTCTGGGTTGCTTTGCCTTAAATTCAACGGGACCGCATTCCTACCGAGGTGGACCTCTCAGGCGCCATTCCTGACGGGAGCCGAATTGCCACGACCAATTGAATCGCAGCTTCGAAGCTGATGGAGATTTAAATTATCAGTCGTATAACACGAATTGTTATCTGCGAGTCCGACATACCCAGCAATGAACGCCGGTATTCTCATCAGATTTATCTGCGGGCCCCGAAAAGAAAGTCCTCGATTCCGGCTCTCCTTGCTTATTTCGCCCTGTCCAGCTGTCCGTGAGTCTCTCCGTTTGCCAGGGAGTGGCCGGTCCACACACACGGTACTTCAATAAGGTCAGGTTCAATTTCTCTGGCCAAGTAGCGAGGGCTACAAACGAACGCCAAATTTATCGGGATTGTAAATAGCTATCGAAAATATTGTGTTTTGAAATATTGTTTCGCCATTTCCAGAAAGTAAGGCATGGACGCATTTACTCCAGCAGTAATCGAGCGATATCTTTGGTCAAAGTCGGTTCAGTTATGGTTTTCATATCTTTCCAATATTCTTAAAAATTTAGATTTAGTTTTGAATTTGTTCTAGCGAATTCGACCAAAAAAAAAATTCCTCAGCAAATAACTTAAAATTGTCGTATATAAGAAGTTGATTAATTGGTACCTGTTGTTTGTTTCCGAGCTCAATGCCTGTACAGTTGCACTAACATTTTCTAAATCCTAGTCAATTTTATATTACGGTTATTTATTTCATGACCATGAAGATGCTACGATTCTCTTGCAGAATGTTCTTCAACAGTTCATACCATTTAACAAAGTATGAATCCTGAGTAGATGCAGTCGATTATTGAAGGTGTACAAACGGTTTCGAAGCGCAAGTTCTTGAAAGCCGACGAAGGGTTGATTACGGGTATTAGGAGCGAGTGAGATTGGCAGGAACCGTCTGGTAAATACAGTCGGTTGCGTCTAACAGTATTCATATGTTGGACCTATACGCACAGCTTGCAGCGAAAGTTACTGTATATTACAATATACCTATAATAATGAAGTATATAACGCTGCTATCTTGACTGTATGTATGTATGTATGTGTGTATTTACGTACACATCTATGTACAAGCCACACAGAGCAGTGTTGTATAATACGCACGGCCTGTATTGATATTAGATTAACGCGTAAGAACTTGCATAACAACTAATATCACAGGCGATGGAATTGATTTCAAGTTTGTTTATTTGAAAGAAAGGCGATCGATATTGATACCCGAGCATGATGAAAGTAATATTCAAATCATGGCGTGTTACTACACGCTTGGGTCACATTTTGTTGAGAATTGAAAGCACATGAGGGGAAAGGAGTTGAGAATAATTTTCTTCTTGATTTTCAATATTGAAATTATATATACCTATCATTACTCCACCAACGTAGATTATGATCGATAATATAATATTCAGTGATCAGAAACATTTTCAAAAAGTAAAAATTTATAATTCGTTCGCTAGCAGGCTCTGTTCTGAGACAATTTTATAAGATCTTCAAATTATTTTTAATACATGGTTTTTCATTGGTCGAACGTTACCGGAAGATAAGGAACTGAGTCTTATTTTGAAGTAAGCCACATTAGAGGTTCGAAAAGATCAGTAAATGGAACGCGAAGATTCGGATTCTGATTATAAAATACGTACTTATCCCCATTCGGTTATACCACGAAGTTGAAGAAAAATGAGGCAAGACAGCAGCCTTGAAATGATTAGTTTGCAAAAAATTTATAGCTTCTGCAGTAAAATAGCACTGATTTGCCAACAACTCAATTTAAATCGTCAGAATGATGAAAATGTGTACAATTTTGGGTCGCTCTTAAATTGAAATGAAAGAAATCGAATCTAATAACACAGGCTGCGATAGTTTTTCCTTGACAAAACTGAATAGTAATTTCCGTAAGTAATCGGTATGGTTGTTTAAAAGAAAAATTTTTAAATTCCATCTTGTAAATTTTCTGACAATTTTTTTTCTGTTTTCTTAGTACTACTAGAGGTAACTTCCAATTTCTGCGGTAAATATACGTATCAATGGTAGTGTTGATATTTAAATATTCATCTATCCTCACTAATTGTTGTTTAGGAGGATTTTAAGCATACTTAGAGCTACGTAAGTAAAAGAGAAAAAGATTGAACGGGAGTTTTGAAGAAATTAGAAAAAGATATCACAAGTCTTTTTGATTTATCTAATCTCTTAAGTCTTGTTTAAAACGAATGCTGTTCACTTGATAACTAAACATTCAGTTTTACATTCATGATACATTATTTTTTATAAAAATTGTTAAAAAATCTGTAAATATGCGCATCCTGCATAAAAAGATATGTCCATACGCTGTAAAAAAAAAAACCAGCGCTATATTTCAATTCAACATACCTAAATACCTAAAAAAAAAGTATTATGATTTTAAGGTAAAATTAAAAGTTATATTTCTATTGGCTGTGTAATCAATCTGTTATGAACAATTCCGCGCGGCATATCAGACGATAAAGGTGAGATCTGATATCCGAGAAAAATCAGCTTCGGTGTCGAGATCTCTGAGCAGCTTGGCATAACTGATCCAGCACCTTCAGCCTCGAGATCTTCTCGCCTCAGCCAGCCGGTTAGAGAGGATCGAGAGGAATCTCAACGGCGCAGCAGGCATTCTTCGAATCCGTGGCTGGAGGATGGAGGTTGGTGGTTTGGGCTGCGGTGTACAGAATGCGACAAAGGAGTTGTCGGCGGGTGGCGCCGACGGGGAATCGGAGAACTACCGAGCCGTTCGTGACGTCGTCAGTCACTTGTTGCGTCGCCGTGCAGCAGCAGTCGCTCGGCTCAGCGGAACAGCGCGCCAAGATTCTACGCTTTGAGTTCACACAACTCTCCAGCCGCGTTCGAACTTCGAATGTCGGAAGTCAGCGCAACGTCGCTTCGGCGCCGCGGCTCGAAGTCACGGTAAACGGCCGACGAACCGCTACAAGATGACGTGTGCTCTGTGATTTCTGTGATTATTAACCAGAGTTTTGTGACCGAGGAGATACCCTTACCCCCTCTTACCCTGACAGAGATTTGTTTTCTTCGTCTTCGGATCGTCGCCGCCGGCAGAACAATGGTGAGCTGCTCTTAGCATCTAACCAGTATACTCTTGTGATTTACTTACCGCGACTCACAATTAAGACCCCTATGAGTTAGGGTGTCATGGGGTCTTGTTTATACACTCAGGCACAACCCTCTGGGGTTGATGTATCCCGTTAGGCTGTGATACCGGGTGTTTATTATATTGGCATCAAGAACAGCTTGCGGTATGCCCTTCTCTGCTTCCGCATATGTTTTTGTTTGTCTCTTGTACCTTGAGGCTACTTTTTCACCGCACGGTGAAATTGGATGAGACTGTTCATCAAACCATACGCTTGTTTCGTACACCGTGTTGTATTCCTCGGGATCTGCAGATCAAGTAGTTTTCAACTTCACTTTGACCTGCTGCACACATGGTGATCCCGATACTTTCGTGACAGCATGAAAGTGTCATCGTGGGGTAATCTTTTAATTACTAACCCACGGAGGAGATGTGATTAAGTATCTCATTTTCGATAACGCAAGAATGAAATCTAGACGTAATGAGGACCAGAAAGAAGATAGATTACTTCGCGTGTGGAGATAAGAGAGCAGAAGGGTAGAAAAATACTCTTTTAGACGAAAACTAAAACAAGAAGGGGGAAAAAAAACAGTCGTAGCATCGGGAAGTCGAAGATGCGTTGCATGTATCGGTCATTAATGAATTGATATGCGAGCCGGTTGGCGATGGTCAGTTTCAACCTCTTATCGGAGCTACACTACACGACTTGAATTGTAAATAAAACGTACGGTCATGTCAAGCTCGGATCACGTGCTACAAGCATCGAGGTTTCTAAACTTTCCTTCGATCCCTAATATCAAAGAATTAGAAACAGACATAACGCGATCCTCGCTCTCCCGATTTCTCATACAATCAATATGTTCAATAATTACAAGATTGAAGCTGGTGACTGGACAAAACATTGACGGACAAACTACTACTCTGCAGATTTAGGATGATTTTGAAGGAACTCAGTGTGCAAAATTTGAGCACGTTTTCGCTATGTTACGGTTTGCTCAATTTCAAAGACTCCAAAAGTTACGAAAAATGATTCTTCTTACAAATTTGAGCACCATCTGCGATTTCATGACCATTCAAATTATCTAAAATGAGATATGATCGAATGAGTACGCTTATTATTTAATAATATTTGGCGCGATGTATAAATCCTTATTAGGTTATAAAAGGCACCAACTGCGTAGCGATGGGTTGATGGTCGCTGGTACAGAAATTAAGAGGGGAAAAATAGAACAGTCGAAAAAAAAAGATGATTATTACGGTAAAACAATAAGAAGCCGCGAAATAAGCGAAGGGTGAAGGTTGTTTGCATTGACATCACGGCTTACGGAAACTCGCCTTACAGCCCGATAATTGTCGGAATAATGAAAAACAAACAGAGAGGCTGAATAATTAACGACCATTTAACGGTACAAACCTGATCAAACAATGTCTGTAAAGCATATAGACAGTGGGTGGTAGGTCTATACGCCCAAACGTATATGAGAAGTGTACACAAGTACTCGTCGCACATGTGTAATAACATCCTGTACTTTATTTTATCTCTCGGCAACAATTGACGAATGAACCAAAAACCTAAAGCTAAAGCAACGAGAGAAAAAAAACGCCACATATTTCACAGCTGTAGGATGACAGCGAGCCGAAGGCTTCGATATTTGAGACACTCGTTGGAAGTTTTACGCTAAACTTTTGATCGGCAACTTGCGGAACCGGATCGCAACGATCGATCGATTTGTCGACGTATATATATCGTCACCTGTGTTAGAGCACAAACGTGAGACTCGTCTGGCTCACTGTTTTCTTTGCGCACGCAGCACAATGCGATTCTTCGAGTCTTCGTCGTCCGTAGGCGGAGGCTGCTTCTCCGCTCCAAGGGGCCTTCTTTGCTCCTTGCTCATACCTGATCTTCCGACGTGTTGCTGTACCTGTATCGAGGTACACTTCGCGAATTCTATTCAGTGCTCGGGTCGTACAGTCGGTATAAAATTTTTTTTAAATGAAACGTGATCATGGTGCCTATTTGTCCTGGAAATGTCCTTGAATTTTCCGTGTCTTTCAAAAGTCCTGGAAACTATACTTGATTTTTTCTTGTATCCTGGAAATATTCTATTTTTAATTTTCTTCAATAACCCGAAAATGTCCTGGAAATGTCCTTGAATTTTTTACGGATTTATTACTGGAGACTTTGATGATGAAACGAAGGTTTGAAAAGTACCGAAGAAGCTAATCCGCTGTTACGTAAATAATTGAGAAAGTACCGTGTCACAGGAAAAAGTTTTTAAAACACTGAAATTCAATTCTCCACACTTCGGTGTATCAACAACATCGTAGAAGTTACTATGATGAACAGTCTCTTACAAAAAAATCCGTAATTGTTCTTTGTCATTTAAAATCTTTTTCATACTCTTAGATTGAACTTGTTTAGCTTTAATTGCATATTTCAAATCTTATTCTTGTCACATATTTTTAACCTGACTGTAGCTCCGGTATATCCTGGAGCTTTTGGGCCGGTTTTGTGTCCTGTGAGTTTATTACAACACATCTCTGAGATATACTTAAATATAGGTACAGTAAGGTCTTTTTTTTCTTTTTATCCGTTTAAACATCCTGCCAGAGCGTTTGTGTGTCGAGAATTTCTATGAAGTCGAATATAGGCGATTGATGTCCGTCACATATTCACATTTTGCTTCCCGAAAGCGTTGCGTTGGCGCGAATTACCAAACCACGCGAGTCTGTATTTCCATCCTACACCTACATTTTCGCAATGCCCGTATGTGATATGTAATAATATGATAGCAGTGAGCTGCTCGTGTTTCATCTTGAGAACGAGAACGAGGTAATCAACAAACAGAACCGCGATCCTTTTTTTTTTTTCATTCCACAACCTATACGTTGTCTCACAACATCAGCAAATCTCTAATAATTATTCATCATCGGGACAAAAAAGAATGTTGTCTCGCTAAAATGGTTCCCAGGACGAAGAGGATTTCGCGTCCTTTTCGCCTTTATAACTCGACCCTTCGTATCACGCCATTATTATCTATTCATTCGTCTGCTTCGTGCTGCAAATACTAAATACTAGACTGCGTGTATCCAATAGTCCGTACCGCAGCTTTTCTCAGAGCTAAAGGAAGGGACGGAATCGTTAATAAAAGACTTCGGGCCTCCGCCACCTACGACGGAAATAATGCTTTCTCCCCGGTCTGGAGGCTGGAACTGAAGACGTAGAGACGGCAGGCAAAGGCGCTTTATAAAGAGAACAATTCGACGCGTGCAGCCTAGGGAAACTCTGTCGACCTACACGCGGACCGAAATAGCGAACTAAGAAGATCGGCGCACCTTCTCGCAAGCTTCGCTTCTTTCGGGCTTCCCCGGGGATCGATTCGTCGCTCCCCCATTCACAAAGGGATATCCATAGTGAAAGAGGTGCTGGAGGCTCCTCAACGCCTCGTGAACAACTTCTTATTATATCTCGCGGATTCGTTGTCGGTAATACAATGGGTACATTGGTACAATTTGGCTTAGCGAAAATTTGGCAAACTTGTCATTGAGGAAATAGACGTTGATGTTGCTATGGGTTCAAAGACTGGAAGCTTCTTTTCGAAGAAGATTCTAACATCATTCGAAATCAGATCAATTATCATAATTATCAATTGTGATGAAAAGTGTTGCGATATTTGTTCTCTTCATAATTTTACAACTATCGTTAACTTTCATAACGGCCGCTGAAAAGTAAACTGATATTATTTTCGTCGATCTGAAAAATTACATTTTTCAATAATAATTCCAATGAAAATCCGTATAATTTGGAGAAAATAGCGCTCTTTAAATCCGACCGAATTTGATCTGTAGCCTCGTTTCAACTTGCGCTTCTCTGTGGTTATTATAACCAGCCTTGATATAAAAATTTAGGTTTCCTTCTAGGTATTCAACCGAGTTTTAGATTTTGTTTTTTCTTCCATTCATGTTATTTTCATCTCAATTAACGCGGCACTGCCTAAATTAAAAATGATAAAATTTTTTGTCAAATCAGACGACCTGCTCTCAAGTTTTTCATGCAAATAAAAATATTTTTCTTTCATATCCCCCATAAAATCCTGGGTATGATCCTCTTAGCCGAGTCGATTTTTTCCACTTGTTTCGTATCATGCTCGTCTAGCCGAGACCACGTCTAAACCGTCGGACGATTTATACCTGCACTAGGCCAGGTATGATACCTGCAATAATTATCTCGTATTGTCACTCCGTGCCTAATGTCTTGCCACCTGCGATACACGACGGTTGTCCGAAAGATCTAAAAGCTGGCGGTAGGTCGTCGCGCTGGCTGAAATCAACGCCACGACCGACTGTGTCGTATAGATATGCGTTAATTATCCTGCCTACTTCGTAAATAACGTGTTAACTCTTTCATGAACAGAGCCACCGGGTCTGATGGCCGCAGTTTCGTCGCTCCCTAAGGACCCTGGCCACAATGTGCAGGTAGCCATCCCTCCTTCTCGGGCACCATTAGTCCCGTGCTATAATTCGGGTGCTAGAATTTTGGACCAACTACCCGGCAGGTGTTGGGCTGGCAGGCATGCTATGGTGTATACGTGCCCATAACACAACCCTCCCTTTCCCATAACTGCACACATACCGAGACTCCGTGTTGGACTGAAAATGAAAAGCCTTCCTATCCCCGTCGTCGTTCGGTCAACGCGGTTATTACTTCTACTTTTAGTATAACGTGGTCAATTTTTGATGCACGGATATTTCGAAAGATTGTTCATCATTTCGGTAAAGAAATGTGCGAGGAACGATAAATTATGACGTCAACTGAAAATATGTGTGAACTTTTTCAGAAAAGTATGAACAGCCTTCGCTGTTAAAACGGTTTTCTAAGCCAGCTGAAATTCACGAGATTTTTTATACATTGAAAAAATTCTACAACCAAGATTTGAGGACAGGAAACATTGATCCGCGATACAAGTCTATCTGATCTCTGATAAAGGATGAATCAATGGTTTTATAACGTGAGTCGGTTAATTTCGTACCTTGGTTAGATATAATTTTTCATGCATAAGATCTAGAAGTCGCGCGCTTGTACAACGGTGGCCCGATATTAATATTTTTTAAAGGTATCGGAAGTTAGCTGCACGAGGGTATAAAAGAAAGCAAAGTGAAGATGGAAGCGCGCGGAAGCTGCGTTTACATAAATCGTGACATGACTGCCATATGGGCAGAAGTCGGGAAAGGGCGGCCAAAAATAGTCACCGTTTTGCTGCGCAGTGATTTTCATATACACGAACGAAGCGCAAGACACGCGGCGCGCTCGGAGTACACGTGCGCTTCTTTACGCCGGTTCTTCTGTTCGCCGGATTTAAATCAAACCACTTCATCACCGCATCTGTAAGGCTACCGAGTCCATTTTCGACACTGCGTGTGTTGAAAAGAAATCACTACATTTGCATGGGAGCGAAAATGCATGAATTGATTGTCCAGATAGACAAATTCTCGATTTCCAGCCTAGGCAAAGTCAAGAATTGAAATGAGCAGGAAAGATTGGATGGCATTCAATTTTTTTCCGAAATACACGAATTCTTTGCAATCGAAATGAAAGCTTTAGACAGGATTACTGAGAATCTAAAAAATAAACCAGTGACCAATTCTCAAAATGATGAATGAAGTGGGAAGAATATGATCCTTGCATGTAGCATGTTATACGAGACATCTTGTGTGAACGGGACAAAACCTTGCACGAATTTCCGAGAGTTGGACCGGGTAATTTTCTTGAAAGGAAAACTGGGGAAAAAGGAAAAGAAGGAGCTAGTGAAACATCTGGCGAGCGGTATGCAGGTCAAATCTTTGTGGACAAAGGATCACGAACGAGCGGACGGGCAGGATGAGACCTGTTCTCGTCGCTGGAAAATTTCATCATAATCCCAGCTTCCAACCAACTTCCCACGCGAATTATTTGGATGCGAATTTTGATACAATTTGCCTAGTTCGAGTCGTGTCTTGACCAAACTCCTGACCAAGATGATTTATCCAAGGATTACTTCAAACCCAAATTAAGGTCAATGACTTTTCACTCGAGAAGGCAGGTATCGTCTACAGTACCTCTTCTGCAACATAAAGCTATTCGACCTTGGAGAAGATCGTCGAGATTAATAGAGTTTGACGCGTGGAATCGATAGTTGCGGTTCGTAATAATATATTCAAACGACGAGCTTGGGCATTATGCCTCGGCGGGTTCCAGCAAGTTCCTGGTTTAAACTTGCTTAGCTATTGTCGTGGGAACAACGTATACCTGTTTTCTCTCTATTCGGGCGGTTCGCAGCAGTTGGAGGGTGTTGATATCTTTCAGTTGTTGTTCACAAATTAGAGACCATGGTAGTTTAGTAATAAGATTTCCTTCCCAAATGGCGTGACTAGCGACACCTAGGGCAAAAAGTTGTTAGGATTAACTTGAAGATGGTTGGCGGGTGCTTGACCAAAACGTCGTTTTTAAATACACGTTTCTAAGAAAATTGAACTTCCTCCACGAATTGGATTATTATCTTCCAGACAGGTTCTAGACCTTCTTTGTGTCACCAAGGTAGAGGAGGCTCAGGTAGTTCAGATTCGTTCGATACTCGCGCTGCGGGTACCATTGCAATCGTCGTTTGAGTATTTAGGAGGAAAGAAGGCACAGCTTGGACGGTCTAAAATCTTACCTATTATTAGAAGTTTTTTTTTTTTTTTTAAGAAAATGAAAACACAGAGCATTTCGAGCTCGAGGGCTTTATTATTTATAGTTTCAAGAACGTTTTAGAATTTTTTCAGTGAAATTAATAACAAAATGGTGGCATGGTGCATATGAGTAGCGAACGACCCCGAACTCGAGGGTTTTCCTGGTGGTGCATCTCCTGACGTCACTGTCCAACTTGTAAGACAGAAAAATATTCTGGAGTTATACACCTTTTCGGGCTCGAGTTCGTAATCCAAATGTTAAAAAAATTCTTTTTTTCAAATATATACGATTATGAAGAAAAAATTTCGTTTTTGATTCAAATAATTATTTAAAAAATGTTATAATCAGACTTTGGGATCGAAATTCAAAAATCTAGCCGATCTTATAATACCTTTTTCGAAGATCCTTATATGCATGATCTAAATCATCGACAAGTTCTAAACAACAGTTCCCTCATATTTGGTTACCACTTTCCTCTCTTACCAATCGAATGGTAGTCACGACGATGAGTAGCTGGTGCCCGTGTTCTCAACAATTTATCCTCATCGATCGGGTCTTCCATGCCATGCCAAATGAACGAACTCCGAACCACCAATTATCGGCCAACTGTATCAATAGTATTCTAAGTGTATCTACACAGTAGCTGACGCGGCAGGATTACGTATCTTTTCGTACAAGTCTGGCGCTCCACAAGCGCGCCAACAATCGAATGCGTGACAACTTGTAATTTATACACAGCATAAACGAGTCACCAAGCTCAGACTTTGAAATGTCACAACCGTCCAGCTGTTACCGGATGTTTCGGGCTTCGGATCCACCCGCAAGTGTTTCTTCGGTGGAAGCATTGCATCGTACCGCGATCCATATTCACCTTTCAGTGTTCTTGGAAGTACAATGATCGAGAGGTGTCTTGGCATATTTTCTGAGAATTGTTTGCATCCATTTCACGGTCTCTTGGCCCATGAATATTAACCGAGATTTTGACTTGCTGGCCCGGTTATCCGGAACCTTGTCAGACGACCGAGCCCAAATTGTTGTCTTGACAATTATGACGTCAGCCAGCGTCTGAGAAAAGGGAACGAACCGCTTGTGTTAGGTTTTGTTTCATTTGTGAAAGCCGACAAACTTCTTGGAAACTGTTCGAACAAAGCAACTTCAGTCCAAGTACTAAAAAAGAAGAATATCAAGATAAGCGAAGCAAAGAGAAACAGTGAACGAAAATAATTTAGTACTGCATCGCGAATATCCAGCGTTAAAAAATAATAACATTCCGAAGTCAACTAGGGCTTCTGTCTAAAACCAAAGTTTTGAAATGCCTTTCTATTCTATTAAGTCTTCGACGATGTTATGCGAGATCCATTAATCGGCTTATGGACATTCTACGGTAGCGAAAACTGTGTTAAAACGCAATCGCCTCGGTATGTCTCTGATTCAATCTGCATGATCTTACGTAATTACACGGTATATCCAATCTTACCATTGTGTAAATAATTCTCTATATTTATATCCCTGCAATAACCATTGTGGAATTATGGTGCTTATACGATATAACACTATTTACTTTACACTATTATGACTTCCGCACCTGCACCGACCATTCGAATTTGTGTAATTCAAAGGATTACAGAGAGAGCACATAAAGTTCTTGGATTTGTTATCGTCGTTCTTTTGTTCGAAAAGTGGAGCGCGTTGCTGCATGATTATTCCGCGTATCGTGAAACTGTCGAGCAGTTTCTATGAACCATTTACTATCTTCCAGAGTGTACATACAACGCACGTATGTGTACGTCGTGAACGTCGTGTTTATGACGTCCATTCAGTGCGCCCCAGCTCGCTGCAACGACCGACTGAAGAGCCAATTCATGCAGAACTGCGTCGATAAGAATAGTCACTCCCTGCCGGTTATACTCAGCATACAGCAATAACAACGGGACTGAAGCACCGCGGTTAGATTTTTGAAAAATGTAAATTGATTCTTTCGCTGTGTCTGGTTTTACGACTCTGGAAACGCCCTCCTTCTGAATACACGCCGTTGAATCACGTTATGCACAAGTTTAATCGAATAACCAACTTTGGAATTCACATTCATCTAAAAACAGATGAAACCCTGAAGTAAATTCATTCTGTTCTTGAGATTCTGCTTGCAAACTTTGCAGCTTTCAAGATCAATTGCCAAAAGAGTAATTAAAAGTCTAGATCTCTTTTCATAACGTCCAGGAAAGTAAAATGTCTACTGCGTTATATTATGCCAGTGCTATTGTGTATCCGATGAATTCTACATCGTATTACAGACGTTTTTGAGACTCCTTGTTCGTTCTAGATTAATTTTGCCGCCTAATTGACTGTCAGGATCAACGATCTTCAGAGCTCGGTGCTCTGCTCTACTTTACCAACGACGCCCAACCGTGAATCCTGAGTTTCGTTATCATCGTCGGTCTGTCAGTTGATTTCTCCACTTCCCGCAGAGATGAAAATAAAACTAGCGAGGGAAAGATAAGGAAAGATCGAGATAGAGAAGTAGGAAGGAAATTGAAGACAGTTGTATTAATCTCGAGGATCCATATATGAATGCTAGTTTATGCACAAGATTAATCCCTACAGTGCTGTTGACCATTATTCTCGCTGTATAACCGTAAACAAAATATGCAAAGTATGTGTGAAATGCATTATACGCCCAACCTCGTATCGTAGATCAGAATCGCAGCGTGAAACCGAGGCCTCTTTTCTTCTTTAAGCCACGTGGCAGTTGTAATACTATCTCCACATTCACTTTTTTCCTTTTCTTCGATGAAGCTTTGTTCAAGAAGAAGAGCCATTCCATTCTGTCATCGAGGTCGAGCGTAACTAAAGAGCAACCAAGTTCAGGGTCAGGTTTAATGAATAATTGAACAAACATCTCGAGTAGCTCTCGTCTCCGAACTAATCTCGATCGTAGATTTATTTCTCTGCTCTTTTTTCACCGCGTTGCTTCTCCTAAGGAAACTCATTCTTTTCTGCCTTTCGATACTGTAGTAATTATCTCGTATTCTTGAGGCGGTTATGTGTGGTTTTTCAGTTTGCACGTATCGTGTCTTTCTGCGAATATCCCATAGATTTTCCCATTTAGTATAGAAGCAGTTTTTCTTCGTTTGTCCCATTTCTTTCTCAATCAAACCGTACTGAGCAAGTATACAATTGGTGTTACTCATATTGTAATTTTAAATTCTGCCAATATTTCTAATTCACCATTTGACGAGGTATCGCTAACAATGACGGTCAAGTGTGTAGCTGCGTTGTAATGCTCCACTCAGTATCATCGCGTTTGTCTCGCTTAGCGCTCCTACATATGTACTACAACAAAACTTCCCTATCCGAACTTCTGTTCGTAGGTAAGCCTTTCTAACCTAGCAATCTCGTAACTTCACGTGCCATCAACACTGCACAAAGACCAGCCGTGATCGGAATACCAACCAGCACGAGAAGAACGCTTGGAAAATATTTCTTGCACGCCACCGATGCGGAAGAGTTTCATACCACGTATAAGTATAAGAGATGCATCGATAGATTGATGCGATAAAGGATAAAATTCAAATAAAGCCGACCGTTTCTACTCGGTATACCATCTAGAGACGTGGACAATTTCAAATTTGGTACTACAGTATGAGGTATCGCTCATTCTGATCGCATACACACCACCAGAGGTCCAAACCACTCTGCCACACAACTATACTTTTAAAGTATTGGGTTTCAAAGCGATCTGCAGAATTGAGATTTGAATGCATTGGAGTTGCTGGATTGAAGCATTCTTTATTGATACCGAACATTGATAAGGATAAACCAAAGAAGATCCGCAAAACTTGGCTGAGATATATTTCGAAATCACTATTTTAATATCCCTATTCGACTTTGGTCACGAAGGAAGTTGAATAACATTTGAATTGAAGAAAAAAGAAATGTACAGGAAAATTCTAAATTTACTGGCAAATTTTGTATAACGATTAGCGTTCTGAGCCAGAATAAAACAGACAAAAATTAATTAATTCGATGCAACGATCGGATGTGAAATCCCGTTGATTAAAGAAACAAAGAATGAAGTCTGACTTGTTACATGATGGCCGTGAGCTTCTCACATATGTAATCTTAGCCGAAAGTGATAAAAATATTATTTCTTTATTCTTTGACGGACTTTATACTTCTTCTTCATTCGCCGGGGTTTCTTCCATGTTATATGCTGGAACCGCGTTCCAGTCCTCTGGTTCAATTCACTACGACGTTCAACGAGAAATAGTTTCAATCACGAGTTGTATACCACAGCTCTTTCAGCTCCTTCGATGACTCAGCGAAAGAACACAGAGGAACGAAGAGAAATGCACTGGAGAAGTTCAAGTCAGGTTAACCCGTTCCGTCTACAAACTCAAAGCTTCCTGCTTGCGCTCTCTTCTTGGCTCGAAGAAAGAGAAAGAAGCTGAGGCCGTCATTCAAGACCATCTTGCACTTCTACTGAAGCGTTCAATGATCACCTGTGAACCGCCGGATATACATATAAAATAGCCAGAGACTGAAGCTTCACAGAAAAATTTCTCCACTAGGGTTTGTACACAAAATTTGATGAAACCTGATGGTTACGGGGAATCGCGAGGTGATGGTTAGGTAACAAACTGCAGCCGTCATGCGTCAGTCACGTGATCAGGGCTGTAATGTGATGGAATATAGAATGAATCTTGTAGAAATCGAGACTCGCTGGGCTAGCGAAATCCGACACGCCATGTGTAACGTAGAAACCCTGGTGTTGCACCTTGTTTTTGATGTCCATACAGTTACGTGCATTTCACTAATCATTGAAACCGTTTCGCATCTCTGTTTCTCTCCGTTCTTCGTCCTTACGGATATCAGACGAGAGTAAACGTCGGCGCGTTTTCGGCGTCACAGTTTCTCACTTTCTTGATTATCTTTTGTTCCCTGACGATGCGACCGGACGTCGGCCCCGTGTATTCAGCGTTGAGCCGAAAGACCGGTATGAAAGATGTCGTGATTCGTAGCTCCCCTGAGTCGTGACTTACTGAAAAACTGTACCACTCAAAAAGGAGTGACACAGCTTCACGCGATGACACAGAAGAGAGAAGGGGCTTCGATGGCCAGACTCTGATCCATCCAATTGTGACCGAGTCCTACATGCATACTAATGCCTGCTCCGTTATACATTTACCGAAATTAAAGCCGTCTCTTCGACATATCGTCACACCCACTGTTTGAACAGGAAAATATATCGACTTCTCTCTTTCACGTCTTCTTGCTTAGTTTCTCAAGCCGAAATAACATCCAACTTTTACCATTCCATGGTCCAAACCGTTCGAACGTTAATTTAATCCGGTGGCTATCCGCAGTACGGTCGAAAAAAATAAAAACCAACTGCTTGGTGCTAAGATTGAATAAAATCTCCGTGGGCGTGCTCTGTAATCATTATATCGACATTTATTTAACCTCAATTTTTGGTCAGTCAATGCATCAATAATCCCCGCATCTGATACACCGCGCTGCTGTAATTGTCTTTCACAACTCTTGTAAGAAATGATTCTTAAGTGTCTGCCCAGTCAACGACAATTTTCCTGCAATAGCTATCTTCGGAAAAAAGCTTTTCAGTATTCCTTTAGCTTTTTCCTTCTTATATAATTACGTTTTTTATTTGGTAGCCTACAATTTCAAACTTCCTCACCTCTCTGATCTAGAAGCTCATCGAATATGAACATCTCAATTTTTGTTTCTGTCGCGCGATCAAGCTTTTCTTGAGGTTTAGCCTTGTCGTGGACGAATTCTTCTTACGTTAACCATTCTACGCACGATGTGCGTATTTATTTTCACGTAGTGTACGTCACAGTTAAAATAACAGATGCCTACCTTCGTTTCATTCCGATAAGTTATCGTTATCAAGAGCCATCCGTATCGATGTGTATGTTTGTGCCTATACAATCACGTTACGCTAGCCAGATAGAATGAGGCACATGTCTCCTTATCGTGACATGATGCTTACCTCAAAGTAAAGAATTTATCTGGGTAAATTTGCAGGATATATTATACTTTCCTCGCAACGTGCACACTCCAAACTTGATTCTTTCAAGTTTTCCGAATGCAAAGTTTTATATAAAAAAAAACGTAAATGTTTGCTGTACCATAGATTCACCATTCTTAATGTTATTCAATGTTTACATCCTCATCAATTGCACCGGATTAGGAAGAAAAAAAAAAAAATTAGTGTTAAAATTAGACTGAGAATGTAGCATTCGTTGAACGAGGTTAGATTTACTTTTTTTTTCACATTATATTGATTTCAATTGTGATTATGGCGTTGATTTGAAGTAATTCCGACAACACGGTATCTTTCGGTCTAATCGGTTTTGAACCAACTCGGAATTCCTGATACAGATCAACGCATGGAACGTCGATGTGCCTTTTTTCATAATTAACTTCTAGTACCTTGGCCGAGACTTCCCCGCCGTGTTTCGCTCATGTAGTAAAGTATTCTACACGTGCATTTTTATACGCCGGACTCATCAACGTTTATTTCAGTCCGTTACATAATACGCAGTTTGCCTTGCAATGAATTTATGATAATATTCTTTATATCATTCGCCTTTCTAACCGTATAATCAGCAAATATCGGTGTAATATGGAAATGTGAATTGTGGGTTTGTTGCCTACAATCCATTCAAATTATAGTCGTTCCAACCATGGCCAACATCCATCATCACAATTGAAGAGTACATGGAAAACAAATTTTTTGACATCCTATTCGACTTAGTTTTATCGCTTACAATGCTTTTTATCATCTCCAGACCAATTACAACTAACGAAACAATTATGCGTTTTACCATGATAACCGTGATAGTCGACATAAGGTATATGATAAGGCCAAAGACGAGATGATAAACGCCGCACAAAACAACTTCATCGTTCCCTGTTACATATAGTAGATTCGTAAAATATATAGACACATTTTCTGAAGTTACATATTATTTTAGAAGTCAAGTCCACATCATTTCCACGCACGTACAGTCGGGTCACCCACCTCTTAATCTGTACCGAAAGAATTATTTCCTCGTCAGTTTATGTTATTCCAGAAGTTAATTAGGTAAAGCGAGTTTCGGAAATCGTTACAAAATATCGCATCAACGAAACTGGGGATACATCGTTTCTGGATGTAAGTAAAAGATGAGTTTAATCAGAAAGAAGGGAAGACGGACAAGATTGCCTGTCATTGTTTCTCTGCCCCAATCGGCACAGGGTCAGTCAGCTTCACACATTGTGTAACGCTACAACGGTGCAACGGCACACGGACAATGAAGTAACGAACCAGACGCGGGAACATAAACACAGGCAGACTATAAATATGTACTACTTATACGATGTTCATGATAGTGCAAGAGCATGCAGCAGCAGCAGCAGTAACAGCAACAGCAACAGCAACAGCTACACGGATTGATAGGGGTTCACGTATGCCTGCATCAAACCACCTGAGAGGTGAGAGGCGAGTGAACGCGATGGAGGGAGTTGGAATCTCTGGAAGGGGGCATGGAGAGGTGGGGGTTCACCTGTGACGACGCCAGTTCTTATCAGTCTTATTCAACCCGACGCGGGACCAGCACTCTTCACGGTTCTGTTCAACGCTTTCCGCATTTTCACGCGTGTGCTCGTAACTTTGTCTCATGGACTGGAGGAGACGGAGCCCTGCTGCCAATGCGCTTGTGATGTATGCATGTGGGCTCATTTGCGTTGGAGGTTCGGTGAGAGTCTACGTCCGCCCATCCATACTGACTGACTGACTGACTTGCAGCAGGAGTGGAGGATACTCAAGAGGAGACTCGGCTCTCATTCTCGCGTGCGTGCCCTGCCTTGCGGTATTGTGTTCGGGCTCCTCGCTGTGTACGGTGGTGTGCTGTAATTTAACGTTGTATGATGTGCGGTCAGCCAAGTCTGTGAAATCGACAGCAGGACGAGAGTTTCTGTTCGGCCGATTTTGAGTTTTTTCGGTTTGAAGTGCTCTGGTGTAGGTTGTCTCACTCCTGAAGATAATGCTGTTGAGGATTATTTGGTCAATCGTCGACTGACATCGTTGTCCTGCCATCCATCCTGATCCACGAGGTACTGAAATCAGATTCATTTGTTAACTACACCGTCTGAAGTCTTAGTGATACGCCGTGTCGCTGGAACTTTGGCAAAAAGACGTGATTACACTTTTGACGCATCATAATCATTTACGATGAGTTTTTTTTCAACACTTTGAAGATCCGTCAACCTGATAACTCTCATGCTTCCGGTTTCATTTTGGCATCCCACGGTCAGTTCTTATTCCTACTTTGCGGAGTCGTCTAACCTAGTGAATGAAAAACTTTTGACTACGGACTAACCATAAGTCATATTGCTGTCAGTTGGAGCGATATTCATCAAAGGGGTAACGTACCTCAACTGTTATCATTGGTCAGACCACTCTAACAGTCAAGCAATCCCTGTAGTTTTAACTAAAAAATCAGTGAATTGCGCTTAGAATTGTATTGATTGTTGAGTTGCAATTCGTTGAATTTCAATGTGATTATGGAAGTAAATTTTTATTATTCTTCTCAGGAATTAAGAACTCGTTCGAAAAGCACTTTGAAGATTATACTGTCACAATTCGTTTGATCCTTCGCAAGTACTTTATGTTAAACTTGAACAGTAGGATTGATCGGCTTGAACAGATTTCAGTTGAAAGCAAATCAGTCTTTTCATTTCTTACTCCTTAGCGTACTTTTGTACTCGACTGTTAGATAGGAATCATTTTGAAAACAATACAATCTTCGTTTCGATGACTTATGGAACACATTATAGGTAGTCTCGATTTGTTTTTTTTTTTTTTATTCCTGTCTACTAAGATTTAGGTGAACCCATTGCTGCAATTACGGAAATTATAGATTCACTTTCGCTCGAGAATATTCCGACTTCGTCGAAGGGAGTATTAGAATTGATTCAACTTATATTAGTAATATTATAAGGTGAAGTGAGACTTACTCATAATCCTCGACAAAACTGTTCCCCTTGACTGTACACCAAGTATAACAAGAACCAAGTTTTTTGTCGAAGCTAAAATTTTACCATGGGCTACTGTAGTCCGTAAAATCGTTGTTACTTTATTACCCATGTATCGTACAGGCTCGGTCTCTTGCACCGTTTAAGTCACGTACCAGCTTCAGTGGCTTCATAAAACGGTCGTCTCAACGGTTCCGTCAAAATCATTTTCGGTTTTCGGGGTGATCGTTCGGTAGGTGGTACCGCATGCGTGTGCGTACCTATATTTAACAATAGATATCCAGTTTCCAGCCACTTTGTCCTCTCTCTCTCGCTCTCTATACTTTTCTCTGTTTCTGCCAGCACACGCAATTTTAACCTTCTGTGAAAAACCCAAGGAAAGAAAAAGAAACGGAGAGAAAAACAGACCTCGCAGCCAAGTATTTACCGTGTTCAAATTACCTTCACCAGTCCCGCTATCGTCTTGTCACGATCAGATCGGCTCCCAGCAAACAAAGTAACCTGCACCGGCAATGTCAACGTCACCATCTATAAGGTGTAACGCGGCACAACGTTGGGCGGCAGCTATAGAGCTACGCTAGCGGTGACGCAATGCTTTCTAATCTGTCCACGCCGCGTCTGTTTCTCTCTATCCATCTCGCCTTTTGTCCACCTTCATGAACTCCCCGATTACAACGCTTCCCATACACGTGGACGAACCGCAAGCAGCGTCTGGGATACGCGATGTACCGTTAATCGCGCGCCTCCTTTCTTTATGATTGCGTTCCTCTCTAAAATAACGTCGAGCGGTGAAACAAGAGAAAATAGGAAGAGGTTGCAACGGCGGATGAGAACAGGTTGAGAAAAAATTCAAACCTTCGCATCATGGCTTCGGTATTTCAGCTATTTGTTGGTGCAAACTTTAATATCAGGTTCAATCGCACCGCGAGTTTGGCCGCATGACAGTGTGAATTATTATTAATACCGGCTGATTTATAGGCGCAGTCTGTGGGCTGTAGGCAACTACGTGGTATAATCCGATAATGGTTTGATTTATTCAAGAAACTGTGGATCCTTTGTCTGACGTATAGTGCTTGAATCTGTTGGATATAGGCATCGCGTCCTCTGCAAGTGTCGCAAGTATGAATAAGATCAGCACTCTCTTGAAGGAAACGAACACCCCACAAATGCGCACAGTTCGTGTTGTGCAATTGTCAAAGAGATCTTCATGCATCTACACACAACCATGATCGTCGAGCAGTGGTAAATTTGTTCGAACTCTTTGTCGGTGTAGCACAGCTTCATCCTGTATCTACTTTTTCAGAAGCAATCGTCCGCTTAATTGCAATCGAACTACGAGCGAATATTGCGTGCTTGACTGGACGCAGAACGAGTGACCACACTTCATAAGCTCATCGCTATGATGAAAGAGGAAACGAGAGAGACAGACACGACAGATTTTTTCCGAACTACATCCTTCCAGTTCAATGAATTTCTTGCATTGAAACATATTCGTGAAAATAAATAATTTCACCATAATTCCTCAATCGATTCTCGTGTAAAAATATAGCATAAGTCGTGTCTATGTACTCGTAGAACAGAAATGATTCCCGGAAAAAATAGTCCGAATCGATATCTGTGGTTATACGAGTACTAACAATTCATTATTTCTTATCTTTATTTCTGAGAATGGATTTAAAATCATGTTCAGACATATATGGACGAACACTTAATACTGTACTCTTACAGAAAGTGAGGTGCGCTACCGAGAGTGTTCATCTGTCATGTTAGAAGAGGCGTAGTACCGTGATAATTCCGGTTTTAAGTGGAGAAATTTAGATGATGAAAATGACGCCGTGCCTGCAGGAGAAATGAAGCCTTACATTATGCGTATGGCTTATTTACTTGATGGTTAGCTCAGCCCAGTAGAATTTAATCAGATTAACGGTAGTCAGCGTGTAATGCACTGAGTGGCAGTGGGTCGATTTCGAGGAATTGAACAAACTCTCCATTGTACCAATGCTTTTATTAATGAAGATTATCAGATCGGTGGATTCAATATTGTAGTATTACGTTGAGTTCTCGCATCGTAGGAGATACGCTGCACGCATTTTATAACACATTTATTTCATTCTTTTATAAGAAATAAATATCCAACGATAATCTGAGTTCAAATAAAGGCTGACAGAAACCACGCACTAGAGATAACACGTTCATGAGGAATGCATTATACATATACATATATCTAGGCATCACACACGTATGCTTATGTAAACATGATACAGCATATAGGCTCGCAATGAATACTACGATGAGAGGGACAAAATGTCTAATTGAAACGTTCGCGAAATGAGATTGTGTAGAAAATTTTATAATGAAACATATTAGTAGGTTCCATCTAACCAAAGACCGATAAATGAATGAGCGATGATTCAATAACTTCGGAAATTTAACGATAAAGTCTGACTCTGATCGCATTAGATTTCAGATATTGAAAAAAAACAGAAATCGGTGCTGGAGATTCTTCAAATAGCTAAATTCTAATCCATCTAAGAGCGACGGTGATTATTAATTATCAGGATGGATCTACGATCGGATTTTGAATCATGCGATATGTCAAGCTGGAGCAGCTGGAGTTTAATTATCAACGAAGAGACAAAAACCGCTCATCGCTGGCGCAAGGTCAATTGAGCGTAATTGCTCTCTCGTATTTGTTTCACGTGTCTGATTTGTACCGGTGATTCGCTGGTAGAGCAGCGGGCTTCTCGGTTGTTCCCACAGATGGAGCCACGTAGGAGTGTCTGAGATCATGCAGGGGTCGTTTACCTTCTACTGCGTGATTTCGCGTAGGTACATACAAACGTATCCCGTATCGGCACATGCAGCAGAGATCCCGACGGACGGATGGATCGAATGTCAGTTTCGCTCGACGCCGCTTTGTCACAATAGAACGGGCCAATACTTATCTTGGCCTCGAAGCTATCTACCTACTTCCAACTCCTTGCGAAACATACTTTTACTTTATAAAATACATGCGTATTTACATTCTAATTCATTTTCGGTCCTGAACTTGTTAACGTGGCCCTGACCCGTTCGTTTGCCGCCTGGTTCTCAGAACGCTGTCGGTAATGCAACTCGCTGCACCATGCAATTGTACGAATAACTGAACGAGAGATGACGACTAAAATGATAGAGTGAAGAACTTTATTTATTTATTTATTTTTTTCGACAATCGATAGAGAACCCGAAGAAATTGTCGTACAATGATGTCTCTTTGTATTTACAGGCGACCCTGAGGAAAACGCCACGGTGCGAGTATGGAGGATTCGCCCACGCCTGAGGGTAAGGATACCTCAACGACGAGCACAGAAGAGAGAGAAGTGTCAGTTGATAATCGAGAAGAGATTGTTCAGCCGAATGACGGGGTGAGAGTTGATTTCGTAGATAAAGTAACCATTGAAAAAATAGTATTTGCGGAAGATGGTCCGAGAGAAGACCTGTTGACAGAGACCGCAAGTTTGAGAAAAAGCTCTGCCTCCAAGAGCGAGAATAAGGCTGTGATTGGGGCTAAGGTGATTTTGAAAAACACCAATGAAAAGGGAGAGAAGTCTGAAAAGTCGAAGACCACAGCTAAGGGGTCGCTACTCAATGGTCTTTCGCGTTCGAAAACGAAGCTGAATTCTGGGCAAAGAAATTCTCAATTACCAGTGTTGAAGGCAAGAAAAAGTGGCAGCGTCTCGTCGCTAGTAGAGAAGCGAAGCAACCCGATCAAGCTGACCAAAAGTTCTTCCATTACTAGTATTAACAAAGAAACCAGAAACCCGAGACTCTCGAGCCCGCCGAAAGTTTCTAAAGTTCCACCCAAGGTGCCGGCGAAACCGAAAGTAAAGCGGCAAGCTTCTGCCGTCGGCTCAGGAGCCTCTTCAGGATCTATTTCTTCGGCCCCCACTTCACCAGTGACGAAAGTTTTGAGCTCAGGAACTCGGATCGCGATTACAGGTGCCGCGAAATCAGCTGCCACCAGGAACTCAAAAGGTTCGAAACTTTCTAATCCGAAATCTACCTCAGGCGTAGACACGTCTCTGCCTCAGAGGCCCAAGTCGGTTGATGGACTGGTCAAGGAGATATGTTCGACGAATGATACCGCGGAAGCTAACGCGGCTTATTTAGCAGCACAGGCCCATCTACGAAAAAGTCAGTCAAAAATCGAAGAGCTCCAACAGGGTTTGCGAACGAAGATAAATGCCGCGACCTCTGCGACCTACAAGCAACGACTTTCGAACTCCCAATCTTTTGCGGTTCAAAGTCGTCTGGTAAAAAACTTGGATCTTAATGAAAACGTGAGCCGCGAGAAGTTTGACGAGGAATTTTTAAAGAAGCATAATTTTGACAAGCAGCTTAAGATCGAGGAAAAACGGGTATTGGAAACGGATTTGGATTACGTTTCTGACACTGAAAAAGCTGAACTTTGCTCGAAATCTGAAACAACTCAAGGCAAATACGAAACTGAAAAAAGACGATACAGTAAAACTGTCTCAGAAATTGAGAAAAGATGGTCAGGTGAATTTCTCGAGGATCATCTCGATCTCAACTCGTCGGAATCGTCCAAGTCTTCGTACATCGAAGAACTCGGCAGCATATCATCCCACGAAGACTTGGTAGACGACAACAATGCAAAGTTTATCGAAGAGATAAGAAAACGATCGGAGGAACTTCCTGGGGTGGCTAAAAAATCTTCAGTCAAATCAAACTCCGAGGAGGTTATCGAAGACACTAACAGTACTGTTGGCTCGAACTCTTGTGTCGAGGACAGGATCAAGGACATCGACGGTGATGTCGATGCGGTGATTGCAAAGAACGAAGAGTCCAATGAATCGAAAGATAGCACGCTGAAGAATTCTTCTTCGTCAACAGTTACGAGCAACCATTCCAGCACTCCGAAGCATACTACCTCAGACAAACTGGTGCCATTAAACATCAAGGATACGACCATCGGCAAAATCTTAGAACGTTTGAAAAACGTGAAAAACGAAAACGTCTCTGAGGCCGTTGAAGAACTCGACGACAACGAGAATAACAATGTCAATTCGCAGCTACATCCTGAAGTAGATCAATCTATCAATAAAAAGGTTGCGCACAAAGAAGTTACTGAAATCGGCGTACAAGATCGACTACCCAATAAAGTTACAACTTTCGATCGTCAAATTTTCGATAAAGACGGCTACGCGGACTTCATCAAAACCTTCACAATGGACGCTGGTACGTCGAAACCCCCGAAAGATGAGAAAAAACGCAAAGGGCTGCGTCGGCTACTTCCAGGTCTCTTCTCGCCGAAGGACTCGCGCAAAGAGTACAAGAAGGAGCAAAAAGAGCGAAAGAAGCGGGAGGAGAAACAGTTTGGCCAGTACCAGCAAAACGGAAACTACACACGATCCCCCGACACGATGAACCTCAACGAAGACATCAAGCGAAATGTGAAGCTAAACACGAGTTTGAACAGTTCCATAATCGAGGAACGATTAAATGAAATAAAGCAGGAATTATTCCCAGAACAGGGCCTAACGACGAGCACTCCGGATCATTTTCTGCAAGCTGATCGGATCAATATGCCACGAAATAGCAGGAACCAACGATTCTACACTGCCAATTCATCATTGAGCTCGATCGCACCTGAGGATAAGTGGATCGATCAAAATATCATAAGTGGTTCCCCGGACATGCGAAAACTCAAGCAAAGGCCAACAGCCGACCCGAAATGCAGCCTGGAGAGAAAACATAGTCTTCAGGAGCCGGCGAGTCAAGCAAAATTCTTCAGGAACCATGGGCCATCCGGCAGAATCTCAGCACCACCAAACGAGCGGTTTCTCATCAGACCGAGAGCCGTGCATCCGGTGGACAGACCACTTCCGGCGATACCTCAAAAGGTCGAGTTTTCAGACTACGAAAATCACCACGGACTTCATAATTATCCCGAACGACATCCTGACGCCGAAAGTTACTCGCGCGCGCAGTATCCTCGCCAAGTGCAGAACCATCCGCAGGACGTCGGTCGGCTCTACGACGACACAAGCAACTTGGACAAGTCTGAGCAGAAAAGAAATCATAGCATTGACTCAGGCTTCAATCTAACCCCAGTATCGGCGCAGGTCAAGATCACTCGTCAGCCGGTCATAAACCAAAATCAGAAGGCTCCGCTTGTGAGACGCTCACCAAAGTACTCACCGAGCTCGAGTCAGAAGTCCGGTGACTACGCGGATTCGAGTTACACGCCGAACTCCAGCCAGAAGAGTGAGTTCTCACCGAGTAGTTCAAAAAGTGGCGAGTACTACCTAAGCTCACCACAAACCAGCGTGCAGACGTCTCCGAACGACAGCTTGACCGAGAAGAGAGAACAGATATACGAAAACAATCGCCAGTCGCCACAAATTCCGTACCCGGTTGTCTCACCTGGTGTTAAAACTGCCAACCAGATGGACCTGGTCTATGACGTCACCTTGACGCCAGAGCGAGCAAGAAACCCGCTGGACAGAGCCAGGTCACCGGTGACGTACGATGACCGTGCGCCAACGATTTCCAGGAACTTGAAACCAGGGTCTCTCACCGTCCTTCCACTCCACGCCACTTCTAACACTCCAGAGCCAATCTACGTGCGCAGAGGCTCACCGAACATTCCACTATCAGCTAATCTTGAAAAGCTCAATGCTTACGCTGAGAACACGCCAACCTCAAGATCACCGAATCTAAATTCGCCCGCTAGAAGCTTGGACTCATCTCCCAGGAGCCGGACGATGTCTCCAGTGCGAAATCACTCGCCGGCTTCACCCCAGTCAACCGCTACGCGATCCTACTGCGGATCTGAACAAGCCGCGGCTTCTCCGACGCAGAGGATGGCGTCACCTCTTAACGTCCTGCCATTGAACAATTCCGGTTCCCGATCAGCCCCGAATTCTCCCGCCGTCCAAGCCAGGCCACCGCTTTCTCCGCTTGCCAGGCCCATGTCCCCGAGCACCGGAACTGCTGGCAAAGAGTCTGACCACCTTAGGACACCGACGACCTCGCCTCGCATGAACGAGACTAGGCAACGAGGCCCCGTAAGCGGGCCCTACGTCCCAATGGCCTCGCGACGCTCCCAACCGAGTGAGCAGATTCTTATAGCCTCCCCGAAGAGAGACGCATTCTACGAACCGCAAATCCGGCGTCCGACCAATGCTAAGATTACTGATTACCCAGCGTCCCCCGTGCCCATGACCGACTCTCCAACCATCATAGTACAAGCCACTGTCACACCTGGAGTTTCGGATTTGGCAGTCTACAATGCAACCGATAGTAGAACAACTTCTCCCGTGGTGATTCCTAGCGGATCGCTGAGTGATGATCAGATACAACTCCAGGGCCATCCTGTCAGAATTCAAAGACCGGAGCCGGTTTACGGGCAGAGAACAGTTTCGCCGTCTAGGACGCACATCTACGGACAACGTGCTCTTTCGCCTGCAAAGAGACAGGAAGCTTACAGCGACGGAGATGACCAGAAAAGCGGAGTTCCTTCGCCGAAGACTCCGGACAGTCAATTCATATCTCCAATTCAAAGTTCGAGGCAAGGTACTCCCGAGCAAAGGTCGGTGCCAAGATCCCAACTACCTATGTATTCGACTGCATCAGAGAGTTTGTCAGAGAGTCAACAGTCCATATATTCCGCTAGGCAAACGTTGGGTTCAGAGCCTGTTTATTCCCCTGGAACTAACAGGCAACCTTCGCCTTCGAAGAAACAGACCATGCAGCATTTGGAGGCCTTTTACTGGCAGCAGAAGGCCCTTGAGTCTCAAAGGAAGTCAAACTCGTCTCCGTCGACTGGCTCGCGACAAGCCGAGCCCAGGATCGATCATCCCAAAATGCGAGAGGCGATCTACTGGCAGCAGCTTAAGAAGCTGGATGAAGAACAGCAGCGGAAAATATATGAGCAAAATGTTCGTGACGAAAGAAACGACCCCCTTTACTGGCGTAGGAAACTTCAAAGTCCCCCGACCTCGCCTTCTACTGTCATAGCTCCATCCAAGAGTACTCCTAACCCGAATCATCCAAACGAATATTCTCAAGGCTCCCCCGCTGAAATATCGGAGAATATTTACTGGCGGAGTAAAATTCAGCAGCCGAAAGCGGCAGTAATCAACAAGCCACCAATAATGGGACAAAAGGGTCAGAACCAGCCAGTTCTCGTTGTCAGGCCACAGCCTGTTCATCAAGAAAAGGATTTCGATAACCGCGAAACTTACACCGGACATAGGGATTTGAAGCGAAATCCGCCGCCCAGGTCGAAGAGTGCCTCACCCCTATTCGCGAGGGGTGATGAACGCCGTAGTCTCAGTCTACCCAGAAAGTCGGAGACTGATGACGGTGGCTTTTTGAGAGGGGGCAGGGAGAGAAGTAGCGTTGCGGCTTTGCGCAAGCCCGAGACACCGCCGATATACGAAGAAGATAACGAAGGTGACAAGAAACCGCCGCCGATTTTCAAAAGGGGGAGTTTAATCAGCAATTCCAGCAATTCTGTCGACTATGGAACCGGGCAGAAAAGAGTCAGCTTTTCGAATCAAACCACCAACACTGATATCGGCACTGGTATCTGGCCCACGAAACATGGTATGGCACCCGAACCTCCGACGAGACAGCACCGGCTCGATAGAGCCTCGACAACATCGGAAAGTGACTCGGTGTTTCTTCACGATGTGGAGAATCAGAACAACTCGAACGCGAACGTATACGGAAACGTCTTGGCCCGCTCGATATCTCAGACCGGCGAATCGTTTTATCCCAATTCCAAAACGCGTGCCTCCTTTGACACAAACGCGGCAGAATACGATGCCGACAGACCTTTACCGCCCCCACCACGAGAACCACTAAGATTTCTACGGCGGAGCAACAGCGTCA
This sequence comes from Neodiprion fabricii, assembly GCF_021155785.1. Lineage (NCBI taxonomy): Eukaryota > Metazoa > Arthropoda > Insecta > Hymenoptera > Diprionidae > Neodiprion > Neodiprion fabricii. The sequence goes on from NC_060242.1 coordinate 41,122,387, forward strand.
GAGATCAACCCAGAGTAAGCCCAGCCAACTCCAAGGTCGACTATCCTCCAGATGCTCGTGGTAAATACGGTATTAATCGACGCAGATGGCCAGCTGTCAGCGAAAGCGAGAGCGGAAGTGAAGCCAGCGAAATTCAACGGATACTCAGACGCCGAAACGGTGAGTTTTCTTTTATCTCTCATTTTTCCAGCATTCGGATACTGTGTCTATTTATAAAACTACAAATACGAAATCGAAGTCGAGCTCGAACCGTGCCTTTGAAGTTTTATTCGTTTTTCGATTAGAGTTTAAGCGATAGCTAATCAAAAACCGGAATATTAAAAATGTTCACGGTCAAAAATGAAGACCACAGATAATCACATGCTACTAAATGTTGCAATCACAAAGTTGTTGTATGCACAGAACAATGAGTAGATGACTCTTTGCTTAAAACATTGAGCTAGTGTAGAATCAACGGTAAATGAAGCCGATATCGAAGTATCGTTTCATCCCGTATTTACCTCATGTTTCCCTGCACAATTTACGTATCACTGTGCAAACACGGTGGCAGCGTATGCCACCGCATTCCAATGAGCTTCTTGCCCAAGCGTCTGGAAGCTCCTCTTGCACCTTGCAAGCTAAACAAGGCGCAAACAGACTGTCGCGGTACTCTCCTCCACCGCACCCCTGGGCATCACATGCGCTCGCTCCTTCTTGCCCTGCTTCATTACCTTCAACGGCGTGCCAACACATACAAGTAAACCATAGCAATGAGCAACACCTCACCTAACAACCGGATGGCCCTGGTCCAAACATTTACGAGTGACTTTGGCCCTTAGGATGAACACTGACGGCCAAATCTCTCTATCGTAAATATTTGTTCTGTGATTCGCCCAGCTTCCATTCTCTGTTTCTCTTGGATTCGCATGACAAATTGTTCCTGCTGATTCACACATCTTTGATCATTCGATATCTGGCATTGCAAAAAAACTGGATTGCAACCTTTTAACCATTTGTATTTTTCGTTACTCATATGAAACTTGATCTCGTGCAAATAGCGGTTTCTACTTCTCTTTTCATGAATACTTTTTGGCCGCGGCTCTAAGTGTTAGCTCGACTCTTAACGGGCATTCTTTACACCGCATCTCAAAAGCATTTCCAATATAGTTGAAAAGTATCTAGATACACAACGCTTGCCTCTTGGATCTTGCCACTTGGCAGCTCACTCATCCCTCTGAGCGCCTCTAGAGAAAGGTCAACCTGGTTGTCGAGAGCACAGTGAAAAACACAGCCCTCTCGACCATGAGTTGACAAGAAATTCCGATCACTGTTCAGATTGAACTTCGAGACATGCGGCATTCGACAAAAGCTCTAGCACCTGAACATTTAGTTTGTGTTACTGCATGCAGTACTCATTTTTTTTTCGAAAAAATCTCATTCTTCCTCGATTATGATTGTGACTACTGATTGCTGATTGCCGGTCAATTTGCTGGACAAAATGACGAATCAAAAATTCGATTCTGGTATAGCTGCAATGTTAAAAGTCAAAGATGCCTACGCCACTGTATATCTCCACCTGGCGGCTTCTAGGGTGCTGAAAAGGGGGGCACGAAGGAGCGCTAGGCGCGAAGAGCTTGCACATTAGGTATACCTTTTTCTTCAAAGAACCTTTGCAGTTTGCTGCTTATGTAACATCTAATATACACACCATACGATCGTGCGCTTTTGCATCGAGGATACACACACTTACAGACAACTTATGCAGGTTCATCCATCTATCTATGGGGTGTCCGAACACTCGGCTAAGTATTTTTCACGCTGCCATAGTCAATCGCACCATTTGGTAGACGGATAAATGAGCTAAAGAAAAATCAACTCTATTCAACATGGCAGATCATTCCATGAATCGGCAAAAACAAGCTCATTCAGCTTAAAGTGCTTTTTTGATGATACAAGTTTGTTCTCTTTCTCGTATTCTCAATTTTTAGTTTGTAGCTGAACTCATTGGTAACCAAGTAGTACTTGTGAGGAAACAAATAAAAGAGTTTAGAAAATAGAATGAAAAAATTCAGGTCAGCGATACAAGGCAGGAATATTGTGGTGTATAAAAAAGCGAAATGTGAAAATCGCTTGGTATAGACAAGGCTTTGCTTTGGTCCGCGCCCGCGCGAATCTTCGAGCAAATGTTATCCGAGGAGAGAATAGGTTGGTCCAGGTAGGAGAGGCTATGTCTGGTGAACGGTTAGTAGGCACGAGGATGTTCGGGGATCGATCCCCGACTCCCGTGACGTCACGGACCGGGACACGGCTTCTACAAGCACCGGCACGACGCGGCGCGCACCTCGCGCTCTCGAAAAGTTCCTCCTGGACCCGGTGCTGCTGTCCTCCGGTCATCGTAAAGCTTACCGCAAAATGTCTGTGAAACGGCCGCGATATTTTTACTCGTTAGAAGCGACGATCGAGTCCGACCGCGCGTTAGGATTCCTCCATTTCGCGCTCAGTGGTGAAAAACTATAAGTGAGAGGATTCGAGAATGACGCGTGACTTATTTATAGACGGGGTAATTTCGCACCTCCGTAAATCCGTCCACTTCGGTCTCTTCGTTCAATTTTCGTGTCTCATACGAGCTATTTCGTGTAGCCCCGTTGAGGATTTGCTTTCGGTTTCATGCTTGTGTTTCTCAGTTGACTTTTTTCCCATCCCCTCGCTGTTGAAGTGCCAATCAATTCAAGTAGCAATCACTACTTGATGAGAAACTCGCAACCACCCCCAACACAGTCGCGATTTGCATCCTGATTTCCGGGGTCGAGTGTCACTTTCTCGAGATGTTATCTTTGTCGAGTGTCTCGAGATTCACGGTCATTCGAATAAGGATTCGTCTTCAGTCTAACAAATGGTACCAGCTGACGAGATGAGGTTCATTTCACTTTCTGATTCCCCTACTGACAGTGCATTCTGTGACGAGTGAAAACGTCGAGTTGATTCTCGAACTAGTCTCTTCAGCTTTCTCTGCTTTTGTTTGGGCAATCGCATTTGCCTTACTAAACACGGTTATAACTAGTGCTCAGGCTGCCTTTCTATGATTAATGGTTTTTGATGAAGTCGGGAATCACGTGCTAACGGAGACAGTTCTGCCATTCTCGTGATTACATTGAATATCAAAATAATTAAGAGTTTGACCGGTGACAATAGATATTTTCTGGCCAGAGCGGTAGAATCATAAATAGTACCTGGTAAACCTAACTGCGTTTAACAAGTTTGATTTCGATCATTGCCCTATAAGGTTAATTGGAATAGACTAAAGCTGAGCCGATCGGAGACCGAGAAGTCAAGATTGATAAAAACTCTCTGCTTGAAATTGTTTTTTTTTTTTTTCTGGATACGATATGTATTAACCACGGACATTGAAAGCTATAAATTAGGATCAAAAGATTACGCACAATGTTCCCACCCCACTATATCGCTCCCCAGAACAATCACCGACCTCCATCCCACCCCAAACCACAGCCCAACTCCCGCCCTTTCATCTCTCACACTCTCCCTCCGTATCCTCACGGTTATATTTTACAGGGTGATTGGAACAGTTTGAACGCTATTCCTTTAAATCCAAGACTGGTTACAGTAAGTGGCGATGAGTGATTCAGTCAACGGTCAGTGACGACATCGTCGCAATCTCAGATTCGGAGATATTGGTTAATCAAGAGCTGATTAATTTAACGAATCGAGCATCGCGCCCCGTTTCTCACTTCTTAATAATCAACGAAGCTGTGTACAATGAGAGGAAACTGCCTCGCGGAAAGGAGCAGCGATTTTGTATTTACTCCTATTCTTATCAATCTAATTAGTGCACCACAGTTTTCAATATATTGTTGTCACCCAAAGTGGGTATGCATCGGTAACGTGGATCTCGGTCGTGAACTCGAAAATAGTTATTGGCGTCTAATATTCACAACCTTGATTGCATTACTACAACGGATTGTTTTTACACGCGGCAATAACGATTCAGGCGTATTCCTCGCCATCTTATCAGAGGTGGTGAATCCTCCAGAAATTGAAACCTAGTTTCTCTATTCAAAAAAAAAAAATATGATCTAATTTCCCCTCCTCGAGCGAATTTTAATCCTGAGACTCCGTGTAGATGCTTGAGGTCGATTCGAGCCCCCATTCAGTCCTGATCCACCTTCATTCAGTCCTTCCTTGAGGGGCGAGGCGTTCGTTGAGGCCACGGCTGGGAGATGGCGGCGTAAGCGCTGCGCTATTCTGTCCGCGGATTCTATTCCCTCGTAGAAACAAAATTTGAACATTTTTAACCCATTAACGGTGTTAAGCTTACCCTGATATCAACTAATCTTCTTACGGTCACTCCAAGTGTCTTTTCTCCTTATCCGTCTCCCGCTTGGCACCATTTTTCATCTTTGTTACGAGAGTATCAACGACCCAATTACGCTCTGCGGCGGATGATTGACAATTTTCAAGAGTTTTCCTTACCTTATGCTCCCTCCTTGATGCCGAGTGCGAAATTTCTCGTCCGTAAAGTTGATCGAAACGTGAACTTTGATTTCTAGTTTCAGACTAATTATACGATGATCAGTTTGACTATGACAGTTGTCACAGCGACGATATGAAAGTGTTTTGAAAACAGCGTGCGGGATCAGGATTGAGAAGGGTGTTCTAATAACGATTACGGTGGTCTAGATTGTCGCTGAAATGATACGGTAGGAATATTGATCAACGAATTTTACTCGAAAGATGCTTATCCGGTGGAAAAGCAAGGACAAAAGTTCCGGCAAGAGTTCATCTGGGAGTGGGAGTGGCAGCAAAAAGAAGCGGAAGTTTGGCCGAGAAGGTGAGAAGAAATCAATCAATATCTTTGAATAAATAGAGAGACTGGAAAAAAATCGTAGTTTCAAGAACGGTCAAGCGGCTCCTTGACAGAGGCGTCATTAGCGGTGATTCAACGAATTTTTTCTAGGCGATTTGCGCTAATGCAGTTCAGACAATGGACCGGACCACTATAATGCGGAACAAGTGCCGTGCCTATAGATAGACAAGGACTAAAGTACCGTTCTCCGGTGTTATAATCTTCCCTCAAGTTTATAGAAACGGGGATAAAACAATGAATTAAGCCACCTCCCCCCCCCCCCCCCCCCCCCTCTGCCGACATAATTCGTACACCATCTAATGAAACAGTGATTAATTTTCTATCAGTTATACAAGCTGTCAAAGTTGAATTTTTTGTACTCAAATACCGATTGACCCGAAATTTAATCGGCACAGATTACCCGAGTCTTTTATAAAGACGTAATTGAAATTCATTTAAGAAGTCACGGTAACTCCCTGATGGTAGCACATTTTCATCCTAATTGCTTCTTACCTTGACGCTCCCAAACATTTTTATCCTCTGGAGAAATTGATCGCCCCGTATCACCCTGTTTTACCGATATCGGTTGTCAACGGCGGTCGTTACCCGATCTCTGTCAGTAACATAGAAAACGAAATTCTTGAAATTTCCTCTCCGAATCGATCGGTATTGCTAGGATATCAAACGCGTGGTTATAAACCACATAAAGAGCTTGCTTTACCATTTTCTCTCTTCTTTTCTATATTTTCACTTTACGAAAAAAATTTCTCGTAGCTATTAAATTCAATCCTACAACTGAAACTTGCCATTGAAATATTACGCAATGTGTTTTCTGTAATTAGACCAATGAAATGAACACAAATCTCGTGTAAACTCGAAAAACAACACCTGCATCTGTTGACCAGAGGATTGTTACCCCCAGTTTAGGGGCTTAAATTTGAACGTTGCACTCGAAAGCTTTATACATAATTATGTCACGTGCTTAATCAAACTCTAGGTCACGTGAAATTTGCACTGCAGTCGGTCTTGCAGCAACTGCTTACAGTTCTATCAGATTACATATTAGAAATTGAAATTTTTTGAAACAGAAAAATTAGAAAAAAAGAGTTGATCAATAAGAGGTGATACTCGATTTACACATTGAGTAAAATTCACAAAAAGTTAAAAATTTTTCGAAAACGCAGTTTTGGAGAAAACCCGATTTTTTGCGTTTTTCATTGAAAACGATTACTTCCGATCTCAATAAAATTGTAAAATAATTATTTTCGACCAATTTAAAAAAAACCGGAATTTTTTCCCCGTTTACAACTTCTTCGGAAATGCACAGTTTTCGAGTCGTGGAAGATGAGATCTAAAATACCTACTCCCATACGACAGATGGAAAAAATCTGAAAAAATCAGAAAATGTATATTTCGTGGAGTAGAAGTGGGAAATAAGTTGGCGACCCATTCGATGGCGGTCATGGTCAAACCTTGTTCAGGTTCATTTGGAACACATACATCCCACATACGTCCGGGAGCGTCCTGAGATTGTAGTGGAGCCAAATTTCAAAGAAGTGAAGGAAAAAATAAAAACCGAACCGAAATCTGTACAGTAGAACCTCGCTTATCCAACCTTCGATTAACCGATGTTCCCGCATCATCCGAAACGCCCATCTCATTCCAGCACTTTGCATTGGCCGAGGTGTATCTTCGGATAATACGGAGAATCTTGGACAAAACGGAATAATCCGTTTTGCCTTAAATGTACAAAATAGTTTTGCGTCGCTACATTGTTTGAACACGTATAGACTTGTGAAACATTCTTGCGATTTCTAAGTACATTGGGAGATACAAACGTGAGAGTTCCGATTCCGGAGCCAAGGGGAGAATATCGTAATGGCTTTGATTGTAATGTTTTCCGTATCATCCCAGATTTCACTCATCCGAGGTTATGCCCTCCCCTTGTTACCTCGGATAAACGTGGTTGTACTGTACTTTGAAAGTTCAAAAGTTGAATATCATTCGACAGTTTTCAAGTGCCGCGCCGGTAGGTTTCGGCGAGGACCACCTTCGTTCTGTCCCAGTGCCTTTAGAGCCGGGTCTGATACCTGCTGGGGCCATTATTTTCCCAGTTGATTTGGAATCGCAGGAGAGGGCGCCTGCTTCTTCAAGTCGATTCGGGGATAGGGAGACAAGAGGAAAGGAGAAGCCTGGGCTAGTTGCCCATTGGGGCTCGAAACCATCAGAAGAAGAACAACCAGTGGAGAAGAGCCTCGTATATTTTTCATCGAACCCCACCTTCGAGGCCAGGTTCTCGCGATCAGCTTCCTCCTCGGACCACTTCGTTATACGTTTAATGACTCCTCGGTTTGTTATCGGTAATGGCTGACTCTATAAATTTTCGATATGCTTTCCAACGCTAGGATTCCACTGAGATGGTAGAACTGTACCGACTCAGTAATTAAAACTGACTCTCAGCGAGGCCGGGAGACAGTTCTAACTTCGACTATATACGCTAACTAAAATTGGTTGGGATTCTCAACCTCCCTTTTTCCGCATCCATCAATCGCATGGCCTGCTTAGGTACCTACTATCGAATTAAATGACCCTTGACGACGGGCGTGTGGTCGCGACGAGTTCCAATCTCGGGACGTGTCGACGAATATTTATTTACAAATCTGACTGCTAATGTGCTTTCTGTGTTAACTCTGCGGACGTTGTGTTCAACACTCAAGGGACAGCCTTTGGGTTGAGGCTGCGGGAATTATGGGATATTTAGGGTACACGGACACGTTTCTGCAAAACTTCGTGAATATGTTTGCACAGAGGTTTGTAGAATTGTGTCGATATAAACATCGCAAAAGAGCCTTTCAACCAGTGAGAGCTGTTCGATTTTTCATTCCATGCGAACGGTAAAAGCCGACCGTCAACATAAAGAATTGCTAAGTTTTCTTATTCAAATACCAGGAAATTTGTTTCGCTGTTACATTGTGGTATATTTTTAACCTTTTGAAGGAATAATCAAGTTGAAATAATTCTGTCGATAAGTGGACATTCCATCATTTCTATTTGTTTTTCCAAGTATCGTCAATTCACATTTCTCAAAGCCCTGTTAAGAATCTTTTAGAACCATCAAAAGTACTTTCAAGATTTGTACCAGGATTCGTTTGACAAATGCTAAAATACTCGGAAGAGTCCGTTAAATATCCGTCCGCTCCAATTACGAATGATTGCGACATTCAATGCAGGTACACAATTTTCACAAGTCAGTTTTCAATTTCCTCAGTAATCAAGTGACTTTAGCATATTCATTTAGGTTATTTAATTCTTGAACGTTATTATAACGACACGTTTTAGAAAAATTCGTTACTCTGCCACTTCACGCACATAAAAAGGATTTATTCACTTATCCAAAAATGTCGTAGTTTTCTTCTTTTTAATCAGACATTGAATTTGGTGAGCAAAAAAAAAAAATTGTTCAAAACAACTACAATTCGTGTCATCTAGTGAAAGCATATTTTACCCATGTTGGAATCAACGAAACATTTCTTTCACATTTGGTAAATTGACTAAAATTTGGTAAACCGCAGTACAGTAGTATAAACAAACTTGTTATCCATTGCAAATTGAATTGCTTAAAATAGATTCCGAAGTTATGAAATATGATTATCTTCGAACATTCCGCCATATTAACCTTACCGATGTCAACCTAATCCCCATTTTTTACAAACTGTCTTTTCACAAATTAACGAGGTATACCACGCGTTTGAGTCCCCGTTTTATAATAGGTACTATAACGGACTAGGCGTTACAGAAAAAACTAATTATGTTCCATGAGCTTATTAAGCAAAATTATGTGTTTGAAAAAATGATCAAATGTCAAAATGCGCGATTACGGTTCAAACTCTGGAACAAGACTGTTTTTACAATAATGTTTCCAGGCGCAGCGACCTTACTTGTATTTTAACACATGAAAGCTTGATGCACATTTTATCTACGATGACTGCCAGATGATTACAAAAGGGTGATTTCACCCTTCGCAACAATACACCGGCACAACAATATCACGAGACGAAAATCATCCCCGCGGTTGTTTGAATTAAACCTGCGACGAAAAGAATATGTTTATCGGTAATTGAAAAGCAGCAAAAACTACGACCTTCGTTCCCATAGCCGGTTATAAACTTGACTGAACTCAGCCGCGCATCGGGGTATACAGGAGTACCTACTTAACCCAACTGCCCGGGGGGCAAAAAAATGCATTTCGATGATAGAGCCTGACGGCGAGGATGGTGCAGGGATGCCGAGGAAGGGTGTCTTTCGGAGGGCGTGGATGGGGCGGCCAGGGACCAGGGCAGCACAGCCTGAGCTGAGTCCTCCTCGAGGCATGCGCGGACGACGCGACGCTACGCGGCGACACCGTGGCATAACCACCCTTCTGTTGGGACACACAGTACCAACAAAACACCCCACCGCGACAGATCATTATCGTTTTAACCCTCCTGCGTACTTGTACATATACACGTACACGCACCCACATATATGTATATACGTATGTACGCATGTATATCGCATGTATATGTAAATATACATACATGCATTCGTGTATGTTTGCGCGTGTCCGACCGTCAATTTTAACGCGTGGTAACGTCAGTTTTAACGCTTCTCTCATCCCCCTTAAGTAATCCTATTCCGCCTCTTCATCTCATCTCGGAGTATGATGGATCGGTGAAAGCGTTCTTCTGCCTCATTTTTTCGCACAATTATACTTTATATCATCGCTGCAGTTCTGTTCTCCCTTTTTTTTTTTGTTTCGTTGTTTACACGCAGTGTTCTCGAGGTGACCCTTTTTTGACGGGGATGAGAACATTTAAGACAATTAACGGGATCGACGATATGGGACCGAAAGATATATATATATATATATTTTTTTTTTTTTTATTTTTCAAACAGTACCAATTTGTTCCGATAGTCGATCTTAATATCCTTTCTTCTGCATATACTTACAGGCATGGGAATTTTGAACTATACGACGTAGAGTATAACGTATTACATATAAAGAAACACGTACGAAGTGGAGTTAAACGAATATAGAGTCTTGTGAAGAACGGTGAAAATTTTACACACGTAGTAAATATATATTTATATTTTCTAACTATGTAAAGAAGAGAAATATTTTTAAAAATGAACAAAACGTCGAGTAAGTTGTTGTTGTGCAGAAGCTACGGTGCAATTTCTGATTAATTAGTTATTGTTCGTCCGGCGCGATATCCGTGAGTAAATCTCTCCGCCTGTTTAATCGCCCTCGTTTCAGCATCGACGATTCTTGTTTGATTATTATTATTATTTTTGTTCTTGTTCTTTTCATTATCTAGCAACGCTTCGTGTACATTTTACGTCTGTTGCACACATATCGATAATTTTTATTTCGCCAACTATATGGCTGTTCTATAATTCGCGCGCGTGCATTTGCACGTAATTCGTGTATGGCGGGAAATTGATACGCGAGAAAGTGTGATACGCGTAAACTACGAATGCGAATTGTCAAATTGTGAATTATAGAAGTGCTATCTCGTCATTCAACGCCCAGTGAATCGCGTGGAATTTTGGTGAATAATGAATTTAAATAAAATAACAACATGCAAGCGAAAGGAAACGAACGTTGAAGTGAAAACAAATTATACATACTTGTATATCGTAACTAAAGTAATATTGCAAATTTAATATATATATATGTATATATAACATATAGTTATATCTGTATACATATTTATAATACATCTACATTTTAACAGTTGATGGAACGTTTATTTTATCGTAAATATATATGTGTATGTATATATATATTCATCACAGATCGGTTGTATAATAATCGTGTAACGCGTAATAATTGATGATATAATAATTGAGATTGTATCATAGGTATATATGTATAGCTTAAGGTTCTCCGAAAACACACATACCTGAATAAATGCTCAATCCGTGTAGATAATATATAAATAAGTTAACATTACGTAATACGTAATATCGTTTAAATGGTGCGAATTTCGTCCCGGGGACCAATTTATAAATCAAATGATCTACGAGTAAGTGATAAATAATAATTAGTAAGTGAAATAATAGTAATAATAATAATACTGTCAAAGCTTTGCCGTGTAACGTACTTAATGTATAAAATAACAACCTAAATCGATTAATTGTTTAATACGTATACCCATGTATAAATACTGTGATATCAGTCGACCTGTTAAATGGTATTAACACGCTGTTAGAATTCAAGTATACCTGCTAAAAATATTACACGCAAATACCGCTTTGAAAAATTTATGTACACGTATTTGTATCGTGCAAGAGAATTGAAAACATATTAATAACAATAATAATAATAATAATAATAATAATAATAATAATAATAATAATAATAATAATAATGCGAATGTTTGTGTGGAGACACTGCGTTTCGCTAGACGGTAAGAGAAATTGTCTTACATTATAACATATGTCCGTCAATTATGTTTGTATTATGTACGCATGGGTATCATTTGAATATTTGCCGAGATGATCAAAGACGGTTAAAAAAAAAGTCCTGAGACCTGTAATACACAATTCGAACGATCTTTCAAATATTTTTTTTTTTTTTTTATCAAGAAGACAATTGTAAAGAAGAAAATGAAAATGACTTGTCCCAATAAGGACATTATTTTCGGTTAATAAGTTACCTATCAGATGGTTATATTTTTTTTTACTCTTGAAAATATCGTCGAATTATTGATCCAAAAAATGAACCCAACACCTCCGCGCTGTTTCCAATAAATGCGAAATCGAACACATCAATCGGCCCGAAAATGTTTGCGTACCAAGTCTTAGGGAAGGACTCTGCATGCTAATCTCTCTTTCCGAAAAGTATCTACTGCGGTGGGCGTCAACCCTTTGAGTATTGCATATTACACGCGCGTTTTATACGACCATAGCCCTTACATGTATATGTATATATAATGTACGTACGTACGTATGCGCCTGCCTTCACGTATTTTTACAAAAAAACCGCGGAGGGTGTGGGAGTAAAAAACCCCGGGTCGAAACATGGAGAATAGATACTTTCGACGACCAGTCGTTTTCCGTACGAGCTTCTCCCGCGGGAACGAATGGGAAGAGGAGGGAGGGGAGGGGTTTGCCACCTGTCTTAAATATTTGATGCCCACGACTCTTTCCCCGAATTGGCTACAGGTCTATTTTCGTTGGTTATACCGGTATTTTTTTCCCCGAAATTTCACTCGAGCCCCGCCGGGGGGCTTCCGCGAAAATATCCCGAGTTAAGCCCGATGCCTCGGGTAACATTACGCGGAGCAAAGTCTCTTTTACAATTCAATTGTCCAATTTATATTAATTTTTTTTTTCCTTTTTTTTTTTATATTTTTCTCTAGACCTTTTATTTTTTCATTCCCACGCGTTTCTCCCCGTGACTGTTTTCCTAATTTTCTTTATTGATTTTTTTTTTTTTTTTATCCTTGTAATTCCATCCAGAAAGGAGGTGAAAAAGAGATAAAAACCAATGTGTGAATATTCAGAGTCAAATCCGGCATACCTAAAATTTCCACGAATATATGTACATGGATATAGTAAAAGTGAAATGGAAATAAGAGGGTACTAAAACAAACCTCGATGGCAGAGGAGGGAAAACAAAGGCAACTGCCTCATTCAAGAAATCGCTAGATTTTTCCAGGCTCATCTTTTTATGCCGAAAGTTTGTTTTAGTCGTCTTCGGTTAACCTTTTCGTGCGTACATTTTTTCCTTACATGTGATTTCACTTGAAATTTTGCAAACATCGACTTTTCCGGACGCTGATTACGAGTCTGAACTCGAAATTCGAAACTTCAAAATGGCGGATCCAATATGGTGTACCGGGAAAAACAAGAAAAATTTTGACATAATTCTATAAAATATTTTTATGTGTATCAAGTTTGGGTAAAAATTGGCATTCGGATTTTCATGGCAGATTGGCAAAAAACACTTTTCATTTTTTGTGGAAAAGTACAAATTTCGACCATTTGTTTACATGTGCTATTTCTGCTCTGCAAGTCGAGTATCAAAAACTGTTCGTTCGATCAGAGTATCAATTTTCCTGAAACTGTTGTTACTCGCGGAGATTTTTCTGCATTTTCGATAATTGTGCTGTTATTGTTGTTGTCATTGTTATTATTATTGTTAGTGATACTGGCAATGGCTTGAAAATTGACGAATGAAAATCATCTGCCGTAACTTTTTCCTTGCTTCAGTTCCCTGAAAAACGCGGTTCTGCGTTCGTCGATCTATTTATGGTAAAGATATTCCGTAATTCTCAGAAAGTGAAACGATGGTTAAAAGTCAACGCAATTATCTCTTTTTATCAGGGTTTTGCCGAATTCGAACGATTGTTGATCAAGTTCTGCTCGTCGTTGTTTCATTGAATCCGATACCACCCGAAATTCGGGTCGATCTATCTATTTGGGTAAATCTTTGACATTCACAGTTCCAGGATTCAATTTTCAGAGAAAATACGAACATGTGCGTGATTGACGAGCTCAACTGTTACGTTTTTTTCCGTAACTTCGCTTTTTTCGAACGCTCTTATTCATTACATCAATTCTAATGATCCTTTAGTGCTGATACATATCAGGTGTACATTCCAGTCGAGAAAGTGTCAAAAGAGAAACATTGCTATACACAGGCTTACGTGTAATAATTGAATCAAGCTCTGATGAGCGGCAAAGCAAAAATATCACTTCTACATATAAGACAAGTGAAAACCGTGAATTTTGAGCGCGATAATTTAATTATAATCTCAGGTGAATTGGAAAATTATAGACCAGCGTTTGTCAGTGAAATTCTTTTTTTTTAACTCGTCCGATTTTAACGAATTTAATACAGGCTTGCAAAAAATATTTTATTACATCTGCATGGAATGTTTTTGGTAAGTATTACGTTTTCAAGGTAAATACAAGGTGTTTGCATGAAAAAAGTATAGCAATAATGAAAAAACCACCAGTTTATTACAATATTTCTTATAAAATTAAACAAGCAATTTCTTTATAAAATGTACTTAACATTTCGTGTTCAGTGAACAAAAATCTACAAGAGACAGTATAAAAATAACTGTGCCGTTTTTTGTTGCAGACCTGTGCAATAGCTTATTTCGTTCGCAAATAAATTTCGGAAAAATAATCAGATACGGATTTTTGATGGCGTAAACATATTTCGACTTCGCTAACCCAGGTTGCACTTTGCGCTTCTTTCGCTTGGACATTATTTTCGGTCTGACTGTACACCTGATAGATCCTTAAATTCTTAAGCTCTGATGTAGGGGAGATATGAAGAATGGTAAAAGCTCAAGGGAAGAGAAAGTGCTATCAAGGGATGTGGGAATGCAAGAAGTGGAAAACAACCCCTGCAAGAAAGCGGTGCGGAATTAAATGATTAAAACATTTAGCAAGGTATCACGTAGGTACAGGTATAACGCCTCGGGGTTTCTACACTACACGCGCGTGGGAAAACCGGACGAAACATGGAGCTAATCAGGAAAACCACCCCTATTCCTTTGCACTGCAGCCTCGTCTGTATAATGGAGAAATAAAAGCTTCGTTCGTTTCGATTTCATGTACTTTGACGTCCTGCGTTATCTATTAGCTGCTGATTTTTACCATTTGAAAAAGAACCCGTAAGACGAAACAGAACGAAGAAAAAGAGGAATCGGTGATTATCCCTTATTCTGGTTTATCTCCTTCTGCACTTTGTTGATTCTGTTTTTTTGACTTGACAGAGATGTTTTTGAATTTCTATAGTCTCAGGGGTTTAAACGCTTTGAAGTTGATTGAAATTAAATCGACAAAACTTTCCCGAAAATTTTAGTTCTTTATATCAACTCTGAGATAGTCTGCATTGTGATCCAAGTATCGATCAACTATCTTAGAGTTTATATAGAGAGATCGAATGTTGAGGGATTTTGCATTTCATCAATTTAAAAGTGTTTAAGCATTAAATTAGAAAAAAAAAAAACAACCCTATCAATGACCACCCTAACAATAAGGCACCTACTTCAATTTCCAATAACTGACATACTTCAAAGAATCGGTAAAAATGCGAATTATTAGTACGAGACCGAAATGGATGTCGATGCGATTGCGAGGGTGAAGCAGAATCTGCGATCTGCCTCTGACGGATACTCGATGATCGGCCTTCGAATGGACGTCGTAATGAAAAAATCGAAAAAACCCGTAAATTACGTATCCCTTTGAAATATCAATCAGTATCGCCTATCGCTTGATGTCCTTGATGTCCTGAAAACTCAGAAAACGCATTGCACGAAAGCGATTGCAACAAACTCTCCGTAACTTCCTGCCCTCGGTTTATGGAGTGGGGTGTAGTTTTTCTATGAACCCGCAAATTGCCGGTAAAGTACCAACCCTCCATACTCCGGAATTTGAATAACCGATATTTTCCATACCGCGTTCGTGCAATGGTGATGTTTCGCCACGGCGTGCCGATGGTGTTGGAAATTAGTCGGGCGTTAAATTTAACCCTAAAAGTGAGACGCACCCTTCCTGGTGCGTCAGGGCAAAGTTTTTGAGGGAGGTTCAAAACAAGAGACTAATGAAGCACCACTCTGCAATGACGCGGTGCCCATAATGCCCACGTGGCGGAAAGCTCGTTCTATTTTCGCGGAGTAGACCACCCCCCATTTCGCCGTGTGAAACTTTGTCGCTGCCTCGGCGCAACGTCATTCGATGGATGTTCCTGACCACAATGGCCTTTCACCTGCATCGTTGGTCCGATCGCTTATACGATGACGCAATTTTTGCTAGAAGTTACTAGTGATGTAAATTTTTAAGTATTCGCGAACGCGTATATGCATTTTTAAATCTGGCGCCACTTCTCTATGGCTAGAACTCGACGATTGATTGACTGACAGGTACACCATGCAAGTAGCAGGCACACATTAACCGCCGTTTGCATCTTGTACCGGAAATTGCCGAGCTGATCCGAACCAAGCCGATTGCTTGTGCGGTTATTCAATGACAAAGTAATAACGAAAACAAATCAATTTTGAGGTTAGAGTGCGATTTAATTTTTGTCCTACGATGGCTGGACAACGAATCAATAGATTTCTATGAATCTTAAGATTGGTCGAGCTATTTACGAGTTGTTTGCGAAAATTTACACTTCGATTCTTACCGTGTTACCTCGTTCAACTGAAAAGTTATAAAATTTTGACCGAAATCGCTCATTTTCTTCCAAGGTTTAAATCTATCTGTAAAAAATTCTTATCTTCGTGCATAACGAGAATAGCTCGAAGCCTTAGGACTGCTTTATTTATACCAATCGATTTTTCTGTCTTGTTGTAATTTGTTTATCTCCTCATTTTTTACTCCAATTACAATGCATGCAACATGTTATGATTTCATGTGTCAAATATTTCAATCGTGATTCTTGTAACCTTATCTTTGAAAAAAAAAAATCGAATCTTACCGATAGTTAGACGGTGAAATTTTTGCGAAACTCGAACAAACTCGAGATAGTTTTATACGCGGTATTATAGTTTCGAATAATGAATATTCCTCGCTGCATGTTGTGAGGCTATATTATTCAAATTCTTCAACAAAGCTTTTCCCCTTTTTTACTCGTCTCTTTTCTTCTCGTTTTGCCATCGAAAGCCTCCCTGTACAGTGGGCGAGAGGGCGGAGGAGGAAAAAGAGGGGGAGAAGTCGGCTCGCAGGTAACGATTCAAAAAGAAACTCGTTCGCTGTGTTTCATTAAGCAAACTTGGAAAAGTTGAATTGCTAGCTTTCACAACGTCGCAAGATCGAAACTTGCAAAGAAAATGCGGAAACGATTCTTTCAAGAGAATTGGATGAATAATGGAAATGAGAAATAAAATCTCATCTCGTCTAAATACAATTGACCTTGTTCGTATCATGTAGGTATACATTCTAAGCATATATTTGCCTTTAATAGTGCGTCAAATTTTCGCGCCTCTTCATCAGCTGCATAGAATAATATGCGTGTATACTTTTTTATTTTTTTTTTATCGTAGAACGCATGCCTATAATGCGACCGTGTTTGTACGTATATGTATATATGTTGAGAAATTAATTCTTGCGGAGTTTGGAAGTCCGGGCCGAAAACGAGGATCAGGCCTGATGTATTTACGAAATACGTTTTCCGCTTCACCTGGAGTGTGCGGCCGTTGCCAGGTGAGGAGAAGAAGGAGTGAAATCTGCCTAAATATTTAAATGTTCTCCTCCCCTGGGATATAATTTTCCAAAGTGCTTTCTTCCCCGGTAAATGTTTCATACACATCCGCCGCGTTGTTGCTGTATGGCGCAGTATATTATAACAATAACAGGCTTTGTGAAATTTCAAATCCTCGACAACGAGAGAAACATTTTTATACCCCGTATTATACCGCGCGAATATTCATTTGTACGGTGATAGCAAGATTTATCGCCGAAACGAGGCGAAGAATCGAGCCTGAAGCTCCTGGATGTCATTCGAAAATGTCCGGCAAGAATTACCCTCGATATTTCGATCACAGGAAGCATAATTCTGAAAATGAATCGGGATGAAGTGGAGAGAAGATAAGAGTAAGAACACGAGGCTGAAGTTAGTAACGTTAATTTAGCGAAACATTGCAACGAAAATTACTGTTTTGCACTTTTTAAATAACTGAAGAAGTTGAATTTACAAAATCTGAGTTTGTTGATGCTGTTTTTCGAAGGTTTTTGGGGCATTTGTTCTTTTTTTTTTTTTTTTTTAACGCCAACCATTGAAATACAATTTCTGATAATTTTCACATTATATTTATTGATATTTAAACAAACTTTGTGAATTTTTCGGAGACGAAGTATTTATAATGCATATGGCCTGATAGGAACGTGTGTAAAAAAAAAGTGTAGACGTGATATCTAAAAAAGCACTGGATCGATTCTGCTCAAATTTTTACAGCATCTCAATTATACCTATTCCTATAGCGTGAACTGGGACAATCATGCTTGCTCATTTTGCTTCTCCCAACGTTTTGTCATGCTAACGTTACCAACTTCAACCTCACGTAAGAACTCCAAAGTGTAATTGATCGAGCCCGTCAAGCAGAAGCCGGATGTTTGTAGTATCGGGTAATCAGGCCGCGTACACGCGGAAAGGAAACCACCCTACGCTTCCGATTTGCTTTCGGGTATCCTGGTGCACCTGAAACACGATACGAACCGCGTTCTCCTCGATGATCCTCGGCTTCCCGAAGCTCCTCTTCACTCCTGGTTTACAAGGTTGTCGGCGTAAAGTCGCGGCGCGATCCTGCGGGAACATCGACGCTCGATTCTCCCTCTTTTGCATCCCACACGTAGTTTCTGCTCCATTTCGCAACCTGCTTGCGTCACGGGGTGAACGGAACATCGTAAAGGGAATATTGCGGTGCTGGGAGTCGGCATTTGCGGAACGTATGGGGAGAAAATGTGTACTTCTTGCGTTTTCTAAAATTTAAGTGTTTCTCAGATCATTGTAGGTGCCGGTGATCTTTTTGAAAACCTGATATTGGCTGGCGATTTTTTATTTGGTCACGGAAAAAACTAAAAAATACGAGTTTTCTATCAAGGGATTTAGAAATGATTTATTCAGGTAAAGAGTTTCTTTTTTTTCATGGAGAAAACAAATTGGCTTAAACTGATTTTTTGTAAATTATATTTTTCTTCAAAGCAAATTGAATATGAACAGAGTATGCAGTAGTACCTTACTAGAAGTGGGAAAATGTCAGGGAAAACTAGATGTTGGGTCCTGGAAAGTCAGGAAACGTCATAGAATTTTTTTTCCCCAAAAATTTGCGGCCATCCTGATTTTTTCATTTACGACGATAGTTTCGCGGACATAGGAAATAAGCAAATGATCTTCTTTAGTGTCGTCCGATTTTACCCATTTGTCAGCGTCGACTCACCCCATGGTCTCCGATGAGTTTGTGGGCGGCGGGGCGGAACGTAGGGATGAGTTTTTTGGGGCACTAATGAGGGAACGCGGAAGAGTATCGATTTTTATTCAATTAGGGTGACGAAACTTGCGCAGCCTGCAAGAGGATTTTCGGTGGGAAAGAATGGGGTAATGGAATTTAGTTAGTAAGTGAAATTTCGCCGAGGTCAATTCGATACGGTAATATTTCGGGTCTCCCTTTCACCATTTTTCAACGTTTATTGTGTACGGGGCATTCCATGATATCACGATCAAAATGGATCGACTTGGGTTTAGATTTTGTCCAAAAAAATTGTGCAGAATAATGACTGTTTAAAACCAAAGTACCATTTTAATTTTTAGATTCCGACCATCAAGTGGTTATGAAGTATAATTAAACTTGTTGACTCAAAAACATCCACTACGTAAAATCCGAGGAAATTTAAGAAAATTATTTAAAAAAAAGTGGAACGAAATACTGGAGCGCTATTCGAAGATAGAAAATTCATAGAAGTAAAATATCAATTTCGAAAATAATTTAGATTAATTAAATATTATGATCTATCTTCTAGATTTTAGATTCACTAAACTATTTCTGCAATCTTTTATATCCGAAAAAATCGATTATTCTCATTAGAATCCAATTATTTTAGTTTCGCTGTTACGAAATCGTCGTTTTCGAGTAATGCTTCAAAATATCGTTTCTCAAACGAGCGTTTGTTTTAGGGTGTACAAAATTTGATTATATCTCAAATACGCACGGTGAAAAAAATCCTCAAATATCCTGGGACTCGATAGTTCAGAAAGTGAAATGTTATGGGAAATATTACATAACAGCTAAAATATCATTGACCGGTCTTTGCCGATTCGTGATGAAATGCCCCGTATATATATGTATATATATATATATATATATATATATATATATATGTATATATTCGACGAAACTATAAGTGACGGTAAAACTAACTCAAGGGTGAAAGCACGCCGGGGATATACGCGGAAAGTTTCGATGAACATTTTCAATTAGGATGAATAGGAAGTTAGGCGAGGCCAGAAGTCACGAGATTAAGGAGCTAGGCGATCCGCCCCTGAAGCAGAAGCTACCAGCCTCGCGAAAACATTTCCGCATCAGAGCACAGCTGCCTGTTACGGAGGCGGTAAACTTGTTTTCCTAATCCCAGTCAGTTCGCAGGCTATACGTAGGTTCGAGTGCGCCCACCAAGCAGATTGTCTACGAATCCTGCACGGCTACGCCTTTAGCCTCAGACTGTAATTAACCTGAAATCCACGATCCTTCTGATGGCAAGCAGCTACGCACGTGCCTGTAAACAATTTTGTCACCGATGCGTTCATCGAACATCGACCATGTGATATTATTTTCTCCGACGAACAAACTTCGCCCACCTCACTTGACACGATCTTACCTTTCCGGTAATGATTGATAATGCTGTTAACTGAATCATATCCTTGAATGAACCTTTAGCAACTGCCAATAGCGCCAAGGGTTGAATTTGAACGAAACTGAGCCATGTGATTACGGCAAACAAGGTTGGTTCCTGATTTTCAAGAAACATATGGATCTTCTAAGAACACGTTTCAGTTTGAGATCCATTGTGCGGAATCGGGGTTAAAAAGTTTTCGAACAGATCTATCGAACCCCTATCAAATCAAATTTCACTATGAAACATGCTAAATCGACGGAGCAGTTGATCAACGTGACACGATTCTGTGATGATTTTACTCAAGCTTTTTCTTGGAAAAATAAATAACAACTACGGAATCTACCAAAACGGCGCTGCAGAATTAAAGTAGAAAAATATTCATTATCTCCGTTGATACCTCACAGGCTGCAGGGAATATCAAATCGGAAAAAAAGAACCCAACCGCGTTCTGTACGGTCGTATTTTCTTTTGTGTGTCGCCTTTCTATTCTTACTCTATTTGCCCATCAATTTTATTCTCTAACAATGAAAATTAACGTGGAAATTCTGACGCTGCGTGTCGTGGAAGAATTACGGTATACGAAGTACGAAATCTTTTTCACGGTGAACTTCCTCGCGTTCATCCTCAGCGCGGTTCACTCGCGATGGATTTACCCTTGTAAATTAAATCCTCAAACCCGTAAAGTTCTATGATACATTCGTCCACTCGTTGAGACGTTGATGGACTCAAAAATGTTTCAAGAATGTTTTGACTCGGACCCGTTATTCCCACGAAAAAGGGTTAGGCCAAGCTTCGGTCAGGAGAGGTGTGCACATCGTTTTTCCGGTTGAATATTTTACACGGAACAGCGCTGATGCACGCTGGCAAGAAGCCGAGGATCACCCCAATGGTAATAAACAACGATTCCCCAGAGGAGTCGTTTCGCTGTCGCGACGAAATACCGCAAGAACAAGAAGTAGGTACGCGTTAGAAACTGCCAGCAGGCGGATCGGTAAGGTAGATCCCTCTTGTGGTAAATACAGGACACCTACATTACCGACGGCACCGCTGCCGGGCGCCGGTAGTTCGAAGCACAGCTTTCAACGCGACGCGAGATGAACGGCTGACCAAACTCTGCTTTCACTACTGGTTCTTGGCCTACTGCGAATTTTCATATTTCACCACACATGTCACTGAATAAATTCGTCGGAGCCTTGGAAGTTAGAATCCTGGAAAAGTTCAAGAATTTTATGCTACGGAGAAAGGGAAGTTTTATATACAGAGAAGGAAAAATCATTGTGACATATGTAAATCGATGTTTTGACAAGGTCCATCATTCTGATGGATTCATTTATTAACGAGGAAGGTAAAAATAAGGTGGAATATGTCAAAATCTGTGGGACCCTGGAACGTCAAATTACTTCAATACATTTCATAATTTATACCATTGTGATTCATTGCTGGATAATAGGAAGAGAATGTATTTTTGTTTTGGAATTGAACAGTTTAAAGTTATAACAATCAATGCCTGTAAAGAGAATATTTGTATTTACTCTTTAAGGCCTTATTAGACGGACGTTCCCAACCAAAAGTGGGTTTCAGTGAGAATATTGAACACTTCGCGATGAGATAAAAATTTGAAAAAAATCAATCATAACCAAGTTGGTAAAATAATTCGTTTTGAACAATAATAATAATCTCGAAAAGTTAATGAATTGTTTAAACAAAAATTTGTATCAGAAATCTCTAGTGAAATTTGTTTATTTCGTACAGAATTAATTCATTTGACATAAAATTAAGAAAATTTCACTACATATTTGTTACACGAGTTTTTGTTTAAACAGTTTATAAACAACTTTTTGGCATTATTATTATTCAAAACGACTTATCTTAGCAACTTGTTTATGATTGATTTTCATTAGATTTTTATCTCATCGCGCAGTGTTCAATATTCTCACCGAGACTCGCTTTTGTATAGGAATATCCGTCCAATAAGACCTTAAAAAAATGATACTTCAATTACCTTGATCGATAAGTATGTATAAAAGTAGTTGAATTCAACGGTTTGAAAAGTATCGTGGAGAAAAGTGAAATCTATAAACGTCAGGAAATCTGATACGCCACATAAAATGACGTAAACGGGCTGTGGGCGTCCGCCTGCCGACTGCAATTTTCGTCTGACTCTCACTGAACGCAACTACTAGAGTCTGACAAGCAGGGCGCGCGCCTGTCGCTCTGCTTCTACTGCTGTTCATCTGTCTGACAGCTCGGCCGCTACTACTGCTGTCCGAATACGAATCATCATTTTTCACTAGATTCAGCGGCTCCGCACAGCCACGCGGGTCTGACTAGTGCTGAATATTCTACTTGACCGAACAAACCGTGGCATTTTTACGCAGCCAATATAAGGCTTACTTTCAGGAGTTATCAAACAATATCTGCAAAAAAGTTTTCCCTGCTTCAGAAAATTGCTTCTGCTGTATGTGGTAGTTTTAGATTTAGAAAGGTGGTGAATGATGAATCAATACATTCTTTAAATAATTTTATTGTGCAACGTAACACGTTCGTTGAGTAGGTATACAACAAATTTATACATTCTTAAACCACGGTCAATTTTTAAAAAAATTCAAGAATAACAAATTCTAAAATTTTAACCACAATCCCAAATATCGATTTTTCTATTTCGATCAATTTAAAATGCTTGTGAGTGTAATATATTCGTTTGATCTCACTTTGCAGTGACTAATTTTGCTCAGAAAACTATTTGTCACAATCTCACTAAGTCACTTTTACTTTATCACGTTGATGTCGTTGAATGTTCAATATTCAAAGGTTGCCCTAGTATTGATTTTAATCAACAATAAGCAATTATAGAAATTGGTTGTATTAAAATTAAAAAATTGGGTTAGTTAATCTGTGAAAAATCGTTATCTCAAACACATAAATCATCGTGAAGTAACTCAAACGAATCTGCTGGATTTTTTACCATCAAAAGCGATTAGAGATGAAATTCTAAATCCCAGCTCTTGTTCATAAATTCAGTATTTTTATTCTTCTCGCTTTTACGAATAAATCAATTTCATAAATACTCATCGTGGGTTTATCATCCAATGAAATCAACTAAAAGTATTGAAGTTCGGTTAGGTTCTACAACAGACGTGATTCACCTCGACTTTATTTACTGTATAAGCGCAATTGTTCTGAAAAATCAAAACCGACATATATCTAGCTACTGCGAATGAAATTTCAGTGACCATATTACATATACCTGATACTGACACGAATAGCTATTTGGACGGGTTAAATCTACCGGTTCGACAGATCGTTGTACACATTTGCTCTGAGAGAATAAAATAACATGTCAAGCGCAATGATGCAGCGCACCCGTTTTAGCTTGCAAGTATGCATAGCACACACTGTTCGGTACGTAAATATAACATACAGACGTATATGCAAAACTCTGACCCCGTTAAAACGCATTCAAAGCGTTATATTACCTGCCGGGAATTGCACACCTGTAGGCTGTGCATATGTGCCTATACCAGACTACTTTTTCCAACCTTTTTCTTTCCTATTATTTCCCCATTTAAACTTTATTTTCAGCGAACCGAAGCCGCTCGCCCATTTGGGATCTACATCAAGGCTTCATTTCAAACGAGAAATTATTGCGGATTACACAGTAACCACAAAGGCAAAAAATGTGGAAAAATTGATTCAAACTCATAAAACATTCATTTGCATCTATAACAATAACGACCGTAGATGAAGTGCTTTTATGTACTATCGTGTGTAGTAAATCCTCAAGTTTCAATCTACGATATTTAAAGTAAGCTAAATATATGAGAGGACAAAGTCCGAAATTTTTTTTCGGGAAGGATACAACATGTGTTTTGTTTGGAGGAGTCCAGTTCCTCCGAATTTAATGTAAGACCCCTGAACTTAATCGCAAATATCTCGCCGGAGCATCTTGATTTGGTAGTTCACAACTCCGCCGCGCGAAGTTTGTACCTGCAGTCTACCCCGCGTTGCTCCCCGGAATGCGCGCATCGTGCGCGTTTTCAACGAGTGCGCAACCACTCGGC
The DNA here is from genome assembly GCF_021155785.1 of Neodiprion fabricii. NCBI lineage: Eukaryota > Metazoa > Arthropoda > Insecta > Hymenoptera > Diprionidae > Neodiprion > Neodiprion fabricii. The sequence continues at coordinate 41,146,684 of NC_060242.1, forward strand.
GCAGACTCGGGTCAGCTCGCCGGCGCTCGGCGAGGTTCGGCGGTCACGTGACGCTGGGGCTCGCGGCCGAGCCACGCCCACCAGCTATCGACCTCCCAGCCCGCCATCCAGGAACCCGGAGTCGCGAGTTCAGCGTCGATGCGCCCGCTCGCTATATGAGACACGGCCGTGCAGAAGTAGGCGTCATCCAGAATCCCTGCACGACACGATAATTCTCGAGCTGCAGAAGAGTCAGTCGGATGCTTTTGTTCAGGCTCTCGTTCGAGCAGCTGTAATTGGCGGAAGTGCGACGTCTGCGTCTTTTCTTTTTCTACTTTGGTTCGTTTCCTTGATTTTATGCTGCGAAAGAATGGCTTCTCGATTTTTCTTGTAGGTACCTTTTTTCATTTTATCACTCAACCTGTCGCATCGTGAAGAAAAAATGATCACGTTTTTACTGCAGTCCAAACGTCTTGACCCTCGTCAGTTTCAATGCTTTTTCATCACACTATCTTCTCCGAAGCTTATCGGTTCTAACCCCGATCCGGCCACCTGTTAAACTGACGCAGAGGTGTCTAGCGGGTCTTTTAACTCCATTCTAATCAAATCCATGACTTCCGACTAGGGTGGCCAAAAAAGACACGATTTAATTTTTGTTTCACGTCAATTTCTCCAGCTTGCGAATCAATAAATAATCAAGCAATTCGATAAGCATTCCAGACATCCAAGAATTAGACTGAGTTTTGATTGATTAATTAATCCTCAAGTTCCAACAGGATTCGAAACCCAATTCTAAATTTCTATAATTTTCAAATTCCACGCCACGTTTCGCGATCCGATCCTGCTTTTCGAATACGGGTATACTCGTCGTCTTATTGCCTGCCGTAGCCAAGAACTGATTCGAAGCTTTTCCGCACTGTGAAAGAATTGGGTCACCAGTGCAAACGGCAAGCCGCGACCCGCGATGTCAGTTTGTTTCGAGCCGAGCTCCTCATCCTAGATAAACCAAGTTCCATTTCGGTCAGCGATGGAGGTCAGGAGGGGATCGGCTCTCGAACGGCGGTTCAATTTGTACAGTTTTTAATTCCACGAAATTACTTGGCAACTTTTTTGCCCCCCGCTCCCCACCCCCCTCACATTCTTCAAATCCCTCGGGAGTATTTATTCAGTCTGCATTACAGTTGGTGGGGTTTGATTCCCTCATTTCTCCCTGCAGGCTGCTCAGGAGATTAACTGCGGCTTTCTTTGCCGCTATTGTCAATTTTTCGTGACTGCGCAGTTCGAGACGCGGGAAAAGTTTTACTTGCATTACCCGCGAGGTTCGACCCGTTATACCTATTTTCACTCAGCTGCTACAGCCGAGCACAAAACGAACTTTTGTCTACCGGGATGAATGCTTCTCGGTTCTGTTATTGTTGCCTGGCTGCACGAGCGCCATCCTCGATCCGACTTCTGACTCTGTACAGATAAATTTCCCGAAGTTATCTATAGACGCTGGTTTAATAAACTTCAGCTTCGATTGTCAGCCGCAGTGCTTTTGCCCTGTTTCTTTATTTTTATAATATCGCTCCCCGTTTCAACTCCTTTGATATTTCTGATATTACGCCGTATCCCTGCGGTTCTCCTGTCCATTGACAATTATAATCGTATATTACTATCTGGCTATAATAGAGTATAGAGGAGTGACGATAATGAAATACGTCCGTAAAAACTTCGATAAAAAATTGGGTCGACGAGCATGAAATTACGGAGAGTCTTGTGTATGTATATTTTTCTCTCGTTGCAAGTCGAGGAACTTAATTTCAACTTTGCATTATTTCCGCGTTCCGGCTCTCTCATTCGCGTTACCCGCACTTTCCCGCCTACATTATAACTACAACATGCCTGCCTCATACCTACACACTGATAGAAGCTTTATTCCATTATAAAAGTTTGTCGAAAACTTTACTCCGGAAATTCTGTTCGTCCTCGTCATCGTTAACGCTTCAGGTATGTAAATACAACAAACTGAAATTTTCGCCAGATCCAAAAAACTCGATACGCCCAGTCCACCCTCAATATCTACGTCCGCACGTATGTATGTGCCTGTATACACGTAGATATATTTTATACATGTATATAACGTGCACGATGTGCAGATGGGTCGGAGGATTGATTAATCTCCGCGAATTTCCGCGAGGATTACCAATTTCTGGTTGCAATTCTCGCAAGGCTCGGGGCTTCGGTGAATCCCTAGTTTTGCGGGACGAAACGACGGCTTTCCTCCGCATATGAGGCATTCCGTGCCAAGTCGACCAGGATTCGACCTCACCATTTTTGTATAAGTTGAAACTTAAACAGGTCGTAAAATCCCCGATTATTTTATTTCACATTTTTTCGTACGGCCGGTTTTGAGTCACGAATATTTAAATATTTTTTCACAGTTTCGCCAGGTATTTTGAAATTCACATAATCAAGCATGATAAAATTATGTAGAATATGAAAATAAATTTGTCACTTTTTTCAATCGGGTTTCGAAAAATTCTTATATCAAACTGAAAATGACACAAGGCTTAAACCTGGTCGAGCAGGCATGCAGTGCTTCATAGAATCCTCTCCTTTCATGTATGTCTGATTTCCGCCTCCGGTCCTGCACGGAATTTTTCTCGTTTTCTCATACGACCGAGCGGATATATGACAGAAACAAGAGCAGGAGAAATAAAAAGGGCGATAACAATCGCTGCGATTTCTGCAGCAGCGAAAGAGGAGGAGGAACACTGCAGACCCGAATAGATACGGGAAACCATCTTCCAATTATCGTTGCTTGCCGAACGGGAAACAACCCGCGTTATCTACGATTAGACAGGAATAAAGATGCGGAAAAATAAAGACGAAGGTTGACTCGAAGTTCAGGATGATTCGGTTACTTACGGTCACCGTCATTCCACCCTTAAAGGGGGGGATACAGCTTGAACGGAATAAAATAATCCCTAATTTTAGGAATTTTTGGAAACACTTAAAGCAATTTGAGTTTGAGGACTTTGTATAATTTATATTTTCAAGAACACTGTAGAGTTATTACATTGAAGTAAATAACAACATGGTGGAATCGCGCATGTAAGTAGCGAACGACCACGTTCTCGATGTGGTGGCGTAGATTCCTTTCTTTGGAAGAAGAAGAAATTTAGAAACAAACTAGATTTTTGAATTTCACGTCACAAAATTTTATAAAGTTTTTTTTACAATTTTGTAGTCGACAAATGAAATTTCTTGTTCATAATCGTATATATTTGAAAAAAAATTTTCAATATTTGGACTACGAGCCTGAACCCGAGAAGGTTCTTTTAACTCAAGAAATTCTTCTATCAGGTACAAGCTTGGACAGTGATGTCATGAAATGCGCCAACGCAAAAACCGTCGAATTCGGAGTCGTTTGCTACTTATATGCGCTGTGCCGCCATTTTCTTAATTATTTTAATGAGAATATTGTATACTGTTCTTGAAACTATAAACAATAAAGCCCACAGATTGAAATTGCTTCAAGTGTCTTCATTTCCTTAAGAAAAAAAAAAAAAAAACTCGTAAAAACGGGTATGCATTTAGACCGTCCCAGCTTTAAAATCCTACCAAGCTATTACTCTTGAGCATAAACCACTCATCTTGTCACCCATTCGGAAAAAACGTTACTTTAACCCGAATAATAATCAATTTTCGTCTTGGAAGCATCAAGTGACTCGATTCTAATCATGGGAAATCTTAGCCCGCGAACACGATTTAGGACAAAATATAAAACGATTTTATACAATTCACAATTTATGTTATCGATTACAGATTGTTGACGGCATTGTATTTTTTACATCCCAAACTATTCATCGTAATACAAGATGTTGATAAAATTTAATTCTTCTTCGTCTTATCGGAACATGACTAGTCGTACCTGCAAGTTGATCTTTGATTGTTCAGGATGATGGCCACTCTTCCAAATTTATGAAATATGTAGCAACGAGATTCTTCTCCGATTTTTCGTAAACGAAACAGACGAGAGTAGGTGTAATATAATAAGGAGAAGGATAGATAGACAGGAAATTTATCGGCAATTTGTGTGCCTGTTACAGACGCCGAGTCACTTGAGTCCGTAACGCGTTATATAGATCTACATCATCGCGACCGATTTAACAGGACGATTTTCACGGAGGGTGTGAGGATTTATTTCACCAAAGTTTCATTCAAGTCGCACCGAAGCTCGGCTGCTGCAGCTCGCTTGACAAATCGCGATAAAAGTTACGACGACGCAGACCCTGAGCCTTCCTCCCCTCCACCCCTGGCTTCCAAAAGTAGAAAGTCGGTGCCCCCCGTGAGCCTCGAGACGTGACTCCAGCCTTGGTTCGATTCTTACCAGTTTTGACGCCGACCGAAACTTCCGGAGCGGTATTGAAGACGCTGGGAAGAAAAGCGGGGAAATTTACTCGATCGCCGTCCTTTCGTGATCCTTTTCTCCTTTCAGCGTCAAAACGACGGTTTTCTTTTCAAATGAGAGACACTAATTTGACTAGTCTACGAAAATTTCGTCTTGCACGCGGAGAGTTCGCCTCAGACGTTACAGATTTCGCTAATCGTACGGCATGTGTTTTTGAAAATGGTCGTACGATGGAAAACAAACTTGTCATTCGTGAAATGCGTTTTTTTTTTTTTTTCTCACCAATACGAAGTTGTCCTGCTTGACAAATCTACTAACGGGCACTTCGTATTGCGATTTTGCCGAAAAAGAGAAAGAAACACCGTCCTTCGTTGGCGCCGAGTAGGCGAGGAGCATTAAGGACGCACGGGACGTACAGTCAAGCCAAAAATTTGTAAAAACAGAACAAAAAAAAACAAGGAAACAGAAGTTTAATCCTTTGAAGGGCAGTGGGACGTATACGTGTATATTTTTGCACTTTTTATATGCGCATAAACAGTTTTTAGGCTCTTGGGTGCCTGAGTCATTGAAATTTTATGCAAAATTGCGAGAATTTATTTATTTGTATGTTTTTTTTATAAAAAACTATCGTGAAACAGCTCGTTTTTGTCTAACAAAAACCATTTTTCTTTTTTTTGTAATATATATAGCTGAGGCTTTGAAATTTTTTTTTACATATTCTTCATGTACACTTTTATAATATACATATTTGTACGGAACTGTCCGTACACTAGTTTAAAAAAAAAAAAAATTTGGAAGTTTCGGAAAAGGAAATTTCAATTTTTTTTTTGTAAATTACGCAAAAAACGCAAAGTTAGCCCAACGCAGTGACCATATTGAAACCACCATTTTCAATTTCGTAATTCTTACTTCAGGGGATCGATTCTGTAATTTCACTTTTCACATTTCCTACCATCCAAGCATTACGATTCGTCTGCAAATTTTAGTCAACCAATCAGAATGCTTGGATTGTGGGAAACGTGAAAAGTGAAATTACTGAATCGATATCCAGAATCGTAGTCAGCGACCCCGAAACTCTATAGATCACCTATGATTTTATAAATATGTTGAGTAAATAAATATGCCCCTGAAAGGGTTAAAACGTGCACAAATGAAGATAATCAAGTTGAACTTTGAACGTAACTAGATAAGATTCGTGAGACTTTTCGTAGGATTCTTTCATTACCTTTCGGTTTTTCGAGTTTTTCGAGCTGACTGTTCACCGCATTATTATACATCCTTAAACAGGGTGTCGTGCGGATGCCGTGCCAGGGAACCTTTCGGCGTCCGCATTTCCTCTGGATCACGTTACACGTACGTTGTATACACGGTACTAAACACGTATGGGAACATTTAATATTTTACGTTCGTTGCGTTTCTTCGTTCTCTGCGTTGTCGGCTGCACGCGTTGGGCGCGGACCAAGAAGCAAAGAATCGGACAAAAGTGGGCGGAAGGCGTAGAGAGAGAAAGGCGAGAATGGAGAAGGAAGAGATACCCAATCCACCGGCGGAAGTTGGCCCGCATCCAACTTTCGAGTTAATACCAAACGCGCTCGAGAATCTCTGCAGCCGTAGGAACCACTCTGGAAATCTCTCTGCCCATCGCGTTGTTAGTTTTCTTCGTTATTCGCCGGATCAGGGACCACCACCACCGAGTTTTGATGTCCTCGAGTAAAATGGCTGACGCCAGAAATACGAAAACTCAAATGTCGCCCTTCGTTTTTCCCCTACTAACGGCGATCTTGGGCGTGAAGACTTTCGTAGATTTTTAAACGTGGATAAACATCTTTTTCCCCTTGTCTTTTTTTTTTTGTTTTTTTTTTTTTTAAATAAATTTTCTACCGCATTACTTTTTTCCCATAATTTTGCATGTTATTCTCTGCCCCGGTACCTGTATAACAAAGAAATTATTTTTTATATGCAGATTTCCACACAGTCGAATCTTCAAACGTTTGGTTGTCGAGAGAGAAAAATATACCTCTAAATTGGAATTACGTCACACAGTTGGTATTATGGTGTAGAATGATTCTATCGATTGGAGTAAATTTCAACTGATAAAGCCTTTAATTAAAATAGAATACAACGAATCGTATGAAATTGTTTTAAAATCTCATTCATCTTGAGTTACAGAATTGACTTGCAATTTTTTCGATTTTTGGAAAATAACACGCTGGCGTTGTGTTTTCGTTTTTTCGTTTTTTTTTTCCCTCGCATTATATTGTACAAAAACCAGAGAGTTCTCGGATATACCCTCATCGACAAAATTCGATTTCTGCACTAGAGGGAAAAAAAGGAAAAAGAATTAACCGGCAAATTTTATTTCGAAATTCACGTCGTCGAAGTTTCTTTTTTTTTTTTTTTTTTTTTTATTGCTCTCTCGCTTCTTCCTACGTAACACTTCTCCCTTTCCCTTATCTCGCGAAAAAATGTACAGCCTCGGTGTTTCTTCCCTCGTTTGCCTCCGGGCGTAATGGAATCCTTATACGCGTAGTGACGTCACAGCGCCACTTACGCACCGACACCCCATTCCGCGCCTCTTTCTTCACCCCCTCCTCGTCGTCATTCCCCTTTTCCTCTTCCTCCGCAGCTACTACTACTACGATATTCCCTCGCAGCGAGAAAATTTACGAGCACCAAGTGCAACGCCGATGTGAGAGTTAGTTGACGCTAAAATCAGACCGAGAGCAGGAAAAAGCTCGCCCCCTCTTTTCTTATTTTTACATCTCTTCCTATCTTCTTCATCCCTTTTTCCGATTTATTTTTCCAACTGGATTTCACCTGAGTACCGTAGACGTCTATCTGCCACGGTTGAAACAGGTTTTATCTTTATTCTTCTTATCGTCCGGCTTATTTTTCTATTTCAAGCTTCTTCACGAAATTTATTCACCGAAACAGTTTGTCCGTGTCTCCTTACACCCTGACATAATATAATTTATTTCACAGTTCGTATAATATGTGATACTTATACTGAGCACGAAAAATTTCTGCGCTGTGTGAAGAAAAAAAGAAAAAAAGAAAAAAGAAAGAAAACGTTTCGGAGTAGCGATATATCATAAGCGGTAATAAATGAACCAATTACAACTTGTCCAAGCTAAATTCGACCTGCGGAGTTACAGACATTTTTTATCGGATTGTATTTTTGAAATTATGCGTATTGCAACGTAGCGAATATTTCAATTCGTCACGCATGTTACGTATCAATTACATTATTGAAGTACAAAATCGTCGTCGTCTGTGCGCGACGTTAATTCACGCGTGTATAATAATTGTCGGTTTCCTCGGCTCCTGCAGGGAGTTTTTATTAAGCGTAAAAAATGTTATAATGTTCGCACGTTCTACGAGCTGCAAGAGGGGCTGCTGGATAGGCGGGGGATGCAGGGGTGAGTGACGGCGCATTCCCCAGGAAGTGAGTCTCGACGTCTCGAGGATCCCGCCTCCTCCTCCTTCCCTGGCAAGAACGTTGCCGTCGTCGTCGTCGTCGTCGACAAGTCTGTCACTAAGGCGAATTCCCAATTATTACCCCGCCTGGGCAAATTGAGCCGGCCAAAAAAGCCCGCAGCAAAAACTGGTCGGAAAGTCGACAAAACACCGAAGCTCGCCTTTTCCGGCACATGTAACACAAGTTATCGACAAAGATTTTTTTTTTTTTTTTTATTCGGATAAATAAATTTAAAGTGGAAAAAAAAAACAAAGCTTTATTTGTCACTTATAAAATTTGTTTTTGTCATTTTTACGGCGATGAATAAGTCGTGGAGTTTTTGGTTGATGGATAATATGGGTGCCTGTTTGGAAGAAAAACGAACACGTTTTCACCAAGATGTGATCGACTTTATCGCTATTAACGTTATCAGGGACGGTGTCATGAGAGAATGATGAGAGATTACGTTTAAGGTTTGACACGAGAAAGTCTGTACGAAAATAGAAGAAGTAAGAAAAATATTCATTCTTGAACTTTGTTTATCAATTTTTTCACATTTGTAGTTTATTATTAATGATTGTTTTTGAATATAAGTGATTCAAGTGCAAAACTGAAGTTTCTTTGTTATTTCGTATCAGTAAATGCTTGAGAAAATAGACAATTATTCTTAAAATCTGAAATATCGTTCTATTTTCGACAAAAACAAACTTATGTAATAAAAATATTTTTTCATCCATCAATTATTCAGAAGGAATCAAAATTGCACATCCAGAACCCAGGCTCAAAATTTGTGTCGTGATCGGTGTAATCTGAACTTTGTACTCACCTGGAAAAATTTATCATTAAGAATGTAGAAATACTGACAAGTAGAATAGTCACATTGTGGAATTCATAAAAACCTGACAATCTGTTTTGTATAATGTTTCAAATACAGGATACTGAAATATTATAGAACAAACAAAATGTAGAACGATGAAGTACGGAAAATCAGAACATAGAATCGTCAAAATTCTGATGTATTCTAAGTCACTCTGACGTTTCTATATTATGGTTTTCTATCGTATACTTTGATATTTTTGCATTTTCACCCTCACCTTAGAAATTGAAAAACTTGTTCAGTGCAGGGGATGATTTTATAAACTCCGATGCACGTGCAGGGCTCGAGAAGAAAATGAACCCCAACTGCTTCTCACCCCGAAGACCTGCTGGGGTATATTACCCTTCGGCGATCGACCTCCCCATCGATTATCGTTTATACCAGACATTTGCAAGAGCTGCTCGAGTCTCTCGACGTTTATTAGGTAGCCAAATTTTCAATTCACCTCTCGATTAAATTGCACTTTTTCGATTGTTCTTTGCAGCGCTGCAATACAGGTCGACGCAACAAAGTAAATTCCCAATATTTCCATCGTATTACGGGGACAATTTTCGATACAGAATATTCCTGCAAAATTGGTATTACTTTATTCGTAGTATGGTTGTTTGCCAGCGAACGAATTTGAAAATAGCTGGTTTATTGGGTGCCTGGATAACCTGGTCAACTTGCGAGTTTCAAAGTGGCGAAACTGTGAATGGCACCAAAGTTTGGTCAGATGATTTCGGAGGGTGAATCCGCAATTCCCGCGAGTCAACCCCTTGCTTGGATTTCAATTAAATCGATCTAATTGCTCGCCCCAATCACCAGCTTGCGATTCCAAAAATTGTCGGGATCCTATCATCCAGTACCAGTTTCGGAATGAGGGGAAAACTAAATTGTGGAAAAACGACATTCCTTAACCGCGAAAGTAATATAAATCGCGGTGATGAAAGCTTCTAATTTTCGCAGCGCCGAAAAGCTCTTCGGTACAGATCGCAAACCAAGCAGCGATATATCAGTCAATAGGGTCCTCGATTTTTTTTTAAACGGTCAAAGTTCGTTAGACTTTATGGGGACTGATTATTATTATTATTGCTCTGTGTTTATTTTTTATCGTCGCAGATGCAGATATCTACCGCAGCTAAGGACGATATTGTTAGACGATTGCGAAAGATCCCCAAACGAATTTTAGATGACTTCTGGCAAAAGATTAAACGATTTAAAAGATTTTCGGGATTCCAAATGACGTCAGAAGCGTTCCACTGACTCTGGTTTACATTGACAGAGAGTTTTAATACTGGCTAATCCCTCGTTATCGATATTTTTTGATCGTTATTGTATTCCGCGAAATATCAAACCTGGAGATAAATATAACAGAGAAAGACGATTGAAATAGCGGCAAAGAGGAAACAAAAAACGCTGGGTAAACAAACCTCAATTATTTTTGTACTAATCGAGTCTGATAAAAATTCTCTTCAATTTTTTTCGAGTTCAAGTTACCGTCACTGGATAAATAGATAGATTTAAGTGAGATTTATCAGGTGTACAGTTTATTCGTAAACGTGTCAAATTAAACAAATCACGCAACGGAAGCTTAGAAGTAAGCGCTGAATTAAATTCTGATAAGTTTGATCGGGAAACTATCGCCTCGGTACGGAAAACATTTAAAAACCACGAATTCTCATCGAAATAGGTCAGTGTGAGACACGATGTTAGACAAGTTAGTTCTTCCGTTGGTACGATACATAAAAAGTTATTGATAACTAAGCTATTTCCGTTCAAATCCGTTATAATTATTTAGTTTTTTCTGGTCATTTTACCAAATTTAGGGAACAGGAAATCTCTTTTATTCAACTTGACTAAATAAACCTGAGCAAAATTTGTTCGGTACTTAGTCCGAACATTGTTTCCGACTGCATGGGAACTCTTGACCTGTATGAATAGTTCATTGTGTAACAAGGAGGAAAACTCGGTCTTTTCGGAACGAGCGTAAGTTTGCAGTGCGAGTCGTAGGTGGGCCGAGGACGAATATTGGAAATACGCGAGGCGCAAAGACCTTTGCCTCCTTGTCGCACGCGATTCCCCATACAACAGGATTATGTCGCGCGTTTTTTCACGAAGCACGAAATTGAGGTTAGGGTCGCGCGATGTCCGATTGTTTCGCGACTGCGCATGCGCGGTGTACAGAAAAGACCACTTTTAACTTCCAGTACTTGAAACTGGTTTTTTCAATACTCCGCGCATACGAATTCGCCGACTAACTCTACCGTCGTAGAAACGGATAATCCGTTCACGCAAAACACTCGTGGGAAAACCGTGTAAAAGTAAAACGTGCTCGCGTTTATGTAAATAAATTTTTCCCACCGAAGAAGAAGCGAATTCGATATAACAGAGTATCCCTGCACGGTAATAAAATGAAATTCGCAACTCTGAAACCGGGAAATTAACGAAGCTCGGTGCAAAGGGTAAAACGAGCAGAAGCCATAAGAGGAATGAAGGGTCCTGGAAGGGGGAGGTGGGGAGGGGGGGGGAGGAAAGGCAGAGGAGGCAACCCCGTGCAGGTGTCGCGTATATTCCAAGGAATCCCCAACTTACGCCGCTCGCCGTCGGGTCTCGCTTTACGGCGCTGGCGTGCAACGTCAAGAGTGGGCGTGGGGGTGGGGGTGGAAGGGGGTGGGGGGGGAGCCGCAGTGCTCGCCGAGACCAAAAGGGCGGGCAGTCTGCTAGGAAGACTCGACGTCGCTACGCGTCGAAGGTGACGAGGGGCGCTGGTCGCCTGCAGATAATAAAGACGCGACGGTCATCGAGGTATCGGCGTGTCTGAAAGTGAACCATTCGTTATTTAAGTGTGGAGGAAGTGTTCGCCGTCCAGTGTTTTTCGCAACTCCTGTTGGAATCCTTGACGAGAAGGAAATTATAAAAAAGAAAAAAATTTACGCATATCAGAAATGATCGAGATTGCGAGATGAAACGATAACGTCGCATTTTTTACGCATCACATATATCATGTATATTGTTATTACGCATCTGTGTTTATTTTTTATTTTTAATTTTTTTGCGCCTGCGTATTTGGGGTGATTAATTGTCGTCGTCGATTTAACGTCCTTGATGCACAAATGCAAAATCGATATTTTAATAATTAATCATCAGACACAGAAATAAATTGATCTGTTGGAAGAAATTTTTTTGCTCAACAAGAGAATTGGTATCTGTCTAACCGGGATGGAGCTGCGTCTTGTTCAGAATCCAATCGCGGATGCCTCAAAGGCCTTAAGATTTTTTCTGGGTTGCGAATGAAGTTGAGAATTCCGCTGTCAAATTGTCCGATTAAATTTTCTCTGCGAAAAAACACTTTTCTTCTTTCTCTCCGAAGTTTCAAACACTTGATGCAAAAGTTGAAATATAACGATATTTTCATCACACAACTATGCGATATATCCCAATGTCCGATGAACGATATCATGAACCGAATGATTACCTTGGTTCGTAAAAAATTCTGTACCAATCACTCAAAAATATCGCTAAACTATCCGAATCTCGAGTTCTTCGGTATATATTATTAATTATACACAACGAGTGCGATTACAGACCGAACATGACTGCAAATTATTCGATATTGTCATTTTTCAAACTAAATTAAAACTTATATATATGTATATATGTATATGAATATGAATACCACGTATCGTAATATTGCTTGCATCGAGTGTGCGGTGAAGCAAGCTGGCAAACGTGCTATACCCGTATCAGCGGGGGTAAAACCGGTGACCTTTGACCCCTCGAGCAATAACTCATACAGCGCGGGTCGCGACTCTCCTCTAAACTCTATGTACACTTGTACATAATGTATAAACCATTTATATACACTCTATATATATATATATATACATACCTGCGTGTGTTGTACGACGAGAGCGGAACGAAAACGTGTAGGTAAGCTCCGTAATAGCTTCCGTTGCCACACTGACCTACGGCTTCTTCTTCCTGGAAACGAAACAGTCGCCCGCTTCAGTTGCACAATTCACCTGCTCTTCCTGTCGCTTCCAGGTACGGGATGAAAGAAGAGAAAGAAAAAATAAAAAAGAAAAAAGAAGGAAAGAAAAATCACCAAGAGAGTAAATTATTCAAAGAAACACGACAAGAAAGAAAGAAAGAAAGAAACGTTAACGGTACAAGAAGTAATTGTCCGCCCTGCTGGAATTATTTGCCTCACTTCCTAATTGAGCTTTTGAATATTTAGTCTCGCGTTACAGCTGTCGAGATTCGAATGTTTTATATCACGTACATATGCGTGATTAGATTTTCTTTTTCCGCCAAAAAGAAAAATAAAATAAAATAAAAAAGAAAGGAACAAACAATCATGAAAGCTCGTGACACGTGTGCCGGATTTGTTAAAGAAACGCTTTTATTTAACCTGTTTAGAGAAGCGTCTTGTTTGCTGTTCGCCTCGTCTCCTTTCTTATTTCTCTTGAAATTACGCGACCAATTTGTCTCGAGCTCGTAGAATCGAGAGAATCGCGCTCTGCTCCTGATGGCATGATGCGTAAGGACTAGGAAAGTTGGGGCTGGAATGAATGATATGGTTAAGATATAAGACCCCCGCCTTACGTAGTGGGGAGAAAGTTACGTGACTCGGGTTTATATGAGAATTAGTCTTGCAGCCTGCAGCGGAATATTCGAGCGTCGATTATCACGGTTCATCCGGATTTGATATCGCATCGGGCTAAATCGACCCGAAGTTGCATGTAAGAGGACGCAAATGTTGCGGACAGAGATCCTTTCATTCTCATGTCCTTTTGATTCTTCTTCTTCTTTGTTTTTCATTCGTCGACCGAATCACCAAGTAAAATGACGCTCCGCTATTCGACGATAGGAGAAGCGAACGTAACTTCAAGCTTCATCTCCTACCACGAAAATAGGTCATGGCTCTCACGGACCTTTTTTCCGGCTTTCATTGGCTTCCGGAGAAACGACGAATGCTCCGAAATAGAAACGAGCGAATATCGATACATGCCAACTGATAACGCGATCGCATTTTATCAGATCATTTAAGGTAAGTGTACCAGTTATCGACACGTTTAGACCCAATCATTGACCCTTCAATTTTCCAAAATTATAAATTGACGGCATAATTCTTAATTTCTCGATGATTAAACCCAATTGCCCAAAGGCTAAACGCTACAAATTTATTATTTGATAATTTTACAACTAAGGATCAAACTGATACAACCAGAAAAAGGTCAATAATTGGGACAGGGTCAATAACTGGTACCTTGATTCAGCGCGTTGAGCAGAATTCTTGTATTTCGTCTGAATCGCTGGGTCGTATTCCCTGGATAATGATAACCGATAAAACAGAGAGAGAGGAAATTATCCCTGAGACATAAGAAGGTGGTCCGTTCTTTCCTCCGTCGATCGTGATCCAGGCAGAAGGGATACACGGCAATTACTTGGTCCACAATGTTCCTCTCATCCCTTATCCTTAGTCCGAGACGAAGAGGACGTCGATTTTTCGTCGATTCTTGTTGCCCGAGCTTAACGAAAGCTAGAACCTGATCGATGTTTCTTTAGGATCCACTCTATGGGAGAGAGGATGCGGTGACTGGGGAATGAATGGAACGGGGAGTTTCCTTTGCTCTTCGCATACACGCCTATCGGTAACCCAGTTTGCTTATCTCCACTCGGTTTTGGGGAGGCCACCCTGACTTGACGAACCGAATGGTCCGCCGTTTTCGTGGAACCGTAACATCGAGAACATTCTGACCAACTTGCACGTCTCGAAAACCGATGGGATGGATACGCGAGCTTCTTCTTCGTCGTCTTTTTTCACCACCGGTTGAAGTGAGACCAGCTCTGATGAAGACCGATCGCCTTGTCAGAGTGCGAAAACATGCAGCCCAAGACTTTTACTACTCCCATTTTCTAGCTGCTTCGTCGTAACTTCGTTGAAATTTCACTTGTTTACAGTGAGACTTCCCAATATCGGACACCTTCAGGACTAAAAATATTCTCTCTCATTGAGGAGTGTCCGTTATTCAGAACAACGTTAACGTGTAAATTTTGGTGCTGGAGACTTTTACACTCTCCGTTAAGAGGAGTTTCACTGTATTCTGTTGCGAAATTCAATATGTTTTGCAACACGGTCAGACTCGTGGCTTCGCGGCTCGTTGCCACAACTATAACTATTACGTGATTAGCTCCTCGTTGCTAATTATAAACTAATGGTAGCCAGCAGTCGAGTTTCGTGTGGTGATTTCATCGTTAGAAGTCGCGTGAGATGTGCTTTCTGGGAGCGTGGAAGTGTATAATATACATGTCCTATACAGAATGTTGCGAAAAAGAGGAGCAAGGCTGCGCAGTCCGTCGCCCTCAAAGTTGTACTCGACTAATGGTCTTCAAACAGATCCCATTTACGCCCCTGGTCCGGGTCGATTTGGCCTTTCCTCCGGCTCCTACAGGCATCTTGTAGAGAAATATCTGCGGAGAGGGTGATCCAGGATACCCTGCGGAGAGAAAAAAGGCTTTCGTCAACCTTTATCGTCAATCCCTGTTGTCGGCTTCGTGTATTGAACAACCGCAGCCGTTACAGTCGAGGCTTGTACATAATAACGAAATAACGCGCGCGGACCGGAGAAAAGAATTAGTGGTGAAAAACTTTCGTGGTTGAGGGAGGGCTTGAAAAACACTCTGCCGGAATAATCTTGCTCGTTTTATCTTTGCACACCACCTCGGATTCACCCGAGTCAGTAAAACCTTATTTAGCCAGAGGTGCTGCGAAGTTTGCTTCAGGGGTGTGAAACGTCCGGATCAAAGTGCTCTCCCTTTCTCTCCGCGCTTTTGCTTTTTCCGAATTTCTTTTTTCCCTTTTCTTTTATCTTCATTTCCATATTTTTTTTTCCTCTATTTTTTTGGCTTTTTACCTTTAACGAACCGCCGGCACGATTCGGCATTGAAACTTGCAACTCTGGATGCGGTAATTTAACCGAGTGAAAGGATCCCTCACCGCTTGTCTTCCTTTCCGTAATGTGGTGCGGGCGTTCGGTAACCGATTCGAAACATGATATTTCTTTCAACAAAATCTTGTTAAAATTATCCGTTCCACCAGGATTATTTCGTCCTTTCTCCTCTGCCGTCAAGCATTGCGTGACGGGTCTTTTTCTTCTTCTTCTTCTTCTTCTTCTTCTTCTTCTTCTTCTTGATATCTACGTATATGTATGTAAGCTTCAATCCATCAAAAAAGAAAACTTTTAATTGGATCTTCGTTGTCGTATCGTTATACATTTCGTGCCATACATTGTGCGCGTTTTTTGTATACCGATGTCTTGCAGGTATTCGTCGCTCGCAAACCATAAGCCAATTCTTCGTCTACTTCACCTCTTAACTTTTTTTTTCTTTTATATTCTTTTATCTCCTCTCCTCTTCCAGCTAAGGATCGTTCAGTCGATACAACCAACCGTATCTCTCGGGAGTTTCGAGGGTTCCAAGGAGTTGGTCCTTGTCGAAACGCCGTGGGCTGATTTCTCCGTTGATCCTCGTCAGATCGCCCAGCCAATGAAACTACCGCGTGAAGCTTCTTAGATGTAGGAAAATGCCGTCGGTGTTGCTGACTCGAATAACTGAATTGCTCCGCGTTTTAATCGCCATTTAGGGAGGAAGGAGTCCCCAGAAACAGCCGCTAATACGCCGGTGAAATTTGTCGTCAATTTATTCATCCCGAGGCGAGGATTTGAGATAAAAATATAGCTCGGAAATTGAACGGTCCCGAGTTGTTACGGAATGACGAGATGGAAAGAGAGAAAAATGTATAAATTAAACATTGCTTCCTAAGCAGCTACCTTTGCGATAGCTGAGCAAATTTTCACCAATCCCCGCATATTGGCCAAATATAAGTAGAGGATAAAAAATTTCAAGTGTAAATTTCAATTTTTTTTTCTTCATTGTGTTTTATTCACTGTTATATTCGTTATCAAATTCGTTGATTATCATTCTTCCATGTTCAAAATAACATTGACTTTCATATTGACCTTGAGACGTCGGAATCCAGTAAAAACCCAACTTTCATTTTCTGGGATAATCACAATAACGTCCCTTATTTCTTTATACTTTGAAAAAAAATGTTCTTGTGCCGCGTGGCTTTTCCTTGTTTCGAAAATTCTGGACCTCGCGGAAGCATCGTATTATTATAGCTGGGTTAAATTGGCTCTCCTACGATCCCGAGGCGGGTTCGCCACGACCGGGTCATCAGGCGCTAGTTAAACATTTACACTTTGGCCGAATGTTGACGCGGGATCGAGCCTCGAATAGGAAGCAGTTTGAAACACAGTTTGAAATAGTGGAGTGCTGCAAGGCAGCACCGAGCCCTGGCTTCTTCCGGGTTACCTTGGAGCTTGCGCGGAGCTTTCGCGAGGGCGAACCTGGTAAATAATGCAACGGTCCACGCGCCATCCTCCCCGAATCCCCGGGGATGAAAAGGAGACGTCGGGGCAAAATCTATCCCGGTCTTGTCAGCCCCTCGAACGCCATGCATTACCACACGTGTCGAGCTTTTCGAACAATCCCGATAGTCTTATTTCTAATTTCGACGAGGAAGATGCTTCTAAAAAGACGCTGCTTATGTCGGCCTGGAACCCCGACAACGAGATTGATTCACATCCGATCTACGCTGCATTCGAATTTTATTTATTACGAGCCTTTCAGATTCGGATTAGCTTTTTCCCATACACGGAAAGAAAAATCTGAGAAAAATTACCCTGCTGTTACTTTTTTTATTGATGCATGTTAGAAAAATTATGGGTTTTTATGAAAAAAATTACTACCTTGCTTAGAAACCATGTATTTCGGCAGCTCAAAATTTAAAATGTGACGACGCATTTTTCTGATGCAGCACGGTAAAAACCGCATTAGGTGTCTTTTACATCGCGATTATAGTAACAGCAGGGTAATTTTTCTTAGATTTTTCTCTCCGTGTACAGTCTTCGAATTGGATTCTTTTTGTTTATTGTATGCTTCGTTTTCACAAACTCTTCGCGCTGCGGGGAGAAGTAATGAATAGACCTCGGTCGGCTCAACGAACATCTCCTGCAAGTTTAACGAAGGTTTTTCTTTCTTGGCCTCTACAGCCGAGCCAAACGGTGTTTGAAATACGTCGAAACGACGTTTGAGGAAAAAATTGAACAGCAATCAGCGATGCGTTCTGCTTGAAGTTGTTTCGAGGAGTCTGATTGTGAGCGGATATCGAAAAGTGAGCTGATACAATGGGGAATTTTCAAATACGCGGAAATCAAATCGGCAGCATTAAAAAATGGCTGAAATCTTTATGTAAAATATAAACGTAGAAGTAGAGAAAAACATGGGAATGCAAAAATCAACCTACAATTTCTGTGTGCTTACTCGTCTTTATTTTTCAACCGTGCGACGTCTAATAAAAAGAGAAGTAAAAATACGGCACAAAACGTTTTGAATTGTTCTATAAATTCTCAATATTGTGACCTTCCAATCGTTGGACGTTCTACGTTTGTACCTCTGCTCTCCGGTGTTTGCTCATGGATGAATCTCCGCTAGAAGCAGCTTTGCACAGTACCGTGCAACTTTAAAGGGATGCTATTCTGATGTAACACGGACGGAACCGTGATGTCGAATAAATTTCGAACATTATTCCGAAATCTAGAACACGTAGAAAGCCACGCCACCTCAAATAAATTAGGACAAGCCAATGCGCCTCGATCCACCGTCAACGCGTTTGCTTGCTTCGACCTGTCAGCATCTTCAGGATGAAAATGCCAGAAATTTTGTCCCTGTAAGTCAGGGTCATATATAACACAGGCTTTTCTCGAAAACCTTGACAAGAAAAAATTTGAGCGCCTTCTAAACGCATACCATATACCTCATCCTTTTCGCGGTGAATATTGTGCTAATTAATAATTACAAACCATGAGGAAAATTAATAACGAAAGTAAAATTTGACCCCATCATCAATCTCGGTACAGTATACACAACAACGTTATTGTACACATAATCATAAACAATTCCGTCAGCAAGTGCAAGCAGATGATTACGCTCATGTATACCTGTAACGTGATTTGTGCAGAATGCAGAGCGACGGTAAATTTCGCTGTAAAATTGAGTGAAAAGCTTGGGAATTCGAGCTAAGTAGGCGAGGCGCAAAGTGTAGATGTTACACACACACACGTAGGCATATACCTATAGGTGTATAATGTCGGTACAGGTTCTCGCTTGAGAAATTACGATCCTAGCTGTGGGCGTGGAATGTACGCCGTGTTAACCGATATGTACACATGTACATACCACGTATAATACTTGCACACACTTTCTCAAAGCCACCCGCTTCCCATAAAGGCGTGTACATTTCGCGGCGAAGGATAGAATCCCGGGCTCAAGGCACGTACGACTTACGCTGTGCGACGGACGATGCATCTTCCATTTACACCACCTCTCTCTCTCTCTCTCTCTGCACTCGCAGCACGTATAGGAAACGCAGTCTATGACGCCATGATCTATATCCATCACCTGTTTTACCGACACCCTTAATTGTCGGTGATGCCGCGACCGGAATTATCGACGTTCCTTTCCTCGCATAGTCCAGCGGTGTTCCGAAACGCTTCAAATCCATTCAACTCCGATTATTTTCGGTTAGATTATGAGAAATATCACCCGGTCGTATAGTTACCGATTTGGATTATTTGATCGAGGATTTTTGAAAATTTACTGGCATCGCTGGAAATGCGAAAACACTAGTAAATTCGCGGTCTGCCTTACCAACCGTAATGGAACAGCGATCGGTAAACTAAGAAGGACTAACCGATGATCCTCAAACCCCGTAACAAGACTCGCGGACGTTTTCCTTTTCCCGAGCAAGCAGGGAAACTTGAAGAAGTCCGTGGGGCATAGTACATAATGTACAATAACCGAGTTACATATATACATATATTCATACGCGTCTTGTTTGCTAAGTTCCCTAAGGAAGATACGCCCTCCTCCTGCTTCCAAGGCGTTGCGCACCTGCGGATCCACCGCCTCCTGTAAGCTAATGTTCAGGAAAACGCGCGGATGCATATGCATAGGTACCTACACGTAAACTGTTGTCGAGAAACAACAAAAGTTCGTCCCCCGTTACGTTATGATAGTAAATATTAGCTCGGCAGAGCTTGACGTCGAGAGAAAGAGAGAGAGAGAGAGAGAGAGAGGGAGAGGGAGGAGGGGGGCAATCTTGCAAGGTTCTCTAATTAGAAATGCTTTAATAATGTTAATTAAACCTCAATTCGCGACGGGACGGCCTCGACGGACTTAACCTACTTACACCCGTACAAATAACCCGCTGCTCGACGTGCGGTAGGTAGCATATTATGCGCGATTCTTTTCACCACTATTTTCACCTTTTTCACCAAAGTCATGACGACTATACGACAAAAGCTTAGCTGCGTTGACTTCAACGGAGCTCCGTACGTCTTGCCGGCGTCAATTGGAAAAGATTTCACCGCCTAAGCTTGAGCTTTTCCTTCGTTTTTACCACCCTCCCGGTCCCTTTTGCAACGAGAATTTTATTGTTACCAATTTAACCGAGATTTGCAGACCTTTAACGGTCGAATTAATTATACAGTGTCGCCCGTGACCGGTTGTTTTCTTCTTCTTTTTTTTTTTTTTCTTTAGGAAAATGGCATTCCATGTTGAAATGTTGGTCCGATTCCAATGTTTCGGGATTGCAACTTTGCGGAGAAGGAAATTTTTCTGCAACTGTTGAAACCCGATGATTTTACTGGATTGAGGCTATCGATTCGACGCGAATCAACTGAATTAATAAACAAGATACGAGTCGGATAGTACTGCAATTCTTCAATTATTAAGCGTGTACACGGTCTGAGCCGATGAAGCTGTCGAGAAATTGAGGACAAAAATGTCGGAAAAGTGTGGCATAAAACTGAAAAGGAGAGAAAACGGAGGATCGGAAAATGATCAATTTGCGAGAGTGGTTCAATTTCGCTTCGTTTCGCACTCTCCAATAATGTTGAACGTTCCCGGGCCGCGAAGCCAATACGCCGTTCATTCGTGGGGTGAATTATATTGAAAGGCTCGGTGTCAAACAGTTCAACTCGGAAAGTTTAATTAATTCTCTCTTGTCCCGTCATCCGAGTTCTCATTGACAAAAGGATAATAGAAATGAGCCGTATCGAGCTGCAGGCGCGGAATAACTTGGCCGCTCCTTTTTCAGTCGAAGGACGAGTTGCATTATCGGATCAGGATTAAAACTGCCGCCGTTGATCCAGGACTCGAAGTATTCAACCTGAAATATTCGCTTTAATCAAACTTTCGGAATTCACCCGTCATGGGTGAAAATTTTCGCAAAAGAGGATCCACCGATTCGTTGCGATTCCAACTCTTTCCGCTGTGTGGCTGCGAACTATGAGAAAATACTTTCATGACGCAAAGTTTATACTTTTGCAATACGTTGAATGACCTGCGATTGCGGTATGCAAATATTCAGTATTACATAGAATATGGCGTGGCTGAAAATTTCTCGTCGCTTGTCACGACGATCCAATCCAGATTGACAAGTTATCTCCGCGCATAATAATATTTATTTACTTTTTTTTTCTACCCATTTCAAATCTTGTCACCTTTTTATTCTTCAGCGCGATGTTTCTTGCGACGGCAGTTTGACGTATAATATTTGATTTGCAATTTACGTCGAATACTGCTTTCGAAGATCCATTTGCTCCGTATAAATTTTTTTAAAACAGTTTTAACACCCCGTTTTGTAACTCCCTTTTCCAATTTTCGCGGACGGTTACGTTCGGTTGCAAATTTTTCTCAACGAAAAGCTTCGAAATGCTGCGGAACGATCTTATAAAATCCGTACCATTGACCATCTCGCCAAAGCGATTGGCTGGATGGATGGATGGAACGACCAAATTGGCGGATGACCGTTCGCTGATAGATTCAAATAGCCGTGGGTTGAACGGGAGCTTTATCGACCCCCGCATTCCGGCTATCGGTCGTTTAGTTAACAGTTCTGCAGCCGGGCGGGGCAAAGCCGCCGAAGCATCCCTAGGGGAGCTTAAATAGAAGCTTTGGAAATTTGGAAATCTAGGATGGGTATAATATACGTGTATGTATATTCTACGTGTTTGGGATAACCGCAGCTGAGGGAGATTTCAAACGTGGGAGGCCAACTTCAAGGCGATCATTGGATCCGGCAGTCGCGACTCCCACGCGCGGTTACTGACATGAGAGTTATTAATTAATTAATTAATTAATTAATTAATTACTTATTATACATTCACCCGAGTTATTAATTGTCGGACATTTTATTATTGATTCTTTCTGTTCTCGTCGCGATCATTTGTAAACGAATTCACCGATAGATTTTTAGTTATGTGTGTAAAAGAAAAGAATGAGTCTCAGAATTATTTTCTTTCTTTTTTTTTTCAATCTTACCCTGAAACATTATCGTCAGGCGAATACAGCGAAAGGTGAAAACGTGGAATGAATTGCTTTATGGACGTACAGCCTGGTCAAACATGCGTCGAAACAAAAACGCGACAAAACGGACCTTTTAAACGTGTAGAAGAATCAAGTTGAATTTAATTTTAAAAAATGGCTCTGTGATCCTCAGAAAAAAATTTTATACGCCCGATCCCGACTGTGAATAATTTAGTTTTAACAAAGTCAGAGAAATGACAAAAATTTTGTTATCTTTTCGAAGAATAATTCGTATAGTCAGTCCGATTCTAAATAAAAAATTACCCAATTTTTCATTACAATAAATTAAATCCCTGCAAGTCGTCGGAAACATTTTTCTCCTAGCGTTTATTTTCTCCCTCTGCTTTTTTTCTCCTCTATTATACATACATGTATAAAACTCAACCTTTCTCTGTCTGTCTGTCCGTATGTTCGCTTACAACTCCAGAACTACTGAATCGATTTGGATTCGTTTTTTTTTTTTTACTAAGGGTAGCTAGAAAGAAGGTCTGGCTAGGTTTTAGGCAATATTTTTTTGCAACCAGCTTAATAGATTTGGTGTCACAACGATATTTGTAAGCCAAGTCAGAACGAGATGACACGTTTAAGCGAACGCTGACTAAACTCTTACAGACGGAGGAAAGTTATGCTCAAGAGTTTCCAAGGTCTCGATAACCTCTGGAAAAAAGTTTGGGAAAGCATATGGCTGTGTCTAATAGTTTTGCCACGAAAACCATTTGAAAATATTTGCGGTCGGATCCTCCACGGGTTTCCAGACCAGTGATGTTCGCGTTCGCATTCGCATATTTCATGACATTCGCTTCCACATTCGGAAAAATCGTGCGAATATTTTACGAATGTGATTGTCACAAATACTTCATATTCTGCTCATAAAAATTGGAAAAATAATATGAAATAATACAAAAAAACGTTAGTTTGATAATAAATTTTTATTACAAAAGTTTGTCCTCACGTTTGACTCACACTCTAACCTCAAAATTAATTTGTTTCTGCTATCAATTTGTTGTTATATAATGAAACAAACATTCGAGATTAGTTCGAATCAAGATGCAAACAGCGCTAATGTGTGCCTACGACTTGCATGATGTACCTGTCAGTTAATCAATTGTCGACTTTAAGCCATAGAGAAATGTCACCAGATTTCAAAATTTGTATTCGCATTGGCGAATATCGATGACAAATATTCGCATCGGCATCCGCATTCTCGATTACTTGAAAATTTACGTTCGTTACATTACCAGTACACGCATATAAAGTACGTTTTAGCTGGGGATGGTTGGGTGGGCAAAAGCTTGCGTATCGCCAAAGGCGAACAATCGAGATTCGCCCCTGTGGATATTCGGCAAATGAAGCGAATTGCGAACTCTACAGTTGAAGCGAAGCTTCGTTCTTTCGTTCCTTCGTTCCTCTGTTCCTGCATTCCTTCGTTTCTTTGTTCCTTCGTTCGTTCATTCCTTCGTTCTTTTATTTCTTCGTTCCTTCCTGACTACTTTCGTTCCATCGTTCCTTCATTCGATCGTTCCTTCTTTCCTTCGTTCCTTCGTTGCTTCGTTGTTTCGTTGCTTAGTTCCTTTATTCCTTCGTTCCATTATTCCTTCGTTCCTTTATCGCTTCGTTTTTCCGTTCCTTCGTACCACGTCAGGCTAGCTGCTCTTCCACGGGTCAGAAGCCCATTGACCGTCGTCTAATGCCGAGTGACTTTTCGCTTAAGCGTAATTGCAATTAGTTCAAAGCCCTCTGCTGGCCCTGGCCTTGCTCGATGACCGTGTCAGTTTCTCGTTCAAACACGGAAGACGTTCACCGTTTTCCCCTCTGGCTAGAATTCCTCTTTAGAGAATTTTTACCTTCTTACGAACTCCATAATTCTGTTCAATGATCAGTTTTCCCGATACCGCAATTCGACGCTTTATAGCGATCATTCGAAGAGTATCGGACGAGTAACTCACGCGGCAGCGATCCACATTTTCATCCTGTCGTTGTAACGTCAACGCTGAATATCGCAGAAAATACCCTGATCGAAAAATATCTAACCACCCGTACCCACAGGTACAGGTAATTTTACGAAACGATCTCTCCGTGCCTTTTCACCACCGATCTAAATCAGTCCCTATTTATCCGTTGATCTCGACATGCCGAATCTTTTTCATCTAACAATAAATAGGAGTATATTTTCATCGACACGGTTTGCCGTTTTCTTTTCATCCCACTCATGGCTAACTACCTACTCTCAATTCGCGAGTGACGATAAAAATTATGCAGCTTAGGAAACTCTAGAGAATATTGCGTTACGGACAACTTTAAGTTCAATTAAAGACAAACGCGAGGCATTTTCTATCCCGTTGTTTCTCCGCAACCGAGTCTTCCTTATTTTTTCATCAAAAAGCAGCAGCTGCACGCATTCATGCGTGCAAAAATAAAAGGCCGTGTTTGCAGGCTGGCTGCTATCCTCAGGGGATTGTGTATATTACTTTTCTATGACGTTTCGCGTCAACACTACCGGGATCCGCTTCCATTTCCATTCCACATCACGCTGCGGGCGAACTCGACTCTCCTTTTTTACTTCTAGTCCAATTAGTCACCGCATACTTTGTGCACCTATGGTATTATGGATTAGTGCATCTGCGATTCCAGGAGAGTAGTTCTTTTCTAACTTCTTCCCGTCTTTTCTTTCCCATTTCCAGGCAAAACTCCGAACAAAAGCAATGAATCATTGTAAAAACTAATGTAACGTTAATAAAGACTGCATAAGTATAATAAACACGAAGAAAGTAATCAAGTGACAATAAACTGTGGTGAAAAAATTAGCAGTCTAATCGATTACAATAAACTGGTGATTAATTTGTGGTACAAAATCAAAATAACGATATTTATTCAACGATCTAAAATCGAAAGAAAAATAAATTTTTAGAAACTGGCGGAAACTCTGCTGGGATCAAACGTCGAGCTGGTTTTTACCGTGAGGTGAGAAAACCCGAGGCGTGTGTAGACTGACAAAATAATAAAAGATAAAAAATGTGCAGCAAGTGCAGCGAGTGTTGCCAAGGCTCTAGGCATAGCGTGGATGCCAGTCCTACGCCCGGCTCCGATTCTGACCCTTCAGGTAATTAATACGAAACAATCGCTGCGCCAAGCCGCGTTCCTGTAACTTGATTCCGGTTATTTAACCGGATCACGTTCCTCTGCCTGCCTGCCTGCTTGCCATCCTTGCATATCGGGGAACAACCCAGCTTCACGCACCTCTCCTATTCACTTGTATCAAGTTATTCTCCACGGTGCTCTGTGTAAACCCTTTCCGGTTTGCCTCTTCGTCTCGGTTTCGTAACGGTTAATGGGAACGAGAACGAGACCGTCCAGAGGATAGAATGTGATCGGAAAAAATTTTAATCAACTGTTAAGCACATTGCTGTATCGGACAAATTTTCATTTAATATTAGCGAATTGCTTGGTCCCTGAATATTTGTTCGAGCATTCGATGTATTGTATTGAACGAATTTCGTGATTCGATATAATTATTTATGGGATATTTGACTGTGCGGTTGAATAATTACTTTTGTGAGTCGATCGTAGGATTCCCAATGCCGACTGAAAAAAAAAAAAAATAATCCACACGATTTGAAAACTTGTGAAATATTTTTGAAATAACGAACTTCTTGCCTTGTGGGATGTTTTCTGGATACCAAAATCGTTGTAGGGTTATTCGAAACTACGATTTCTTGAACCGTATACGATTCCGTTTAACTGAGGAATCTATAATCTATAACTCGATTATAGAAAAATGGTCACCAGTGTTCAAATAACTCCACTTCATCCCATGCAAGTTGATAAAAAAAAGCAGGTGTCTCAGCTTATATCTTACAGCGTTTGAGAGAGAGAAGAGCATGCCGCGGAATAACGAGGACTCGGATTCACGTCAATAGCGAATAAAATGTAGTAATATCTTTTTTCGAGAAATTTATTCCCGCAGGAACCGAATTGATCCCTTAAAAAAGATGCGCGGCAGATATGATATCCGCCATTAGAGAGATTTTCTTTTGTCGCATATTTCGGGACCGAGAACGGAACCGGGAATTTTCCCTTACAATTCGTCATTTTTATCTCCTCTTTTCGTACAAGCCATCACTTTTCCCCGTACACGTCCGATGCACCGTCAATCTGTGCCTATTTCGCCCTTTAACGTAGCCTACTTCCCTCCGAGCCCTTCGCCTTCACGTCCGATAATCACCGCGAGCTTTTAACGAACCCATATAAGTTGCACGCCTCGATAATCTTTTAATTTCAGCTTTTCATCGATCTACGTTCAGAATAATTCTTAGTAGTCTATAAGTTACTAGATACAGTCTTTAATTATTTTTCATTTCCTTCCTCATAAACAAAAAAAAAAAAAAATATGATTCTTTGCAATAATATTGGGTTACTAAATTCTTTTCTTTTTAATTTAATTTTAATTCGACGTTTGTGCAACAACAAAGTGAAGCTGAAACTTTTTTTGACTGGGAAAATGCAAACTTGACAAACGGACAACATTAACGTGTTGTGATAGCCAGAAAATCTAGTATTGACAACTGTAATCACAACAATGAGATACTTGTATCACGTCTTTTGCTACAATCCAACAATATTTTAAACTTATGTAGCACATGTATGCATATTCTGGTGTTTCAAATGAAAGAAAAATTTCAATTTTCCTACAACCAGATGAAGGAATATGCTTGATCCCAGTATAAAAATAAGCCTCGAAAAGACTGGACACTGGGAGAAAAAATTTCCTTCATCTGCTCGTAGAAAAATCGAAAATTATTTTCATTTGAAACACTCTGATACATATGTGTATGCATGTATAGAGTAATCGAAACTGGTATAATTTAAAAAATTATTCGTTCGGATTTCCCTCGTGCGAGAATCGCAAGTTTCAACGCTTCCCGGAACAATGCTGCTGCAGATATTGCACCATGCCGAGGGAAATTTCCCGCGGGAACTTGTTTCGATCGGTTGAATGTAGAGGAATCTCACATTTTTTTAGCAATTGTAGAGCGGGCCAGAGGGACTGTCCTGCTTTCGATCTATTCGCTCGATCAGTAACCGCATTTTTCAACATCTGTCGGTAGCGACGGAACGAATTTAACAAATTCGAGAATTTTCCAGCGGAATTTGGGAATGATTTGGAAAAAGCGGAAAAGCAAAACAGCCAGGATCGAAAACTTCAACTGGTTAAGACTCGTGCAGAGCTAGCTGGTTAGATTTAATCCCGATACTTTTCGCTTTCGAAACGGTATATTTTACCGACGGCGCTGCTTCGTTTCTTAATTAATTAAACACGCCCGTTTGTAAAGTACCTTCCAGACGGTTCAGACCGTTAATTTTTCTTTCCGTAAGGTAAAAACTCAGTATTAAACGAGTTACGCAGTGTCTTTGAAAACCGACAATTAGCAGAGTTTAATGTATCTGAAGCGTGTACATTGCACCCGCGTCCTGCACTAAAGTTTCACGATTTTCTGCTTGTGAATTGAATCGTTTGCCTGAAGGGGATGGAGATGGGGTGAGGGGCGGGGGGGGGGGGGGGGGGGGGCGAAGAAAAAGTTGGGGACTCGAATGGGGACTCGAAGTCGGATTTCTTACGGTGTACGAGACGTGCAGTACAGTAAAAAACAAAAAAAAAAAAAAAACAACACCAACGTTTATCTCAATTTACCATCTAGATCCAGAAATGTGTGTCCGAATGATCTCTAAACATTTTTTTTTCTTTTTTTTTCTGTTACAGAAGAAGAGTGGAACCCCGATGGCAAAGGACGGCAATCGAACGACACGGGTGAGTGAAGTGAAAAAAGCTCATATTCACGTCGTATGCAAAAAGGCTCAAACCCTTTGCGAAACACCGTCTCATATGAGACACCTTTTTTGAATCGGTTGTTCCAAATTTACATTCAATTTTTTTTTTTTTTTTTGCATAACAAGAATCCTAAGATGTTGATTTTCATGTTTTAAAAGGAATCATGATGATTTTGCAACTATAGTGAGCGATATAAATAAACGAAGTGTTGAAAATGCTTGTGCTTAGAGAATAAATGTAATTGTCGGAAGGTTCATGGGGGGACTAAAAAAGTGGAACTCGGTAATCTTGGGGTTTTTCGGTCGCTAAAAACGAATCTTACGTAAAAATTTTGAAATTCAAAATAGCAGATGCAATATGGCGGACTGAATATTTAAAAATAGATCCTATTCGCTTGAAATTTGTTACTTGGGGGTTTTTGGGGTCGTATTTGGTGGCCCAAAAAACCCCTGAGTGTGCATTTTCGAGCCATTCCGATCAATTTCGCATTTTCAGTCCGAATTTTTGAATTTTGTAAATTTCTCAGATCCGACGCCATTTTTGAAATCGGTGACCTTGAGAACCTTAACATCCCAGTTTCAAGGAACTTGACTGCAAGGAAAAATATATATGCTTCAAAGGGTTAATTATATTAAACAGGAAGAGATAACATCGGAGTATTCCGCAATTCCGTCCTTCGTTTCTTCCCTCGCATTTAAGTGTAAATTTGATGGGTTTTGAGAAATTCGTAGAACCGCAGACGCATCGCGATTAGGAGAGGCTGAGCTTGATCCATGGGGGATTAGGCGTGTGAGAAATTTGAGCTCGTTAGACTGCAGAAACGTCGTCTAGACTCCGGGTGGCGATTATTCCCTCCTTGTTTTTCGTTCCGCCTTCCTCGCGCGGTTATTTTTCTTCATTTACCTCGTCCGTGGGCTGCTCTCGTTTTACGGCCCGGTAAGATTATGGCTAACGCCGGCTTCTCACTCCCTCGGATAAAGAATTCGCGGTTAATCCGGAAGTGAGGGCGAGACGGAGGAACATCTGCTTATCGCTACGGCCGCAGGGCTGTAAGATGAAGGCCCTAATCGCAGAGGGCGAAGGGCGAAAAGGGTGAAAATTATAATTAAAAACGGGGAAAAGACGGTCTTATTAATCGGCAAACCTGCACGTCAGCCGGGGAATTGAGGGACTCGGGGTTACGAGGTGTAAAAATTATTGGACCCCGTGCCATGCCGTTTATTACGCCTGATAATTTTAATCAATTTCTCGAGCCCGCATCCCTTGCCGGAATATTTGCCGCTTTCCGCATTTTCGCGTTTCTTCGTCGCGACGAGGGTGGAAATATATATATATATTACTATGTGTATACATACATACATATATATATATATATATATATATATATATATATATGTATATATACAAGCTAGACGACGCGACGACGTGAATCACGCCTGCGATTCGAATTGCATACCGCCTACCCGATTCGTGATTCGATTTCTGCTTGTTACACCGCGAATCGACCGTTGATTTTTCATCCCGTCGATCTTACCGCAAAACGAGCCGTTGTCAGGCTTCTGGATCCCCATCTTTGGCTTGTTGCCCCGTTTACTTTATCGCTTTGATTTCAGACATCTACGACTTTCTAATTTATACTTTGTCAACCGCCTCTCGTCTCCTATTTTATATCGATCATTTCAAAGGATCATTGAAAGACGGATCTAACGAATGTATAGCACTTTATTGATTACATTCGTTCACTCGGGATGTAACACGTGATAATCATGTTTAATAACATTAAAATTATCATTTCCGTACACAGCTTTCACGGTTCGCCAAAGCGATCGTGCTCGTTTTATTTTACCCACGCTCGTTTCACTTAAACTCCTTCGATTATCATCCTCACCGCGAATTACGGGCTTTTCAAATCTGCCGAGGCGTGTTTTATCGAATAAACAGTGTTCACCGTTCGGTCGGAACTAATTCAATAGCAAATGGTTTGGAATTGACGGAAAAACCGACCGAGTTTGCACCACCAGTAACGCCGGACGAAATCCGCAGGTGAAACGCTGACATTTTACCCAACGGACGTAGCTGTGTAAACTCTGGTGAAGAGAATGAATAAGGGAGAGATGCAACAGAGAGGGAGAAAAAACAACTCGGTAGATTTTTTTTTTTTTTTTTGTTTCTATTCTATCTTTTTCCCACGCGAATTTAATCGACTATCGATTTATGGCCTTTGTCGTTTTTATTGTCAGGAAAGGAAGCTCGCGCTTCCGGGTTTTTTGGTGTCTTTCACTTATCTCCGCTTTTTTCATCTTCTCTTTCGTTTTTTTTCGTCGTAAAACCTCGCGGACTAAAACCGCGGAAGAAGCTTGGTTATTAACTTCGAAAATTACCGTTTCACTTCCTGCAGCCGGTCGTTCAACGTTCTCAACTTACATGCCTGTTAACTTATCGCTTATGAACTGTATTCGGACAAGACGGGAAGTTGCTGTACTTAATCACTCCGGAAATTAAAATTCAAGCTTTTGCTGGATCTCGACGTTTTAAGGTACGAAAAATCATCTCCGGTCATTCCCACAGAACGTATAAACGGATTTTCATCATTTTTAACGAATTTCCCCGGGCTGCTCGCTCCTGAATTATTTATAGAAATGTTAATTTATTTGTCTGACAATATTACGGGAAACTTTGCCCACTTTAATTGTCTTCGTTCAAACTCGGAGCTGGTCAGATTTTCAAAAAAATCGGCCAAGCAATTTCGCACAATCTCTCGAGTTTTTCGCGGGAATATTAAATATTGTTTGCTTAAAATGATCAAAATTTTGCAAACACGGGGGATAACGGAGAGCATAAAGCGGGGGTGCTTTTAGTCCAATTAACTTTTCCCGCTTCTTTTATTTCGTACCTCTTCATTTTCTTCCGCTCAATTTCATCCGAGTAATGAACCATGAGTTAGGACCCAAGCGAAAATTCGAACGCAACTTCAGACCTATTCAATCATTCCAGTCATAGAAATTATGAAATGACACGCGTCAGTGAAACGGAATCGGAATATTTTATCGATATCGTCGCGACGAAAAGTGGGGATAAGTCGTCGAGCCGTCTGCAGGGTGTCGAGTGTCGCAATGTTTAGTGTAACCAACAACTACGGCTACCCTTTGTTTTTTCCTTACTTTTTTTATTTTTCAAGAAAACATACACGTGCCTATATGCATGTGTATACGCGTAGGAACTTACTTATTATGAGCTTAACTTAACCCCTCGAATCAGCGAGGTCGTTGCAGGGTTTCGAGGGTTAAATTTCGCCCCCTCTCAGGTAGGTAATTGATACCGTGCGACATCCACGAGCCCTTACATCCCCCTCGATAATCCCTTCCTCCGAACGCTATGAATTCCTTCCTGCACTCTGGCCTCTGTGTCACCTCGCCTCGCCTTTGCTTTGTCGCGGAATTTCGTCCTTTGAGGATGGAAAATCTAGAAATCGTCGGTATCAATGATAGGGGCACTTGAAATTCCTTTGGAAAATCAGGAGAAACAGAGAGGAACGTTCTTTTGTAAACCCGAAAATTGAATTTCATACAAAATATTTAACCAGAACCAAAGTCAATATTTGAATCAAACAATTTCATCCGGTTTCGGATGAGCTTTACAAGTTCAGTCTCGCAAAGAATTATCCAAGTTTTTCCACGACTGACCGAGAGCCTGATTTGAATTCTCAAAGTTCGAAGCGTCGGGTGAAAACGACTTGAAGGCAGAACCCGTCGGAATTTCAAGTATGGAATAAGAAAACTAAGTTGGGCTCTCGGTTTTGTCGGATATTGATGAAAAATGTCGAGTGAGTTTTTCGGCCGTTCCGCATAATACGTTATATCACGGTGGGCTGATCTCGCGTCAAAGTCTAGCTGATTTGACAGGGCTGTGTATCACGCCCCGTGGGAAGTTTACACACCGCGCGATGTAAATCACGACAGAATCCGAAGTTCGAACTCTTCCTCAAACCTGCACACGGCCACTCTCCTCTTACACTTCCACTTCCGTTTATGCTCGCTTCGGTTACCGCCAGCCCAAAATTGTCTCCCGCCGATGCAATCAATAACATCATCCCCGTGATTTACCACTTTGCGTGTAATTTCCGGCACCGAGCTAAACCTGCCCTACTAGTATGCAGGAGCTTCGTGTATTCGCGGTACATTCGTGTGCTCGCAATTACGGCGGCAGATCAAATTTCACTCGACGTGAGAAGAAATTTATGCTCATTATCGATCGGTTCGTGTCTCGCCTTACCGTCTGATGGTAAAGAAAATTGTTTTCCGTATCGGAAGCTCGACTGCTCCTTAGAATTCTTCACGTATTCACGGTACATTCGCTCGGTTGCAATTCTAGCAGCAGCTTAAATTTCCCTCGCCGTGAGAAGAAATTTATGCTCATTATCGCTCAGCCCATGTCTCGCCTTACCGTCTGAAGGTAAGGAAAATCGTTTTCTACATCGGAATCTCCGCTATGCGTTCAAGTTTCCTCGGCATTTTTCAGCTCTCTTGATCACCTTTCACTCCCGAATTCCTCGAATCCCGGAATCCTGCTCAATCAGAACCGTTCATTCGCGCTTCGGCGGCGGGATCGCGACTTCCGTTCCAGTCGCCGAGATCCTGGGGCACAGAGTAGCGTAATATCCGGACCCGGTGTTCGGTTGCAGGGATGATGAATGAATGACAGCGTGCCGCCATCTCTCGTTGAGCTTTTCTACGCTTCGCGTGCTCTGTCGATGTGACACGCGTGTATCTCGGGAGGATGCGGACTTCCTTACCATCTCAGATTTCGACGGGTCTAAAGTGAAGTTGCTTACTTTCACCATCCTTAAAGTCCAGTCGAAACAATACCCGAACGAAAGCATTTGTTCGATCGAAAGAATCGCAAGATCAACACTAAACGAATTAAACATTGCTCTTCGTAAAATTGAATCAACGACCCCGAAATATAGAGAGAGATGAAAAATCAACGAATCTTACGCACGGAAAGGAATCGGTTATGAACAACACTACAGACGTACTGTTTTACCTTTTTTTCTTTAGTGATAAAAATTGACGAGAGGGAAGAAAGTGATGAGAATAATATGATTTGAACCAAATTGTTACTTGTAAATTTCATAGATTTAGTTTATGTGGATAAAATTTCTATACTAGATTAAAGTGTGTTGTTTATGAGAACAACTTTTCTCCGTAGTACCTCTGCCTATGCGTATTCATATAACATGTCGGTGTGCGTAATGAAAACTTTTCTCGCATGATGATCTATGCGCCGCGGTTCTTCTCTCCTAGTCTTTTCGCACCGGCTAAAAACAAGACAATATTGTCAAGCTTATCCCGACGTTTTATCGGATTTATGGACGTTAGGCACCCGGTTTTATTTAATACGTCGAAATATGCGGATGCCGCCTATCATGCGCGACCTATAAATTTTTTGTATTACTCACAGCGCACCGCATGTGCGTTATATATGGTAAATGTACACGTGCCACGGATTGCTTGTCCCTTTTTTTACTCTCGCGACTCCACGCGATAGCATTATTTATACTCTGGTCCTGCAGCACATGCCGTAGAAGCAACTTATTGTTAGTTAGGAAGAGATTTATTTTTTCAAATTCTCGATCGCAAACTATTCTTCTTGCGTGATATGACGGTTAATTTTGAATTTTTTGAAATGTTGGAGTAGGTTATAAACATGTTTCACATAGATTTGAAAAAAAACTCGCATGAACAATTGCCAAGTTGTTACTTCAATATATTAAATTTCAGCATATCTGAAACGAAAGCATCTCGAAAAGCGTTTATTCTTACTTGTAAGTAGGGAAAATTCTGTGGCTTAAGAAAGAATTTACCGAAATAAATTTCTTCGACAATGTCCGATGTTGATCGAAAAAATAATCAAATCAATTGTGCAAAAGTTTAAATGATTTGCACGTTTTGATACCGGAGATATTGGAAGCTTCAAAGGCGACTGTGCTGAATATTTTCTGAAATGTAATTTTTACTTTGTTTTTCATTCAGACCCGTAAACTTATGAAATAAAACGATTGGAGCTTCAATAATATCAATGATAAATTAGGATTAATAAGGTGTTGTTTCTTCCTACTTAAAGATATTGGCGCATTAAAATTAATCATTTTTTATCAATTTCATCACGAGGTAATCGCACATTGAGTATCTTTCAAAATAACGTGTTCGTAAACCACGTTGGTTTTTCTAAAAATTCACGAAAACTAAACAATAAAATGATATAAACCAGAGCTTAAATATCCATGTGTCATTTCAAGTTCGTTCTAAAACGACAAAAAACATAGTTCTATACTTTTGTTAGATTTCTTTTTGCAATTACTCACTTTATTTAGAAGACCCTAATGCTCTACAATCTCAGCAAAATATTTATTCTCATCACCTTGGTATCGTGGATGATTTAATTTTTCAATATGACACTAATATTAGTTTTGATCAATACATCGTGAAATTGAATCGAGTTTAAAAAAAAAAAATGTATTTCAATAGATTTGTGGAAAATAGTTTCCTCTCCGAAAGAAACTACCATGAGAGTTCATTGAACCAAGTCTGCGAGATTTTTAACCATTTTAAAGTGACTTGAAATGAAAAATCAATGTATTAACTCTGGTTGTTTATTTAAATGTTTTCCTTTATTTTTTGCGCATTCTCAGAAGAACTATCGTATCACACAAATATATTTATATTGGAAGTCCACTGAGAAAAGAGTTTATTTACTGCGAACAAACGTATATTTGGAAATAAATTTTTCGTCATTATGTATTAAAAAATTTCAGTTGAACCAAATACGATTTGCTAAACATTAACAAAATTCTATCGATCATGATTTCGCCCAAGTAAAATTGGATAATAATAATAACGAAACACTTATTACCCCGCATCCAAATATATACGTTCGTTGAAAGTAAATGAACTCGATTCTCAGCGAAGGTACTGAACACACGACAATTTGTTGTAAATAAAATTTGAAAAAGAAGAAGTGACTTCGAACTCAGCAGCCCCCTTGACTCTCGATCGATAATTAAACACCCTGCAATAAACCGCCTCTGTGACCGTATCCACTCCACGGGCCGTCCGACACGCACAGTCCTTCACTACTCGACGTTTCCCCACGCGGAGGCAACCTTCAGAAATCGCGTGCAAGCGAGTGAAAAGCTCCGACCGGTCCGAACATGTTTTGTCGTGAAAAGTGAACCCGGCCGAGTGGCGAAGGGCGCGAGTCTCGCCCGGCTGGTCAATATTTAACCAGGTGTCGAAGGGCGACGTCGGTTGAAAGCTCCGGTGTCAGATGTCGCCAGCGCCTCGCGGAATCAGCCTCTGGCGGACGCCGGCGGTACTCGGGTGTGTTTTTAAAGTCCGAGGCCGCCACACCCAGCGTCGCGTCGCCCCGAGAAACGCGGAAAGGATTCGAGGAGGAAAAGGCTCGGGCGGAAGAACGGAGTAAAACTGAATAGAATGGAGGAAAAAAATCGCGGTGGAGGGAACAACGACTCGAGGGAATCGGGGATAGTTTTTTAATCGTCGAACAAGTATAACCGGCGACGCTCGCTCTCCCGGAACCCATCTCGTGGAGAGCTTCGATAGCAGACGATATTTTCCCGATACCGGCAGCGACACCAGACGGATCTTAGCCTGACTAATATTGATTATAAAACCGTGAGGTGCTTTTTTTTTCACTCTCTACCCGGCGGC
The DNA here is from genome assembly GCF_021155785.1 of Neodiprion fabricii. Taxonomy (NCBI): domain Eukaryota; kingdom Metazoa; phylum Arthropoda; class Insecta; order Hymenoptera; family Diprionidae; genus Neodiprion; species Neodiprion fabricii. Next base: position 41,182,426 of record NC_060242.1, read on the forward strand.
GGCAGTGCACGCGGCTGCTTTCCGCTCGGTAGTTCGGTTCTTCTCTCCTCGGTGGAATTATAATCGCGTTTCCGGTCAGTGGATCATCATCGCAGGCACAAGTGTCGCTCGTTTGAACCTCGATCCCCGATACTCGGAGCTGTTAGTTTCTTTCTTTCTTTCTGTCTTTCTTTCTTCCTTAAAATTGTTTGTTTCAATTCGGCGATTCGTTTCGACGGCTTCTATTTCACGACGGTACTCTTAGATTACTACTTATTATCACTGGAATAAACCACCCTCTTCCCTTTCAATGTGAGTATATAAACAACTTTACTATACACATATATAGTATATAGACACCTATCAATTCGCAACCATGTTTAATTAATTGATTATTATATGGAACAAGGTGAACGTTGAAGTCTGTAATCGTACTACTAATTGCAAAATCAAAAATTGTCGTCCGTCAAAAATCACACAGTGTATGTATTTCTCTCATTATTCGGCAATGAATGAAGGTGAAAGAAAATGAGGCAAAAAAAAAAAAAAGAACCACGGGGCAAGGTGGAGATTGCGCGGATGAAGGCTGGGGTAAAAAAACGAAAAAAAAAAATCAGCTCACGATCCTCGAATTTCTTCGATGGAATTTCGCGGTCTTCTTTCTCGCGCGTGGATGGATGGATGGATGCGTGTAGCGCTAAGGGTGACGACCCGCTCCGATTTCGACCCAGGCCTGCGACCCCCGGGGACACGGGGGTAAAACAATTCGGAGACCTTCCCAAGGCTCGAGAGCGGATTTTATTCGCAACGGGAAGGAAAGGGGACTCGCTGCTCGGGTTGTTCCTGCCGATAATTTGCGAGTAATTGTGGCTGTGGCTGTAGCCGTGGTCTGACTGATCCGAATGCCTTCGCTCAGCGATACGTCATGCCCTTCGACTCCCTCCTCGGGGTCGTAATTCACATCCCGATTTCGCGAGGGTGGCAAACTGCCAATCGAGGACCGATTCCTTTCTTCCATCTTGTGCCTCACTTGTGTTCCACGCTTTTTTCCTCCTTCTCCTTTCATTCTTCCCGCTTATTTTTGTCTGCTTGTTATGTTTGTTTGCTGACTTGCTTACTTTTCATGCGGCTGAAGCTTGCGACGTTATCGTAGTGATCTACTTTTTGGAAAAAATCGTTATTTCAGACTTGCAGGGAGGATTTTGAAGACTTGAGTACTTCAGAGCCACTGTAAACTTGCAAAATAGTAATCATTCCTCTCAATGGTCCGTCACGTTAACGTTACTAACTTCAGCCTCGTTACGTTTCGCTCCTTGCCTTTTTTAGGGTATCATTTTGCATATATCATGTACTGTTCGATACCGAAATATCGCAAGTAAAGATAAAAATTATCAGACTTGTAAGACTGACATCAGCTAATTTTCCACTCTATATTATCGAATTTGACGAAGGTGTATAATTCAAACCTACGTCACAGTTTTACTAATTCATCGTATTTGCTATCTGGTTTAAAATATGGTTCATAGTCAAACATGAGGTGAATCGAATGGATAAATTCGGTATTAAATTTTGTTCGAATATTTTTTAAAAAATGGTGATTCCTTCACTCCTAAGCAAAATACTGTAGGTTCGATTTTCTCTTCCCTATACACCTTGAGTTTTCATTTGAACGATTACAGCGTAGCTTGGAGCGGACGAGTCGTAGCAGCGTTCGCCTTTTTCGTCGAAACCGTTTGAATTACTAATGATCTATCACAGCGATCGATTATATTATATGTGTCTACACTTCTTCCGACGGTGGTACTGACCTATAAGTATTGATAGAATCATGTCTATCCCCGACGCTTTTACTCCCTGCAGTATATAAATGTGTGTATAAATATTTCACGAGAAGCATCTTCGGCGTAACGATTTTTCTACCTTCGAGACTCTCTCTGTGAGAAATAGATATATATAGAATTATAGATAATGCATGTGTTTTATTTTAATTTTATTACTAAAAATCCATGAACGATTAAATCTCAAACTGTCAACTTTATGCCATAAATGAATACAAATTTTATATAAATATAAATATTACTCCGATTCTCGTTGAATAATTGATTTTGAAAAATTTCAAAGTGCTGATAAAGTTAGAAATCCGCGACAAATATAATGACAAACTGATTGCGAGTTGGTAAAATGTTGTATTGATGTTCGAACAAGGAATATCGCTTTCCTCGTCAATTTATTCTTAACTTCGTGCAAATCGATTATAAATCGAATGCAAAAGAAAACTGGAAATAAATATTATTAGTAAAGTAAGTAAAAGGGAGTGGATTTTTTTCAAACAATTACCGCTATCCTGTAAAAAACACGCTTTCAAGAATCACACGTGCCTTACGAAGCCTCTGGAACTTCAGTTCTGATAAAACGTATCTCGGTTTCCTTCGACGACGTTGCAAAGCGTCCGAAATAAGTTCCTCCGTTATCGAGGGTTCTAAATCGTACCGGCAACAATAAATAGCATCTCTTCAGCGTCCATCACTCGTCCTTTGAGTTCGCGCAGCAAGCCCTTATCGACATCCTCGATTCTCGGAGCAAGCGAGCAAAGAGATCGTTGTAAGCGGCGAAATATCCGAGTAATTATAAACTGCGGACTTTTAAGACTCACGCTAATTTTACATTCAATATACATTTCTGAGGGAAACGGAAAAATGCGAGTTGAATCCTGATTTTCTTTTTTTTCAACCTACCGCAATAATCTAAAAATACAATAATCTTCTCGAATTCAATGCTTCATTTTTCTCACGTGCGTGACTATTTCTTACAAGTTGTAAAAAAGAAAAGGTTTAATAGAGATTTAAAAAACCGTACGCCTGTTTCTTCTCTGACGGCGATTGCAGCAGGAGAACTAACAGAATCTTGTGTCTCTCTCTCTCTCTCTCTCTCTCGTCATTTCAATTTGCCAGCCGCCCCGTGGCTTCACCCTTGATTTTCATCCAATAATTCGGTCCCTTCAAGTTTCCCTCCCTCGAACAGTCCCGTCGAACCAGCAAATTCGTCTCGCCTCGTTTCGCCCGACGTACGAGGTTTTCTCTCCCAAATGTCAGCCCGGATATTTCGTGTTTTACGTTTACTTTTTTCGCCCCATCGAATTTCCCGAGTTTAAAACAGTTTGAATAAAAATAAGCTTCTTCAGATTTTGCGAGGCACCGGAAATTCCTGATCACCTGCTGCTTTTACCAACCGAATCAGAAAACTGTGATTCAACAAAATTAAACAGTCGAATCCTACGGAAGGAAAATTGAAGCTAATAGAAAGTTTGCTTTTTATACTCGTATATTATACGTTTTACCTTGCCTTTCAAAAGATTTGGTAATCACTTTAACGCGAGTGGATTTCTTTCTCCTTCCATTCGACTCCCGCTTCTAAGTCCCCGGTTTCCTCTCGTGTCTTGCGATTTATTTCCCCCAACGGTTTTATGCCGAGAATTTCGTGCCGGTGCAGCTGAAACTATTATTCGGTGTGAACAATTGAACTCTATATGTCATTGCCACTTTAAACGGGCTTTCATAGAACCGAGTGTATTTTCAAACCTTCGGTAAATTGATTCGTTCCGTTGCAAGTGGTACCAACTTTACGGTTCGTTCTATGCTCTTAATTTTCACCCCCCGATTTCAGTCACGTCCAGTTCCGTTTTACAGCCAACTTGCTGTTCCTTTTTTTCGGCCTTCCTTTTTCGGTACACAAATTTAACTTGACTTGAGGAAAGAGTAAGGAAAGGAAAAAAAAAGTTTGACACCAAAATTCTGAGGAATTATGAAAGGAATGTGAAAGAGAGATGTGAGTGGGTTTAGTTCAGCCACTCTGCGAATCTCGGGGAAAATTAAAATAAAAACACCAAACACTTTTTAGTCCTCAGTCGTGAAAATTTATTCCACTGCAAAGAACCATTTTACATACACATTTTACGTATACATGAATAATTCGGCAGTCGCTGGATGTCCCTTTCTTCTTCCTCATTCAAATTGTCGTCCCACCTCATGGTCGGAAAAAATGATAATTATGAATTCGTTATAAAATAAAGTATATAAAGAGAGATTTGAAATGTTTCTGCCAGGCATGTAAATACATTTGAGTATTATTTTTCTACAATTAGTCTAACGAACGGTAAATCGAGTAGGTACTTTTCAGAAATCTGGAAAAGCGGAAATTGTCAGGAAATTTGCACGCGTCTGAAAGAACCGGAAAATGTCAGGGAATTCGGGCATTCGCCAGAATGAAAACGTTATCTAACGTCTAATTGTTAACTAATTTCCATGAAAAGCAAGTGAGTTTGTTTTTTTTTTTTTTTTAGTAAAGTTAGGTTGAAACAAGTTCTGGAAAATGTCTATTCGCGTCTGGAAAATCGGGAAATGTCAGGGAATCTCAATTTATGTGTCATTGACGTTAGACGCGCCGATAGTCGATAGTCAATATATCGTTATAGCTGTAGAGGCAGAATTCTGCTGGAGTGAAGTCGGAAGTGGCAGGAGGGCTGAAAAGCCGAGAGAGAGAGAGAAACTGCTGCACTGAATCAACCGAATCGATAAGCGCGTTGCAAGGCCCATTGAGACAATTTAGTGTCAGTTCGAAAACAATAGTCCAATTAGAATTCCCCCCGATGTCCCAGCCGAATCCGACAATACTTAAACGATCGAATGAACGCGGCAGGACGACGTGCGGAGCAACCGTCGCAAGAGCCAGCACCTCTTTCGAGGGGGATTCGGACAATTGTTTAACGTCGACCGCGCCCTCACCGAGGCGGCGGCGTTGGCTTGTTAGGTAGATTAATACGCAGCATCAGCCATATGCCACGTTTTTCTCACAGAGAGGAGTAACAACTGGCCGTCGCGTCTCGGACATACCGGCGAGACGCGCACTCCTCCATGAATAAAGTATCTGGATGATGCTTGAGAGTGTGATTGTTGTTATTATAATTCTATTGAGCCCTCGTGGCATCCGGAAAAGCAATCTTCCGGAGCACCGCGTTTGCACAGAGGGTGTGCTAGCCTCGCTTTGTCCCAGACCGAATGCGCCACGACAACTCGACCTGTGTTCCGTGTGGACACAACACTTGTAACCAGGCATATGTGATACCCGACATCAACTCTCGCCGGGATAAAAGGGATCCGAATATTCACCCTACCTCCTTCATGTGGAGAAAGAAAGGACGTCCTTTCACGCCACCGCAGCAAAGTCGAGGAGAAAGGTTCCCGCTGATTCGGTAAAACGTCTGGTACAGATTGTTGCATTACCTACCATGAACGTCTTTCGAGTCCAATCGTCTCACCGAAGAGGAGATACGGGCAGGACAGGAAACGGTGACGAAGCGTGTACGAAGAGCACAAGGCAGGAAGAAGTGTTTCTTCCACTTTCCTACGTTTTTTTACCCATTTTTATCAGCAGAGCTCTTCTCCGGCCGCAGTGACCCCGTCAGGGTAAGGATGAAAAATGCGCGGCTGGTGATGCTCAAAGCTCGATGACGAGGAGAATCGGGCCGCGAGTCGGTGCGGATAGTGAATTGAATCGGGATATATCTTATCGTTGGAGATAAAGTCTCATCCGTATTTCAGGGATAGTCGATCCACTACGACCTGAAACTTGATGGTCCGTAAAACTGCGGGAGAGCAGCTGTACGTTCGAGCGTAAGTGGTATAACTTGTGATCGTTTAACTGGAGGAATATTAACCGGGATTCTCAGCAAAGCGTGCATGTGTAATTGCCTGACTCATCGTGCCAGTGACCTTTCTTCGTTGGTGCTTGTTACACGGAGTGGTCCAAGAACCGAGCAGCGCTGATCGCAACGTCTAGGTTTTGTTGACGGTGAATTGCCGATCTAATTATAGCACCCTTAACGACAATTTGGCAAACGAGTAAAAACCGCGTACCTCGCTTTGCCAACGCGTCACACGGTGCAGCTTTTGACGCTCTGACGGTAACGGTTCTGCAAATAACAGGAAGAATCAGAATTGAACTGCTGGAAGACGCGCATTCTGCATCTAATGCAATATGTATACCCTGCAGGGAAACGGGCCGTCGACCGTATTGCCCATTCAAATTTTGCGGGAACCAAGCCAATATCAATTCGGCTCTCCTACTATCCGACGCATGGCCATCGACATTGATTTAAACGACGAAGAGGAGACCCTCACCATTATTCTCACTCAGGCTAATCGATTGAATATATTTTTCTACAGTACTATCTGGTTATAAGAGAACTTACCCTTGGTTCTCTTATAACGAGGAGTGCTGACGATCATCGGCTATGACCCAAGACTGCTTTGTTTACACTGGTTGTCATCCAGATGCTGAATTCGCGTAGTTGGCATATGCATGCGGCTCGAACAGATGCAGAGGGAAAATTCTGTCGTGACCTTGACGGTGCAGATTTCGACACTTCTTCAGTACCCAACGTCCCGTTGTGTACAATACGTACACGGCGTATATATTAAAGAAGAGTGCAAAGTTGCCTGAGATGCTTCTCGTTGAATGTGGTAAAAATGACGAGAACAAACCGAGTTAAGCTTTAGACAACCTGACTTTTCACCCTCGTGATTCTCGTACCGGTGTCATCAAGTGGTTCAAATCATAGAAGACGCAGACATATCGGATAATTTTCTCTGAAACAGTAAAATTCTTGGTTGTTTATCTGCGCATATTTCTGCTTGTAGCTCCGATCATATAATGGTCCGATATCTGAAAAGCGTTTCACTATACGTACGTCCAGATCATGAACCGAACCACTTTTCAATCTTCGTCTTTATCGCCTGTTCGATCACTCGCATGGAATAGTGAATAGTCTGTGCCGTAGAGCTGGTTCGATAAGCGTTATCGATGATTATGTACACGTTCGTATGTATACACTTTAACGGTTGCGTCTTATCTTCTTTTGTGAGAAAGAGGAGGCCCAGTGTGGAATTCATTTTTCAGAAGGGCCGCAAGGTTCTTCGCATACACGTAGAGATGTGACTATGCTTAGGTTAAACGATCCTCCGAACTATATCGTTGGCATGAAATCAAGTCTTGCTCATACTCGATTCGCAGAATTCAACTTTGCACCCCGAGAGTAAAAAATTCCAAGACTAAACCTACTTACGGTTCAAGTCTTATTGAGAGAGACGAAACCACGCATTTATGAATCAAGGAGAACTTATCCCAGGACCACGATCCGATTGATAACAGTCCCGGTTAACTTTCGATCCTCTAACAGGATTTGCCTTCACTGATTATATTTCATTGTCTTGGCAAAGTTTGAATCGGAGAAAAGGTATAACTATCTACAAAAATCCCCCAAGGTACATGCACCACTTATTGACCCAATCCCAATTATTTATCTTTTTTGGTTGCATCTGTTTGATCCTTAGTTCTAAAATTACCAAAAAATAAATTTTCAGTGTCTAACCCTACAGCAATTGGTTTTAGTCGTCGAGAAGTTCCCAAATTGTACCGTCAACTTTTAATTTTTCAAAAACAAAGTATCAATAATTGGATCTCAATGTGTCTATAACTGGTACACTTACCTTAGTTTGTAACTTTTCAGTTGATCAGTGTGCGTCTCGAGCCTTACAAAAACCTCAAGTACTACAATTTTTGCTGTAATTTACGCTTATCAGTCAACTTATTGCCTAGCAGTTATGCAGATTCATTAGCAACATGACTAGATCGAGCAGTGTCTGGGCTCAGTGTCATCCATGTCATACGCGAACGCAGTAAATTGACATACATATGTGGAATTGTGGCAGTATGTGCAAACACGAGGTTCATTACGACGGCAGCTTGATTGACTCGGCGTAGCTACTGGTCCGAGTTGATTAGGATTTGCCTTCCGGATTTTGCGTTTGTCTTTGCCGTCTGTTAATTCGTTAATCTTCTTAGCACAGCAATTATTCGAATTTGCGTTAGTCACGGTTCGACGAACCCAACGATACGTACCCGTTGCCTCAGCTGAACTGCACTGATCTACCTGGGCGAATCACATCCCTCTCGAGTAGGGTGAGAACGAGTTCAGGGAGAAAAGTATACTGGAATGGATTCTGAGATGAAAGTGGAAACTGTAATTACCGCTCAACGCCTTGCATGGAAAAGAAATTCAATCTGACAAGAAGCCACGGGCCGCTCCTTCTTCGCAATGCGCTTTAGAACCTCACAGAGAGCTTCGTCCGCTTATGCATCGGTCCGGGAATTCCACCTTAAGCATTTTTACAGCGTATATGTATGGAGCCTTCCATACCACTTCGACCTGGGTCTGACCGTTGACCTCTCGGATTGAGCCTGCGATTTTTTTATATGATTGTTCTAACTTTGAAAAGCACTCGGTTTTTTGCTTTAGATTTTTCGAACTTTATTTGAATTTTCTATAATTTTTTAAAACGATTTTATTGATGATCGCCACTTAATTTTTTCAGACTTTTGAACTGTGTCGGATCAATAAAATCCTTTTAAAAAACCATAAAAAATACAAGTCGAATCGAAAAAATCTTTAAAAAAAAAATGAGTACCTTCCAAAGTGAGAGCAATCATATACAAAGTCGCGGGCCCAATCCAAGAGGTCAAGGGTCAGACCCAGGTTGCAGTGGTATGGAATGCCTCGCATAGTACCTAACCGTACGTTGCGAACTAGTTCTAAATCCGCGTGAATACCTTGCATTCTACATGCCTGCGTCCGATCTTAAAACTTAAATAAACTCAACGATCGAACTAAAATACTTTCTGACTTGTGATTCATTCCGAAGACCGTGAAGAACGCCCTCTTGGCGTTTATATGCTTATAGCTAAATCTTGAAGGCGAGCTTACGCGGTAATGGTTTCAGAGAAAAAAAAAGTTTTCAGCGGTTTTACACACGAATGTACAATCCAGGAAGCTCTCTTTACAAAACAATTACCAGATATTTACAAGTGCGAACGATATTTTTAAATCACTTTAGCAGACGTTCACCCGCACGATCACGCGAAAGCTGTTAGTTTAATCCACCGCCATTTTTTTGAAAGCGCCAGGCGGTAAATCGCTCACCGCAGCACATCGTTTATTACATTCTACGAAAAGATGGAACGGGTCGAAAAGTAAGGAATATGTAAAACAGTACGCGGTGGGTGGAGCAATTCTCTCGTAATTCGGTAATCGATGAAACGTACGACGATGACGCAAGAGGATCGTAAATAAGTTTTAAGAACCCACACACTGAACTTGATTCAACCCGAGAATCGTTATTAGGAACAGAGCACACGCAGGCCCGCAGAACTTTCTGGGGTAGATGGGAAGGAGGATGAGAAGGGATTGGTGGATCGTAAAACGCAATCAATTTTCTATCGCCTTATCTCAAGTGAAAAATGCGAGAAGAGCCGCTAGAGAGAGGCTTGTGGCCCGGAGAGCGAGATGGAAAAGGAGCGGTGTAGGTATATTTATATTTTTCACGCCCTTCAGGCACCGTGCGGAATGCGCCATGCTCGATCCTCGGCTCTGCCCTGAAACTTGAAAGATTAAAACGTTGCAGGCAATGGAGATGAAAAAAACAAAACCAAGCCGCGATTACTTTTCTTGGACTGGTTAATCCACGCCCCGAGTATGAAGAGGAGAAACACCAAAGGAACCTGTGAGATAGACGGGTCAGAACATAGCTGGAACATTTTTCACTCCTCAGAAAATTGCGAAGGCTTGGCGATGATTTCACGACGATTTCAGTTTTATATTTTAGTGCGACGTGCGGGTTTCACGTCACACTGTCTTCTCTAATATTAGACCAGTCGGATCAGCTGCTACGCTGACCAGAGTATTTTCAATGGCTTGATGATACTGGATCTATACGATCTAATATTACCCTGAATGCGATGCCAGAAGTAGGTCAGCAGCCCCGATACCAACGCCAGTCGAGTCGAGCCTTCTGTTCCCCTGCATTGTTGTGACCCCGCTTGCATGAATAGCTGGCACATGCTCGTTTAATTAACGCTCATTTTTAACGAGATGAGCGCCGGAAATTATCGGCTAACGCCCGCCTGGAATTAGCCTCGGAATAGGTTGACCGAATTTCATCCAGGGTGTTGAAAACTTGATTTACTCTCCGTAGGTACTCAAATTTTCACCTTTTGACGTGTTCCTCGCCTAAAACTTGATACCTACCAGGAAATGACAAACGACCAGACGTATTTCGAGGCCGAGATTAGAGGGCCGCGATTGCAGGGGTGTTCATTCGATGGTGAAACGCTAGGACATGAAAGGGAATTGCGGAAGAAAAAAAAGCTTCTATATGCAACAATTTCGGACCATGATTGTGTTTTTCGAATTGGCGCTTCCTTACAGATAGCTCTTTTTTCATTCCAAGCAATCAAACGAAGCAATCGTCGACTATTGGGGTCAACGACTGATCGACATGTGGCAACTGTAGAAGAGATACACTTGAGAGTCGTTCCTAGATTCGTCAAGGAGGTTGATTTTATCTACCCGCAGCTTCTTGGTCAGGCTAATCGATCGAACGTCATCCCTCGCGCAATCGTCAGGAACTTCCATTCTGCCGGGAATGGATTCCTCCTCGCTTTCCAAACGTCTCGAACTCGTAAATCTCCACTCACTCTCCATGGCTCGAGAGGTCAATTGCCGTCATTTGCGCATCTGAATCTTGACTCGATCGGTAATGAAATCGGGAGGGTTCTTGGAGTTGCTGCTGATACTCTGACCCTCAAACCCCTAAATCCAGTGCCTCTTGGTGTGTTTAACCCGTATGCTATCATCTGAACCGTATAGACGTCAGGAGCGGAGTAAGTCGCTTATTTTTAGAACCAGAATCGGTGGTGGCTGTTCTTCTTTACTGACACCGAATCTGTCAAGTCTAGATTAAGTCAACGTTCCTGCTGTTTCCGACACCCAACTCTGGTCACAAATTCACACTTTATTTTAAAAGTGTACCGAAATTGATCAGATGTCAAACTCTGGGAAGATTTTTTACAGAAAAATATTTAAACTTGGTGCTTGAAGCTGCGACAGAATATTATCGGAAACAGAAACAGAAACTTCCTCAAAACGTTTTGTCCTTTTAGTTGCCTTGACCACGATCAACTTCCTCGAGCAAACCAACCTTCGCAAAGTTATTACTTTCTTTCTGGCTTGTCTCTGTCTGCCCGATGACTTTATTGCTGTTCTCAGTTTCCGGGGGTTGAACTTAGGCATGTAGGTATCTACAAACCGGCAGAGCATTACAAGTAAATATAGGAATGGCGTAAACAAACCAGTCAACACACGATCGACAAACCTATTTCAGTATTCTCCTTCCGCGAAGGGTTTATTTCTGGACGACTGGGTAAGCCTTCTGCCAAATAGGCCGAGCTGCTCACTAGCCTAAAGTCTGTCTTCCATAAGTCGGCTAAAGTGCAGCTTACCGTCAGTGTAACTAACGCGTGGTTTCATTTTACAACCGGAAGTGTCGACGTAGTTATACCACCGGCATTTTTATTCGGTGTTTATTTTTGAAGTTCTTTTTCTTTATTACTTTCGAATCTTTATACATGTACGTGGAAGAATTCGCAGATATTCCTATCACTTTACAACCTTTAATTATGAGCGATCATCTCTTTATTCTTATGGTACAACACAACTTGTTCGTTTAATCTCGAATGAAACGTTACGTTTTAATGCGTTTATTTTACCGAAATTCATTGAACCATTCGAAATCGAATGGATGTTTTATTTACGTTAAGAATGCGATGTTTGGCTCGTGTAAATTATTTACTTGTACATATAATGCCGTCAGATATAAAACCAAATACATTTGAAACGAATTCTACGAAATTACCGTATTTGACCGAACAAAACATTCGTTGGAATACAACATTACACCTATCTTGGAATCAACGAACGATTTGTTTTCTTCAACAACAAGTCATTGATCAATCAATTTGTTTATGACAAATATTGGGTTTTCCATACAGTGAAAAACTAACGTGGTTAACCCAAGAATTTAGTGAACAGTTTTCCAACTGCCAGACATTTTTCTGAGCGTGAAATTTATAACAATGGTTATGGTTTTTCAAAATACGATCTTCCAAATTCTTGCAGCTGTATAAATGAACGACCTTCATACATCACTGATCTTGATAACCTTTTCAATCGCACAAAATTCCGGATAAATTTTCTAGTCTAAGTAGATAAAGAAATAAATGAGTAGTAATCGCAAATTAGACGAAAAAGTTGTCATGAAAACAAGTCTCAAAAATCACTAGTTTCCGAGATACAGGCTTCGGAAGAGAGGTGTCCAGATTTCTTACATCAATGAATTTCTTGATTTTCATGAATTACAAAGCTTCAATCAAATATGTCACTCAAAAACTGCGCAGCCGATTCACAGAGACTCCGCAGACGCGTGAAAAACAGAACAAGTCTGTTATTGCGAGAGTTGGAGGGTCTCGTTCTTCACGCAAAATCCGACGTTGCACCTCCTTCCGGTAAACCAGCGAGTTAATGGATGAAATCGATGCATCGATGGAATCAGTCACAGCTTCCTGCCTATCTTTGAGAATCAACCGTGCAGTGTTTCGAGTGATTTGTTTGATCTCAAGTACCCTTGAAGCTTTATAATTCATGAAAATCACGAAATCCACGGACATCAAAAAATCTCTACACCTTTCTTCCGAAGCCTGTATCTTGTGTTCAGGTGTCCATGACAACCTTTGATCGGGAGGATGTGTACCGTAACATATTGAAAATCCTGCCAATTTCCAGAAGGATTTACTCGCTGATCGGTAGCGCCTTCGCTGTCTTCTCACCTCGCGGCTCTGCGAACTAACAACGTCTCGATTTTACAGGTGGTTCCGGAAGGGGCGAAGGTGAGGGAGGTGCCGGTGACCTTCCGGGTTCGGGAGGCGGCGGCAGGCGTCTCGGCGTCGCCGGGGTCGGCGGAGGCGTCGCCCGAGGGGGCGGCGGAGGCGGCGGCGGCCGTTCGCGAGACGAACCTCGTCGCCACACTCTCAGCGGCGACCATCAGCCGTCCCTCCATCACCAGCAGTTCAACTCACAGCTTCACCCGCTTCATCCTCATCATCTGCCTCCACCTCACGGCCAATACGGGCCCTCGAATCGACACGCGACCACCATGGACCTCGAGGTACGATAAATTGGTCGAAAACAATTTACACTCCTTATTCACGCTGCGACGTCATGTTCACTATGAGAAAAAATTACGTTCAAGTCGGTATAACGTTGACCTGACGAATCGTCGAAAACGTTCACCATTTTTTCAACTCTCGTTAAGTGTAAGACTGTGTTTTGATTTAAGTGGCAACACCACGAATATGGGCCGAAAAAAGGCCTAACTTTTACCATTTATTTGCGGAGTATGGAAAGAGGAATAGGATTTTATTCGGATGGTTTATTTGACACATATTGAAGTATGCCTTTTTTTAAAACTCCTTCACCGGAGGACGGATTTCTCGTAATGTGTAGGACCTGGAACAAAAAATGAAGATTTTTTATAATCTATATACTATATTACCTATCGAACTGCGTAGGTTTTTTTTTTTTTTTTTTTCAATCAAATTTTGTAGAAATGGTGCACTTTCAAAGAATGAATCGATTTCTGGCCAAAGAACAAGTAGTAAATTGTTTATGAAAAAAAAGTTTACATTTGATAAAAACAAAAACGGCTACGCACTCTCAGAGAGAATGTAATTGCGAAGCTACTGGAAAAATTTCAAATTTATCCATGCGACGGTGTTCAACTAATCTGTCCATCCAATTTGAAAAAAGTGATTTCAAGAAAAATGCATTTAAAGTTTTACGAGTACTTAAATCCGTGAAATTTTTGGTCTCTTCAAATTGGAGCATTTTCACTTTTCGTATTTTTTTTCACCGTAGGACCAACTAACTATCGTTTTTATGATCCTAAAATATTGCTTAAGCCTAAAAAACAATTGAAATTTGCAAAATCGTAGAGTCGTGTTACTCCTTAATTAGCACAATTAGAATATCCCTGATGTTTAGCAAATTAAATAGCATGACTTAATTATTTCGCGTAGTGATATAACCGACGGGATTACAGAAAGCTCGCGTTCAGATTTTCGAACCACGAAACGTAGGTTTGAGATGCTTCTCGGATGAGTATAGATATATAAATAAATCATTCTGGGAAAACATTTTCGTATTCGCTTGGTGAGCAAACTCTGACCTTCTGGTCTTCAATCTACCATAACCGAAAACGTAACGCCATCTTCATTTCATTATTCCGGGTATCTACGTGTAATTTTAAACCCTGCAAATCCGATATTCCTCCGCCGAAATTCTTTAATCCGCGCTTTCAGCAAGAACTGGTTATTCATTTTTCATCCATAAACTGTCGCAGCCAATACAGGGGGGAGTAAATAGAGAGAAAAATTAACTGTTTAAATTTATCATATTAATGCTTGTTTTGAACATACGCTAAGCTGTCTAAAAGTATTCACAGAATTTCGCAATTTAAACCAACAGCAATTCCATCGCATCCTTCCGCGCGAGTTGATTTAATTAAACTAAAACTTGTGAACAAAATTCATTTCACAGTCGTAGATATGGGTATATAATTTGCGTAACTAAACTCTTTCTAAACTCCGTACGCACTGAAATATTTCCTCCGTGCATAAAATTCTCGGCTGACAAACGAGAAACAAATATTTTTTTCTCTCATGTTTACACTCGATTCACCGGTCTCCATACATTATCCAGAAAACTGCGACGGAGAAAAATATGTATATACCCATGTCTCTTTTTATCTTCTCATTTCCACACTACTTTACTCCGACAAATGAAATTCAACGAAGGAAAACTGGGTTACCGTTCACCCTAGCGTTCACTGGGGCGAAAAGAAGCCACGAAAGACACTTTCAGCTCTCAATTTATTCCCATCAGTTTTTTTTTTTTCTTGTATCTTTGCTTTTTTTCTACTTTACAATTTTTTTTACTCTTAGATATTCTTCGATGCGGAATTGGCATCGTCCGAATTTCTCAGCTCCCGCGTTCATTGGATTGAAAATTTTTATACCCCGGTTTGTTAAATTACAATTCCGACGAGCCCGATGTCCAAGTATCTGTGATGAAAAGCGCACATAAAGGAAGGCGAGAAGATATTGTTCGCAATGTGATTGGTTCAGCCCTCCAGGCATAATATGGCTCGTCGATAATCGAGCAATCGAGCATGTTAAGTGGGTCAAACTGTTGGACGAGGAAAGTGAAGCTGGGCGGAAATCTCATTACCTGCAACCCCGTGCAGTGCAGGTTGCACGGTGCGTCCAGGAGGGCGGAGGCGAGAAACGCGCAGGGCTGATTTATACTTATCATGCAGAAGTCGGCGCTTCGAGGAGGTAGAATGTTTACCCGCAAAGCTAAATAAACTTAAACCATCTGTGATCCTCCGCACGCTCCGACATCTTTTACGGTACGAAACATGCTAAGCGCGTTATGGAAAGGAGTTGGAAGAGTCACCCTGCGCCGGTTTAATAGCTCTGATTCTTCAAATCGAATAACTTCGAGTTTTCGTTTAGACAATTTTTAGAAAACTTTGCCCGGGCGTTGTAACGATATTAACGCGAATCCCTGAGCGGGATCTGAAATTATACGGATGACACAATTCAGCAATTATGCAATTATTCAGCGGCTGGGAAATTTCGCGCCAGCGAATACGAGAATGGCCCAGTTTTATGATGTGACATTCGTAAAACCTGTGTGCACACAGCTTCGCTTCGGCTCAATTGCGATAGCAGTTAAAATAATTTAAGGTACGACAGCCGTTGAAACGACTTTATGTGGTTATATCTAGTGAGGAGGCTGAAAGAAAGCAATTTTTTATGGATTTTTTACGAAGAGACATTTCAATTTATTAATGTACATATGGGGGTAACATTAAACTTCGATTTAACTACGGCTTGAAAATTCCCGTTTGTGATTTCCTCACGCTCACTCTAACTCCGCGTATGTTTTGTCAAGCTTTGATCACCGCCTCTCTGCTAATGCAAACTCTAACCAATTTATTTGTGTGTGTTTTCGTGATCCACGCTAACAGATGGGGACCAAGTCGCGCCAGAGAAAGGTAACCCTGAGGTTCTACGATCTTTTTACTAATTATAGAATGCCGTAATTTCCTTATATTTACAATTCCTTCGAGTTACTTTCCGATTCTTAGTCAAATAAATATTTGTGAAACAAACGGTGCACGTAACACTTGTCAAAGAATTTTGGACAATTTACTGATGCTGTGCAAATTTTTCTTTACGTGTATGTCGAATATTTCCAAGACTCTTTATACCAATATTCGGATAAATTTTGTCCGCAAGGCTGAAGGTAGCAGCAATAATCAACTGCCAAAAGTTATAAAGTGCATTCGAATATAAGATAGTGAAGTCCTAAAATCCAAATTTTGTAAAATACCTTGAACCCCGACACTTTCATAGAATTATCAGGATAAAACTGAACTACACTTTGTTCAATTCCAAAAATTTTATCTTTTTCACGCTTCTTCGCATTTCACGAGCGTTGCATTTTTGACGATCGGCTTTTTCAGTCGCCTCTGCCACGAGGATATCCTCCCCCGTCAACGGCCATGCTCTTCGACGACGACCCGGGCATCATGTCCGAGGTGGAAACGTCCAGCACAGGATTCCGTCGCGGTGGGAAACAGCGAAGCAGTCTCCCCGTCGTCAGAACACCAAGCAAGACCCTGGAGCGTCCACTAGGTAACTTACGATCGATCGTATTACTAACGCGTCCTTTAATTCATGCGATACGTTGACTGAAATTTTGGAAAGCTTCGTGGCCCGGTGAGGGAAACGGGTTTGTACGGATTGACAAAGGTCTCGATTTCATTAAAATACTCTACTCATTAAAGTCCCTCTTGTTTACTCCCCCTGAAAACAAGCAGACACTGCCGGTTGCTCTCTCTCTTGATTTCCCAACCGCTGGACTCGGATTCGCCCTGTCTTCCGGTCGTAGTGTAGTCCCTTGAGTATGCGTAGTGACCCGAAGCGATACCGAGATGTTTGATCTCTGACAAAACAATGAATTTCTGTGGGCGCATCCCTAGGACTGGTCTTCCTGCAGTACAGGAACGAGACAAAGCGAGCCCTGCTTCCGAACGAGATAACGAGCATAGATACCGTGAAAGCTCTCTTCGTCAGGAGCTTTCCCAAGCAGCTGACGATGGAGTATCTCGACAGTCCGCTGGTCAAGGTCTACATCCACGACAGCAACAAGGACATGTTCTACGAGCTGGAAGACATGCGGTGAGTACTGCTGTACGTGACTTAGAAACGAAGACGGGATGAGGAAAAGCCCCGTCTAAACGTCGGAACGCGTTTATTCCTCCAGGTCACACCTCAGAGACATCAGAGACAGGAGCGTTCTTCGACTGTTCGAGAGCACCGACGGGGTCGCCGGGATGCCGGGACCTCTGGGAGCTCCTGGAGGTGGGGGAGGACTCCCGCCCCACTGGGAGGATCAGAGCTACTTCAGCGAGCCGGAGTTTGACAGCGAGTACCAGCATCAGCACATCCACAAAAGCAAGGTGGGTGAATAATTAGGGTAATAGAATGGCCTCGTGTCGAAAATTATTCGTTGTTTAGAGTAAACGGGGAAGATTTTGGGACGGCAAAGTTTTGCTCGTCGGAAACTCTAACCGAAGACACGCAATGTCAGGGGCTCTCTTCGATGTCGAGTAGTTGTCTACTTAAAATTTGGAGAACCCTCGACTCGCTAATCGGTCATCCGGTGTGACGGGCTCTTCGGTACGGTATTGATACTGAATGAAAACGCAACGAAGCATCTCGATTTTTGTCGAAACGTCAGCTCAGAAACATAAAAGTCACCTCGGAGTTGAGGCTTTCGGCAAAAATGATTACGCGTGGTCGCACTGCGACGACTCTGGTAACATGTACATATAAATTTATTCATGAATTATCTTATATTACACTGGTTACAATTGCATAGATGGATGATTAATCGTGCGCATGACTCGAAGTATGATATAATTATCTTTACACAATATAAAACGGCGCATGATGAACGATAATAATTCGTATAAATAATAACTATTGATTTTTGAGCTTGCGGTCCGCGGCGACGTCTGTTTTCTTTTTTCGTTTCGTTGTTTTTTATTGTTTTTTTTTTCCTCGACAGAGAATATTTCAGTGACGAAAATTTATAACAGTGGTAAAAAACGTCATCGCGAACTTTTATGAGTATTAATATATATTCTCGACATCAAAAAGTCACTCGTCAGGTGTAACGGAAGTTTTTGGCGAAAGTATTGATTAACTACCTTCTCCGTTTGTCTTTATCTCGAGGTTTTCGCTCGCAATGAATCGAGAGAGTATATTGAGAAACATCTAATATCTTTCGACTTCCCGTTCCATTCTTCGAACCCCATTTTTATTGCCCTCTTTCTTTCTTCTCTCTTGTATTAACCTTCTGACGATGAGAATAAGGAAATCTAGGGAAGAACCGTCGTCAAATTGCTAAAGGATCTAGAATGCTTTGCACGTCTGGGCAGCGGGCAGATACAGAGCGCCGGAGTAGAGCTTTTTCGGCACCGATCTCCAACCAAGGATTAGGACCTTCTCGAAGGGATCATCGGCGCAACCGTCGCAAACGTTCATCACCTGTCTGACTTCGCCTTCGGCCGGTTCGCGCTCCTCGTCTTTGGTGTGGTGAACCGGAAGCTGAATCCCAAAGCTCGTTAACCCGGAGAAATAATTATTCTCCAATCCCTGATCGCCGAGCAAAGCATCGTTTAAAATCGATCCGTCAGCCAGCTGAATCAGACCTCGCTTCCTCTTTTCGGAATCGCGTTTTCGTAGCGCCTTTCGAACCGTCGACGTTGATGACGGCGAGAGACTCGCCTCGCCTTTCGCCGTGACAAAGGAGACCTTTCAAAAGAGGGAGAAAAAGACTTCATTATAACACGGCTGTGAATTCCTCAAACGAATCTTGTTATCCTTTATGCGAACAAGTTTTTTTTTCGCTCTCTCTCTCTCTCCATATCAAGCTGCGACGATCTTGTTTTTTTAGATCCTGTATAAAAACTCCTCGCGGATTTCAGCTTTCCCAATTAAATCGAAATCGAAGTTTATCGACACTTCGATGCAGCGTTAAAGACGCAGAACGATAGCTTTTGACCGAACATTTTCGCTCTCGTATAAAAATTATTCACTCACCTTGTCGTCGGGGATTTGAGCCTCCCTTTTAGCGACAGTCTTCTGAATGTCCTCGAATCTCGTCCCTTCCGATTCCTCGTTGCTCACTTTCGCCGCCCGTTTATAAATCGTCGGATACTGTTCGTCGACGTAAGAAAATCCAGCTTCCGGTTGTGCCTGAATTTGAGAAAGTTGGGCGACCTGCGGGATTTGATTACCGAAATACTGAGTGGTCCTACGGAGCTGGGATGCGTCCAGGGCGGAAGCAAAACCGCCGGAAACTCCAGCCGCATCCTGATTTACGGGAGGAAGTGGCTGGAAGGATGTCTGCGACTGAACGATGTTCGGATGCCTCAAGGTCACTCCGTTCTGATTGATCTGAAGTGGCGTTCCGGTATTGATTTTCACCTGTCAAATAAAGCCGACACCTTTATGCTTGCACTTTAGCCACAGTTAACAGGGAGTTCCGGCCATCAGGCCTCTCTGAAGTCTAAAATCAACCCCTACCTGGTGGTTTATTTGCCCTGCGGTGAGGAACGGGCTCTGGGGAAGCGGCCGTCCGGTAACTGGCGCCTGAGTCGTCGGTCTCGGGGTGTTGTTGCTAGTATCGTGCTCCCAGTGATGGGCGTGATGATGTTTGTGATCCTTGTGCGCCTTTCCGGCCGTCAGAGCGACGCTGTAAAGCTGAAGCATCGTCAGCTCACCCAAAAATCCACCGGACCCTGCGAACGGTGAAACCATTAAACCGGTCATCGCTCAGTTTTGGAACTTTAACACTATTGAAAAAAACATTTGCCAGGGAATGCATTTCTTGTTTGAACCCTCAATGTCAGGCCAAACGAAAGAGTTCGCCGATTGCGACTTCGGTTCGTTAAGTTCAATTGAGTTAAATCGATGTCCTCTCAACCCACCTTCCGGTGCATCAGCGCCCTCCAGAAATCCACCACCAAGTTGGCGCTGTTCCTGTCCGGAAATAGCGATTCCACCTCCTTTGATGACGTGCCCTACCAACTTTACGTACAAAAGTTTCGTTAGCTTCTACTTGGATCAAATGAAGTGGGGCTTACAACTTCGACTTACCCTGTTGTTGAATCCTCGTCCAACGCGTTCGTCGTTTACCCATATTTGCCACTCGCCGGTGACACCGTTCCAGCTCTGGCAACTGTGATACCACTTGTTCAATCTGAGAGGATAGTTCAGTCGGAACAAATTGTGACCGTCTATGTTCATCATGAAGTACGAACTCCTCGCAGTGTTCGCGATCCAGATCAGTATACCGCGTGGCTGACCATCGACTGTAATTTATAACGGACTTTCATTCGAACGCTCGTAATCCTCGTGCATGTAAAGATTATCTCGGAATCAATCATGTTTATACCCACTCTCTTCACCGCTGACAACAAGCTGAAGTGTTACGACAAAAAAAAAAAAAAATAAAATATACAACTTGGATGGAAAAAAGTGCTGCGACAAAGAATGAATATAATGGACCGTGCATAGTGAACAACTTTCTACTGTCGCACAAAAACGCTGTATAGGTACTCTGTATGCTATATTAACTCTCGAGTGGAACGCATGATGTATGCTTGGTTTCGTGCTGTTCCTACACTGCTCGCAGCCATTGGTGATCCAGAGAAATGAAAAGGCGTGCGATAATTTATCTTGACAGATTTTTATGCAAAGTATGTGTATGAAATTGAAGGGAAGTTCTCGGTGACAAGTTTGAAGACTCGCGACTCTCTCCATGTCAAATTCATGTTCAACCGATATTAGTTTTCGTTGATTAGTATCGGTTCCATTTCTGCGCATATATTCAACTCTCCGTGGAATTTAGTCACGAGACTTGCTTTCTTTTATGTTACCCTCGCTCTCCTCCGAATCAAAGTATCAGACAGGAGTAGACGAAACTCTCGGTAAAACGAGAATTTCTAACAACAAAACAGAGCAAAACAAGCCTTGCCAATTTATTAAATAAAATGGTAATAACAAGCGCCGGAAAAAATGCGGATACAATTTCACTCGTTAGTTAGTTCCAGCCGAGGGATATAACCGCATGTACCTATGTCCCTATGGTGCATGCGTTAAATTTCACTCCAACGATAATCTCGAAGGAGGCCGCAGCCTGCAACGTCGACGTTTAACCGTTAATTATATATATGTCTTGTGCCTAACTATATTAACGATCGATAATTAACCGGCTCGAGCTACACGTGTATCTATAATTAAATTGAAATTGTGTGAATATTGCCTGTGCATAATATACATGTTTTTATCATTCAACTACCCCAGCGGCGTTTGTCTAATAGCCCGTAAACTGAATTATATTTATGTAATATCTCCGCGTAGGATGGTCATTCTTTTTCTGAAACCCTGGAGTTCTAAGTTGTGTCCGAACCTTTTTACCGCGCTTGGCCATGACCATTAATCTGAAAATAAATCGTCCGAAACGATTAATTTCAAAAGAACCCGGACACGCGTAGGTACAGCGTTGTAAGCTCTAACGACTCACGACGAAGTAGAAAATCCCCCGTTCCGGGCCAGCCCCGAGAATGACCGGCTTGTTTGAAAAAACAAGCTTATAGTGTCACAGTAAAACGCGGCCTTGACGAGCTTTCAATTTTGCTATTGCACCTCTCTTCGTTCACATTCTAACATCACCCCTTCCTTGCAATTTTCTCATTTTTTTTTTTTGTTTATTTTTTTATTTTTTCATGCTCAAATATATCATTGCAAGTACGTACATAGGTGACGTATAATTTATGCACGGATTGCAGAAACTGTTGGGAACTCGTTGTATAACACATTATGGAGATTTGTCCCATGCGAGAATACCGAGTCATGCCATTTGCCGTGTTTACTCTTTCACTATTTTAGGCAGCTTGCTGCTGCCGGGAACCGTCCTGGTAACTTGACGCTTGACGCATGAGTATTGAGCACGTGTCTCTCGGCTGTAACGTTTACCTAAGAGGAAACACTTTCCAGTAGCAACAAACCGCATTTCATTACACGCTCAGACGTGTATGAACCTAGACGCATTGCAAATGACGCGTCCCGTTGAATCTTATTTGAATTTAGACCGTTTATCTCGTGAAATTCTTTTAGATATACTTAGAAGGACGGAAAACCGTTTCCATTGACATTCGGTAGCTTTTAGATACATGAAATGTTGGCACTTCCAACATGCAAATAGTTTACAACGATATTTTGTTTGGACGATAATCATACCTGCGTAGGAAAAGATCGGATGGTCGTTGGTGTGGTTGTGGAATTTCGTCCATGCGCACAACGTGAACTCTTTCATGTCTGGTAGATCGATTTTGTAGTGGATATACTGCAAACAGATGAAATAAAATTGTTAGAATCCAAACGAATTACTTCATTCACAGTCTTTACTGCTGAACACTGAATAGCAATGCAAAATTTCTGTTGTCGGTTCATTTCCGTCGTTCCTGAAATCTGAATTTTTCAACATCTGTTGGAAAATCAACATGGCTACCCTTTGCGCGCTTCGGATTTAATTCTTACTGTACAGTTTGTTTCGGGATTTTCTAGTAATCGAGTGACATAACTCGCCACAGATAATTACGGCAAGAACAATTCAACCATGATTTCAGTTTCGAAAAAATTCAGAGAACCGAGAATTTACCTTGCGAAATTTACTGACTGCACGTGCTCACGTGACTTATTGCCACGGTTCGTTCGTTAATTGTAAAACCGTATCGTTAAGGTTGCGCATTGCCGTTAATGTGCGTGCTTTACGAGTTTATAAGGCGGCCTATGTCTAGTATTCCGATTAGCATTAACGTCGTACGTTGGCCAAGAAATGGTGTTGAAAAAAAAGAATTGAAAAATAAAGGGGGGGAAAAACTGTCGCGTGTTGTGTTTCGTTTGTTACATTCAAGTGTGTAGTGAACATTTCTCCTACTACTCGTAATCAACATGCCTATAGCCTCTGAGGAGGATCGCGTGATTATAATCGTTCGGTTGGCCGAGTTTATATGTTGTATTCCGGTATAATTTTTTACCCACTTGATTGTGTAATTGCAAGGCGAGTGCTGAAACCGCCGCGAGGGTCGGGAGCTCCTTGTGTTTTGCATAATTCTCATCTACGCGGTCATCAGGTAAATCATGAAGCCATCGAAAAGCGTTCAATCAATTTGACGAACATTTAGTTCTCAAATAATTATCGTTAATATAACGCACAGTCGTATATGGCTGCCTCGTGTATTAGTCACTGGTTATTAATTATGACTGCAATAAGGCTTAATTATCGCCTGTTTCATTGAGGAATATCAACGGGCTGCGAGAAGTAAGTCAAAAGAGATGGAAGAAGCTTCGTGGATTCCGGAAGCGAGCGTTGAACTTGAGAAAGAAAGTGAGACTTGTGATTACGCGAACACACGCTTGATGCCCGGCAGCGTGCAACGAGCACTTGCCTCGTTCCATCCTGTATACCTTTACGCCATTATACCCGTACAAGGAGAATCACGTCAGCGCAAATTACGATGTGCCTACCTGCTTATTCTGGAACTCCTGCAATTTCTTCCTTACAACCCATACACACGGAGTAAACGAAGTATGTGTACATTAATACTTATCGTCAGCCTCTCGTCCCACGGTCAGAAATGCCTGGTAAATTCTACTAAAATTTCCCTGATTTACTATCGATCTAGCCGAGAACGGACTTTCGCCTCGTATGCCGTTATTTTTTCTGTTTTTTCTTGGTTGTTGTTTATTTATTTATGTATTTTTTTTCCTTCTCTCTTTTATCGAGGGCTAACTTTTTCTCTTCTCTAGCTGAACGTTTTCACCGCTGATTTGACACGAGCCCAGTTGATGCCTCGTCACGCCACGTGTGCTATACCGTGATACACAAGGACTTGGCCTTGGCAATAATCTCACATTTATCCTCCCCGAATCGGATAAATGTATGGAATGCATGTGAAGAACCAGTGTAACTGAGCCGATTATACGAATTTACGATGCATAAGCCTTGACGGTGGCTCCGCGTGGATTCTACTTCATACTTCATTCCGTTAGTCCCATATTTCAAACGCCTCGGTGGGTATGTTTTCAAATTATTTACGATCGCTCACGTTCACGTTTCACGCGTGCAGCCACCGAGTGATTGATGGGCTACGGTTTCGTATAAGGTTAAACGGGACGTAGATCGCACACGGTGCCTCTCTAAAAAAAGAATGTTTCGAGGATGACGGTTGGCCAACCTGCATCTCGCGCGTCTCAAGTATAACCTCCAAAAATAAAATTCTTAATCTGCTTGCACAAGTGATTTGCTTTTAGCTATAATAACACCGTGTATTCGGCTGCACTAACAAATTGGCTAATTAGTTGAACGACGAGTTCAGGTCACTTGTGCCAAGCGACACGTTCCTTTTTAACCTCGTTTTTGGTACAGCGATAACGAAACTGTACGCGCGTCAGTGTCATTTGGTTCATCGTTTAGTTTTAAAAAATTCTTCGCAATCGCGACGAAGTATGTAACTATTTCGAAATTAAATTACGGCACCAGGTTTTCTCGATAAGAAATTCTACCGCTCGCCCATGACGATCTAATCTATCCCTCAAAGACTTTTAAACCGTCGTGTTTTACTCTGCAGTAAACGAAATTACGGTTTTCATAGCTGGATTTCACTCCCAACGTTTAAAGCGACGGGCACGCACGTTGATGCATTATACATGTAGGAACCTAGTCGGATATATTTATCGTTTTGCAAAGCACGCAGGAGTTGTTTCCGTACGACGTACGACGGGTCGACCGCATAGGTGTGATGGCCTGTGTTTTCTCCGACTTTCATTAACAGCTGGCTTTTTGCCATCCGTTTCGCGTCGAGCTCTTCGAATCTTCGCCGATTCCAAGCCGAACACACAAAGCGACCACTGCCTTAATTCTAAACTCTTACTTTTGCAGTACCTGTCTATGCACTTTTAAGTTACATCGAAAGCATCGCAGAATAACATGAAACGGGACCTAAATCCATGTCAGGATTTCAAACGTTCCGTTGTTGTTCGACTTTCGTTTTCGACGTGCGTCGATTATGCGTGCTTTCTTATTGTTGTTATTATTATCCCGGCCGAGAAGTCTCGCTCGAGTTTCTTGTAAAAAATATCTTCAAACCCTGCAAAAGACGCGTCAAATCATTCAATTACACCATAGTTAGAAAAATGGGGATTCGTTTACAAAAACAAGCAATATCTTCGGGACGTGCTTAAATTATGCGCGTCATTGTACGTTCCAGGTAATATCGTCCGGTAGCTGTATTGCTTCAATGAAATATATTTCTTGTCCCTAAACTTGATTGCAGCACTTTCGGTGATCAAGCCGTTACGTTTATGCGGTAGTAAAATCCGAGGACTGTATAAAGACTAGGTCACTCTCAATAACGACTGCTCAGGTTGTTCAATCACTTCGGTGCAAAAGAGTGTCCAAAAGACGATGGTAAGTTGTTTGGGAAATACAGATACTTGTGTTTAAAAAATTTACCACGAGTCTAAAGTGAACATGGATCTAATCCTTTGTCTGAATAACGGGTGTGGCGAAACCGGGCGAGCAAGAGAAGCCTGACCTAAATCGAGATACGAGAAGAAAAAGAGGTCTCGTTTTGCGTAGGCTGCAGCACTGCAGGATATACGAGCTCGTGTGAATCACGGAATTTCGTTACGCAAGATGGAAAGATGGATAAGTCTACGTTTTGCGCGTGACGTTAAGTCAAGAGGTATAATATTAGCTGCACGGATTCATAATACTGTAATTTGCTTCTTCGGACAATCTCGTCTTCGACGCACCGAGA
Source organism: Neodiprion fabricii (assembly GCF_021155785.1). Lineage (NCBI taxonomy): Eukaryota > Metazoa > Arthropoda > Insecta > Hymenoptera > Diprionidae > Neodiprion > Neodiprion fabricii. The sequence continues at coordinate 41,208,375 of NC_060242.1, forward strand.
ATCGAATATACCTATGTGTGACGTATCAATCATTTTCCTTCAATGATCCATCTGGCGAGTCGATATCTCGCTTGTAATTCTCACGCACCAAACGTAGATACATTTATTAAATCCTTGCGAAATGCCGATGGAAGATGTCTCGCAACAGATTCACCCAGAGTTCTGTCAATCATTTGAATAGAAGCGTCGCATTGTCACCCCAAAGTTGAACCAACCGCGAACACTAATTAACTATACATCGGAACAAAGCCGTGCGGTCATTTCGCGCGTTAACAAAGAAGAAGCAACTCTGAACTTGTCCTTTAGCTGGTGATGGCATGAAAATAAATTAGTTGCCCGGAAAATCAATTATCACGTATCGATCTTTTCATCCCTAAAATAAGTCGAAGCAGTTTCAGATCTTGCGTTCCTCGCGTCGCGAGGATCGTCGGAAAAGTGACGCTTACCTCGAAGTAGAGCTGTTGATTCATCGAGACCTTGTACAAGGCGCACTGGTCCTGTTCCTGCTGGGCCAAGGGATGCGAAACTGGCTCAGAGTCCTGGCTCAGGGGATATTGGAGAAAGGGTGACTCGTTGTTGTAGATCGCAGCTTCCTGCTGCAGAATGCCTCCGCCTCCGTGAGACGGAACGACCGGAGTCCAGGAATTGGATATGGCCATTGAGCCGGAGAAGAGGGCGCACATGAGAAACAGCATCCTGTTCCTTTTCATGTCGATCCAGATGCGGAGCGAATCTGAAAAGCGAAGCGTGACAAGTATTAACCCTTTCAGTCACAGTGGAATACACGGCGCCTCACATCGAAAATATCATTCTCACTTCGTATAACCCCAAAAACCCCCGCGTAACAAGTTTCGCCCTGAATCATCGAATCATGCTTGTTTTTTTTTCGATTTTATATCCGCCATATTGGATTCAACATCTCAGATTCGGAAATCATCAAATTCAGACTTCAGATTCGTGATCAGCGACCCCAAAATCCCGCGAGTAACAAAATGCGGGCAAAAAATACTTGGTGAAAAAATGTGCGACTGAAAGGATCAACGATAAATTTCACCTGACGGTAACCGTTATGTCCAACAAAGAAAAAAGAAGATTCTTATACATGTACCTTTGAATTTTCTTTGCCGGACAATGATGTAAAAAATTGTCGCGTTTAAATCGTTGTCGTCAACTCGGAAGTTGGATTGACACCAAATTACAGGCTACAGAAATCAGAGCCGCATTTTCTCCCAGTTATCCGTTTCCAGCATACTTACAGAAAATTCTTATTATCTTATTATTATACGGATTAGCAAAGCGGCCGGTTTCGCGATTAGAAAATCTACTAAGTTAGCTCCTGTTACAGAGGAAAGTCTTTGCTCGGATCATGCAACGACTGGATAACCTTCTTGCCGATCGGGTATCGACGATCGCTTTCCATCTTTGAAAACCTGCAGGTATGTCTGCAAGATTTTACGCTCTGAGTTGCGTGGAAACCGTTCCGTAAATACAGTGCCCGCCAATTCGCTGAGTCACAAGCCACCTGCTTGTCCATACAGAATCGGAAATAATATTTTCATCCGCAATTTGCACAACTTGGCAAGAAACGTGTCATTAAAAATTCATGTGAAAGACGCGAGAACGCGAACAGTACGCACAAGAAAAACTGGGAAAACTGAGGGAAAAGTTACCGGGAATTTCGAATTGCAAAATGCGTACGAACCCTGATACATTAGGATGGTTCATTTTGTAACTTCTTTTTTTTTTTTTGAGTTGCTACTCGAAAAATTTGTGACAAATGTTGAAAAAAAACTCGTCGTAAAACCTGGAGAAGGTAGGAAAATATTTAGAGGTCGCTAAAAATTATTGTAATATTTCTCATTTATTTTTACGCGTACACCTCGCGTACTTGTATAAATATATTAGTTTATTTTTTTCGCATCGTGATCCAATTAATCATTGTTCTTGAAAATCAATACTGAAAACGAAACAGGAACGTTAAGGTGATGTGATACTTCTCTTTCGTTACAAAAAAGAAAACTGTTATCCAAATTTCTCCGAGACGATTAATCTTTCGGATAAAAGAGGAAATCAGCCGTTAATGCGGAATTGTTAGGCGTAGTTTGCTGTTGATTGACGAACGATTAATCGAACCACGATACAAAAAGAATAAACAATTATACATATATAAGTCCGTAAGGTGTACACGTAAAAAAAAAAACCAAAAAATAATACCATTATCGGTAGCGTCCTCTAAATATTATTCCACCTCTACCAGGTTTGATTACAATTCTTTTTTTTTTTTTTTTCATCGTTTGTCTCAAATTTTGCTAGAGGCAATTTAAAAAAAAAAAAAAACAAATCAAACAATCAACCACCCTAGTATTACACGCTTCTTTCCAAGTTTCTTTCCATTTTCCTTTTTCCCTTCGCCTTCACATCGTATCACAATCATATATTTGCGAAATTTCCAGCTCACGCAAAGACAGACAGGTGTCTGCTGCAACTATGCAGTTCACACGCAACAAATTGAAACAGTCAATGGTGGTATTGCGCAATGGGTTCGGGGTGCGTGAAATCTCACTTAACGCAACTTCGTTGTCGCGTCGTATCGTAACCCGAGGAAAAACTTGAGTTATAGTAACCAAACCGAGCGTTGCTCATTGAATTTAGCGTGTATATAGACCGCTTATAAGGCACGAACAGGCTACAATTCAGTCGACTCGGCTGCCTGATTACTTGCGTCATTTGCATCATACCTGCGACTCCGCTATCATGCTTTCCCTCTTCCAATCTCCGTCTCTCTCTCTCTCTCTCTCTCTCTCTGTCTCGCTCTACTTTTATTCTCATGCTAATGGATATTTCATTTCGTCATTTACTTTTTACCAATCTAATCGTCGGTGATTACAACGCTCTTTCTCCTGCAGTGTCTCCACCTTTCTTCTCACTTCCTGTCCTTTACCGCCAGTTTACGGCCGTGTCAGTTTACTTACCGGAGCCTCGATTCGGCCGTTAAATTGCCTTGCGCTAATTATCACACGCGTGCTACAATCAACTTTTAGAGTGGTATTTTATTTCGGGAATAACCGCGTCCGTAGATTTATCCTCACCGGACGAATTTCACCTTAGGAATACACGTTGTACGCATACGTAAACGAAACTGCGGTATTGACGAGGAAAATATTCATGAGAAAGGCAAAAACTCCGAGTATACTGGATTAAACCCGTATTTTATGGACCGCAGGTATATCGAATCACTTTATACCCGCGGAAATTGTTACTACCATGAACGGGCGAAAGGTTATCGAAGCATCTTGAGCGATGATGAATAGTGTTTTGAAAATGCGCCGACGTATATACGCTATGTCGAGATAATCAAATCTTGAAACGCGTTATAAATTTCTCGTCCTCGCTGCGTACAAAACTCAACACTTTCTCTGGATATTCACAACACCGTTCGGAGGAATTTACATAGATAGATATGTAGACGATCGTTTCGGACGGGATTCTCATTCGGCTCTTCTTCTTCTTCTGTGTAGGTGCCGAGAGAAACTCGACGATGTTAAAATAGCAACTATACGTGTCAAAGAATGTGTAATAAATTTAGAAAAAATTCAAAAATTGTCGATAAACGACATTGAAATTGTGAGAAAAATATTTCAAGAAATTTTCACACCAACTTCACGGTGTGTCGTTTTTTATTTCCGATCCGAGTGTCTACGACGTACAACTGAGAACACTTTACTTTCGTTTTCGCAAAAGGACAAAAAGTATTGCGTAACCAAGAGCCTGGCGGAAGTGCGAATCGAGGAACGAAGCCCGGGTTACTTTCGGCGCGCAATCTTGATATGATATTCGAGAAGATAACCGAACCCGGCTTTTTTACCATCATATAGATACATACGTGCGTAACTGCCGGTTCTCTCTTTTTTTTTTATCCATTTACTTTTCCTTTATTTTCTCGCGCATCTCACGCTCGATTTATTATAGATTAAACGGCCTGTAATCATGCAGTTATAATAATGCCAGAGCAGTGAAAAATGTGCGAACCGTGAACAAAGGCGACAGATATACACGGATAATATTTTCCTCAAGCCAGTTTACTCCGTCGAGCTGTTACGGAAGATCCTGCAGATACAATGCAAATTTTTCTCATAACTCGTCCCGTATCCGCCCCATTCAAGATCTCCGCTTGCAAACTGAATCCTCCCCGTTGTCTACGAATGGACGCTCGATTCGATGTGTGAATTTAAAGGCGGGGGTGGGAGGGAGAGCACCCCGTTTATTTCGGTGCCAAATAACCGTTTGAAATTTGCTTTACACCCCGCGGCACGTATTTATTTGTCAGAGGCGTAATGGCGTTCCGATCGATCGAAGGAACGTGATTTCATATGTACATTGTACATACCTGCAGGGAGTTCGAGAGCGCGAACATCCGGCAACTCATACAAATCGATAGTCGATGTACAAAGCAAATTTCCTCCACCGGGTTATCGGGCGGTTTACTCGAGTAAACATCGCAACGGTTCATGAAACTCGTTTATAATTGGCTCGCACGTCGAATCATTCCCTCAAATTTTACAATTTTACGTCGATACTATTTTATTGATAGACAATCTTGCTGATCGTTCGTAGATTGTCACATTTGTGATTCGAAAATCGAAATTTTGGTCGAAAATATTTCAACTAAACTCGAAGAAAAAAAAAGTCCTCCTTCCGCTTCGTTGTATTCCGGTTCCTCGCACGCGGCTCTAATTTATTCAATCGTTAATTAGTACACCGGATACCCCGAGGTTTTGGTATTAGGTATCATCATTACCTATACGTATTGTTCTACTCTCACTTTGCCATTTTACAACAAAATCAAGCTCGGCTTTCACCGTCTATGAAACTCGATATCAAAACAAATAATAATAATAATAATAATAATAATAATTACCATAAATATTCCATAATTGCCATACAAGCCTAGAGTTACAAGACCACCGAAAACAATTACCGTTATTATTACGCCCCAGAAATAAATTACCCCACTCAGTGTTGTTCCAATTGTTATTTAATCCCCGACGTAACGTGAAAATGTAAAAACTCCCCACTCGAACCCTTCACACGAAATTTTGAATGACGAAGAAATAAAAAAAATAAAAATAGAAAAAAAATAAAAAAAAAAAAAAAACACCCCAACGAAGGAAGGGGAAAATTCTTGTTTCGGATCGTCGAACAACAAGGCGTGAAACTTACCCCGGATTGATAATTGGCGCAAGACCGACGTCGGCGATGAATACGTAAGCACGATACGATATTAAGGATAGGTCCTCGCGATGTCCGGACGAAAATACAACTGTCTATTCCCCTCGCTAAGCATACGCCTCGTAAGCTCCTTCGGAGAGCAGAGAACACCTCTTTCTCCCTCCTCCTTTCGAACGGCCCACTCCATTCCACTCCACTCCACCCTCCTTTCTCATTTACTCCTACCACCCACCCTTGGGGTCCAGCAGCAGGCTGCAATCTTCAATTCTCTGCATTCTCCGTCGGCTAGTAAAACCGGAATTTTTATAGCGTAAATTAATTATTAGGTTGACGCTGACGGGCGAAGGTTCCCAGAAGTGAACGTTAACCGCGAAGAGAATAAAACCACCGATCGTTTCTGTGAACCCAAAATACGGCGGTAATTATGTAACTGTTTCAATTCCACCAAAGCCAAAAGATTGGATCCTCGTCCTTTTCCCTGGTGTGGAAAAGCATCAGTATCGCACAATTCAAAAATGACTTTCAAGGAATTGGCTTAACCTAATTGAAGTATATTTTTCTTTTTTTTTCTAACTGGTTTACCCAAAATCTCGGACATTAATAAAGATTATGTGTAGCGGTTTTTCTCAAACATGCATCGTTACGGTAACGCTGCTAACTTTGTCAACATAAATAAGCCCGGAGACTGGTGAGAACCGCATTCCATTCGCATAATTACTTGAAAATGACTATCGATCGATATTTCCTGAAGAGAAAAAGAAAAAAAAAAACTGTTACAGCACACATTCGAGGCTGCAAATCGAACACGGGCTGATTATTCCATCGGATGGAACAACTTTGGACGGTGCGTCGAGTTCCTCCGAGTAACTACGTACAGGCAAATGCTTTCACTTCGGTAGCTCGTGCTCGGAGAGTCTCGAAGGCGAAGGCGAACCGCTGATGACAACGGCCGAGAGCCACGCGATATAATCGGGATTAAATTGGAGCGGAATTAACGCTGTTATAAGATCAGCGTTTCGAAAAACGCGATGCGGAGTTGTCGAGTTACCGAGAGTCACTCGGCACGCCGAACGAAATCGAAAGCCGTTGCAAGGTCTTATCGCGTATAATTCTACCGGTTGTTTATCCAACCCTGGGAATCGATTGGAACCCTCGATCATCGTCGGAGTCTCGAGGAACACCCTGCGCGTGGATTTAATTCCCTCCCCCGAGGAAAAAGTTCGACTATAGATGATCAATCGCTCGCGGGAATGTCCGTGGATCGGGGTAAAAACTTGCAACGGCCGACATATCGAAATATTAAACATGCGAAAGTAAAATGACGAAGATTGATGAACTGTTCGATATCTTGATTTTTGAAAGTGTCACTGATTAGACAGGCCTGATACGGTTTCCCTTTGCAATACCGAGTAGCAATTTCTGTAGGTATTAGGTACGGATGTATGGAAAAAATATATTGAAAAAATTCCATCACGTCAATTTTCTGGGTGTTTTTTTTTTTCTGTTTTCTTAGTACTGCTAGAATTGACATCCAATTTCTGTGTTAATTATGTGTATCAATGACTGTGTTGATATTTAAATATTCATCTACCCTCACTACGTGTTGTTTACGAAGATTTTAAGCATATTTAAAGCTGCGTAACTAAAAGAGAAAAAGATCGCACAAGGTTTTTGAAGAAAATGGAAAAAGACATGACAAGTCTTTTCGATTTATCCAGTCTCTTAAGGTCTTGTTTAAAACTAATGCTGTTCATTTTATACCTAAGCATTCAGTTTTGTATTCATTATATATATATTTTTTCCCATAAAAATTGTTAAAAAAAATCTGTAAATACGCGTATCTGAATCATAAGAATAAATCTCGATGTGGTGTAAAAAAAACTAGCGCTACATTTTAATTCAACATACCTAAATACGTTAAAAAAAAAAAGCATTACTGCTTTTGGGGGGAAATTAAAAGTTGTATTTCTCAGGCCTGCGTCAGGTGACCCCCACCATGTCCGTGACGAGGAAAGCCGCTCCCAGACATATTTTTCATTCACTTTGGTACCCGTAGTTTCGTTTTTTATCCACCCCGACCGCGGAAGGCGGAATCAAAGAGTTTGCGCTCCCGTTTGTCGGCCGAAGGTTAAACAACAGCCGCCACATGGCTGATTTATTAGTCAAATACGGACGCGGATTTCCAACTTCTTTCTACCCTGACCGTGCAAACTAATTCCCAGTTTCGTCGACGACGCGATAGATCCGATCGCGTCACTGTTCCGCCTCGATTTACTGAAAACTTTGTAGTGCCTTTTTCACCCGAGGCGTCAAATTAACCACTATAAGCCTTGTGAAGGGGATTCGATTACCGCGAGAATCGGCAATCGGGTAATCGAGCCACGGAAATCTTTGTCCGGTACCCGTGTACCTAATTATTACAACGATCCGTCGCGACAAAGACAACGACTCGATCGATCCTTCGCCACGTTCTTCTGAGATTATGAAATGTGATGAGATAAGAAAAAAAAAGAGCAAAGAAATATAATCAGTTTCCACAATTCATTGACCAAGAATAAAAAAGTCTCAGCATTTCATCGGGTTGCGTCTTTGTCTCAGAGGCTCTTCGCCATATCGAATAATTGAACTTCGTCCGTGATTGACGAAGTGGAAAAAATTCTTCGTGCTTGCGTTGGAACGGATTTATATATACAGCCGTTGTGATTGGCACTTGGCGTAAAGAAACCATGCGTGGATTTTGAGGTACATGTTTCGCAAGGTAGACAGGCGGGTATACTTACAGGTATAAACCATTTCTGAATTACGATATTCAACCGTATCTCGGCGCCATTGTCGTAGCTCAAAAGCTGACCTGCATCGAGGATTGTTGCCCAACCCCAAACAATTCGACGTTCAACGAACAGACCGATAAAAGTATCGGACCGATTCTACTTCGGTTCTAACGATTCTTTTACGCCCGTTTCACCATTTTTTAAAACTCGAACAATTTATCAACATCGCATTGTCCTCCAATCCGCGCACATGGCTATCGACGCGATTTTCGCTTCCTTTGTCCAATGGCAATTCAGGCGGCTGAATTAGCCAATCGGCAAAATTCCCCTCGGGGATCGAATAGCCTTGTCAATCGCAAGGCTGATAATGATAAACCGATTATAATTTTGTGTTACGCTCGCAAACTCGAAGGCGATACGAGGAACGGAATCAAGTTTTCCACTGTTAGGTATCGATTCCCCTGCGGAATTAAAATTATTTTTAAATCTCGCGTCAATGTCTCGCCGATCGTATTTCGATCGTTGCAATTCTTTACGCAATGATTGAAATTCTTACGTATATCAAACCGGCTCGCGTTACCTCTTATTATCTAATCGATGTGGAAAATAATATTTAAATTGTATCACGAGACTATCACGTAACAGAGCAGATTGATCAGGCCTCGATATCCAGCCGAGGAATATGTAATTTTGTCGATTACGTAAACTGACGTGTGTCAAAGATGTCTGTAAACTTTTTACCCGTTTTTGCTCAGTTTCATTGTAAAAAATGTCAATATAACGCGCAGTGTCACGAAAAACCGCATTTTAATTTAATCCCGTTGCCGATCCAGATGTCAGCGAATTTCTCGCAAAATTCTGATTGCTCTTTCTCTCTCTATTTTCAGGTGAGTCTTACCAACCACGTGTCGATATTTTTGTACTACTTGTTGCGGACGAGGTGAGTATTTTCTCGAGTCACTTTTTCCTCTACCGTTTATCACCTTTCCAACTGACAATGATAGTCGATATCCCGTTACGTATGTCCATCTTGGATATATACACGGATTTTACATCCACAATTTACACACGGATTTTACATCCTCGAACGAACTGAAAGATTCGAAAAATTGTATTGAAAAAATACAACAACTTGACGCAACGTTCGTTCGCTCTACAAAGCTCGAGAATTCGATGTAGATAAAAACCGTTTGCCATATAAATTGTTGAGTAACCCAGCGCTGACGAACATTGATTAATTAATCCAGCTTGAAAATGTTTTGCAACTAGTTCGACGAGATTTTTATAACGGTAAAAATATCGCAACTATGTACGCGGAATTTCGATCTCTCGCATCCTGATTCAAGAGCCTGCGGTCGTTGCGATTTCTGCACTTAAAACGCTTAATTGCCGTGAATTTTCAACTCACTTGGTGAGATCGAAAGTCCAGTTTCCGCGAACCGATGACTGACAAGGAAGTTGTCACAGGTCGATCTCTCCGATTCAATTTCTTTTGTAACATGTTACAGTAGACTAAGAACTAAGCGACACGTCTTTTTTTTTTTTTTTTATTTGCCATCAAACACTTCAAGAGGGTAAAACCACCCTCCAATTAAGGCGCGTTGAACTCACAAGAACGTGAAATACTTTTTAACCAATGCAACTGGAAAAGTTTTCTCACAACAAGAAATGAAAAATGTCATTTTCTCAGTTAAAAAATAATAAAAAGAAACTGCCAAATCGCCCCTTGACCTGCTTTACTTTGAAGGGTGGGGTTTCACTCCCTCTGAGTGTTTACTGGCGGATGAAAAAAAAAAAAAAATAAATATCTGTCACTTAGTTTTCAGTCTACTGTAACATATTACAGAAGAAATGAAATCGGAAACATCGACCTGTGATACCTTCCTTGTTAGAACGTAAAAAAGAATTTCGGTGAATAATTCAAACCGATGCTAACGCCTTTGTTCATTTTATTAACGAACTGCGTCGCGTCGTAGCAAAATTGAATTTAACCGCGATCGCGATATTTGCCTACGCTGTATAAGCAACCCGTAGTAATTCCACACCGCCAAGCCTTAACAACTTGACGTTACCTTGCACTTGATATTCATGCACCAGAAACGCAGCGGAACTCCGAACCGGCCGCCAAACGGGTCGTTGAAACCAGTTTCATCGCAGATCTCGATATTCAAACACTAGCATTTCGTATTTATCGGCATTATTATTCGATCAGAGAAAAAAAAATGTTCAGTCACAGTTCCCCAACATTGCGCAACTTTGGTTAAAATAACTTTTTTGCGTATCTTCTTTCTCTCCATTTCATTTTTTTTTCTTTTTTACTTTTTCGAGGCGCTGCCCTGTTTTATTATCCTCTGATTAAATAACAAAATTGTATTAATTCGAGCTACGTTGACGAACACGTTGATCGGATTAGGCGATCATCCATTCGCTGTGTCGACTGTGCGTACACGCGTACACATCAAACTCCCAAGAGGCTTTCACTTTTTCCTGTACTCATGACTCGCAAGCATCTCGTCGCTCCGATTTGCTTCTCGCATTGACTTCAGGCTTGATTTACTCTCTTTTGCGAATCGTACAATGTAAGGAACAATCACCGCACAGCTCGTACTCTATCCGTATAATTTAATAAATATAATACTCTCGTTTCCCCGAGGCTCGAGTCGTGTAACGAACTGCAGAGCAACAAAATACCAAACGGCGAACGAAAGGCCGGAGTTAAAATCGGAACAAGCTTTATGATCGTGTAATTTTCTTGCCCAAAAACTTTGGACACTTTGCTGTACTCTGACTCTTGTCAAAAACGGCAAAAAATTTTCGTTTACTCTGGAGAGTCCGGAAAAGAGTCGTTGAAAAATGATTAGAATTCTTTCTTCTGGCTCCTAGTTTAATTGCTTCATTCTCACTCCGAGCTCCAAACATTTCAATTACCGGTTTCTGAGGCGGCCGAATGAGAAAGGCTCGAACTTCGGTCCGCCTCCGCAGAAATACTGTCCCTTTCGCCAGGGGATATACGCTGTGAAAAACGTAAGACCATTTATCTCCTTCAAGTCGTATCTCGGTTTTAACGCGTTGTAAGTTCTCACTTAAGGGGGTCGTCTAGTGTAAAGGCTGTTTCTTTGAAGGTTTTTTCAATATTTTTTTAAGACAAACTATTGAAATAAAATTTCTCGTTATTTTCACGCTTTATTTATCGGCATTTAAACAAACTATATGAATTTTATCATACAGACGAAATATCAAATATAACCTAATTTATGCTGCCTGATAGGAACGTATGTAACAAAAAGTGTAGACGTTATATATCTCAAAAAGTACTTGACCGATTCTCCTAAAATTTTTGCAGCATCTTTATTATACCTATATCTGTATCCGCGAAAAAAAATTGAAATTTTGCTTTTTCTTTCATTTTTTTAACTCGTAAAACAAAAACTACCAACGAAGCGATCGCATTTTCGTTTACAGATGGTACTTGACTGCGGTGTCTTAATATCTTCATCCCACGTCCGATCCCCGAATTGCTTCGGTAAAAGAGTTTGCCACGGTCGTTGAAAAAGTTTCGCAACCCCGAGCCCTCGGCTTTTACGTATCCCCTTTACGGAAAAACTTCTACTACTTTGCTCTGACTCACGGTTCCACGATTAAACATTTCATTCACGTTTGATCGATCGCCTTCACAGTCTCTTCTCGTCATAAACCGCACGACGTTGAAAACACCGAGATCTTGGAGTCGTGTATGTACTCGCTCAATTCTTTCCGTACGATCCGGTAATTAATCGTGACTCTGATACGCGATTCTCATCGCGTGATGATCGATTCTCGGCTAACCGATAAATACATCCACCATAAAAATTCCGTTCTCACGCAACAACGACACAACTGTAGTTAGATGCTCTGACTCTTCGTACCTCCAGCGTATCGTCAGATTTTCATTCGCGCATTGACTCGACGTTAAATGCACCTGTCAAATTATGCACTTGGCTTGGCGCTGAAACTGAGCGGTTGAATTTGTTGCTCAACTTTAAACCCCGCGGACAAACCGTTCGTTTTTAACCCGGTTTCGTGCACGCGTAACTTTCTTTGCGTTGCATAACGGACCGAAACGCGTGTTCGCCTGTATCGATTTATTCATTCTCGCGTGTATGCCGGCACGTTATAACCGCCTGCAGTCAAACGCTTGACACTTTGATAATCGATATTTACGCGTTGTACGTACACCTGCGACTTACACAGAACTCGACCAGCTCAGCTAGCTTTCAGGGCAATTTATTTAAGGCCGGTTTCAACATTCGCACGCGTCGGCGATGAGCTCGATGACAACCGTCGAGTCGTTGCGAGATCCTCAGATCTGGATAAGACAGTTGGGAGTGAAAAAAATAAAAACAACCACGATTAATCGCTCTCCGACGATTTTATCGGTCCGATCGGTTCACGGGACGGTTTAATGACGTCGTAACCGTGGATTATGTAAACTAATATCTATGAGTATACCCTAACTGTTATTAATGATGTTTCGACGTATATCCAGAGCCACTTTACAGGCCTGCGAGGCTGACGATTAGTCGGTAATTTTCGTCTCGATGCGTTTGTAGCTTCGATTTTATTTCCAGTCTTAAGGGATTCGTCGAAAGGATTGAAGAGACGATAGAGAAGCAATCGAGCAAAGCTTTTCGCAATTCGCGAATCTCAGAAATTCAAATCCCCCAGATAAGACAGAGTGAGAACGGGTGGAACATGATCTTGGTTTGGAAGTCGAATCGGAAACGTACGCGGTGAGTCTTGGTAACTGAATTATTTACGTTCGGCAATGATCGTATCACAACCGGTGACCTTTCGTTTTCGAAAAACTTGAACCGACATCTTTACCACGAGATATCCGCGATTAATAATCATAGACGGCCAATAATATCATCCGTTGAGAATCGTTGGCTCGACTCGCAGCCGAGAGCAAGTTGCGGTCGTTAAAAAGCTGCATTCAGAAGTTGGTGAAACTCTATAATCGTGCTGATGGAATTCAGTGTTGTTCGCATAGGCGATGATTTCTAAATTCTCTTTATCCTTTATCGGCCCAAAAAAAAAAAAAATAATAAATCGGGCTGATCGAAGAAACGATTTCTTCAATTCCCAAGCAATTATTTCAGAGAATCGTGGATCCTGCATAAATATTGAAGAATTACCTGACATGCTCTGTAAGTGTGCCCACAATTACTAGTTCCATGGTAGGTTAATAGCGTTTTACACCCGAACGAGAGCTGCAATATATTTCCAAAACCTCACAAGTTCCAGCCATTCGGAAGACAGAATTTTCGTTAGGAATCTCATCCAAGATTCACGAAAACAAAATCGCACGTTCGGTATACAAGAAGGTGCCATAAATCGGAGGTATGTTTTTTGGTGAAAGTCATCCGGCCACCAGACTGCAACATCTTGCGGTGAAATTGAGGCCTATCCCCATGACCGCATAATAAGAGATGGACGGGTCGTCGCCCATGACGAACCATCGCTCTATAGGACGTTACTTCGACCCTTGCAACGATGTCAATTTCTTCGTCCAGCGCCGGGATATATTCTCAAGGACAATGTCAACGTAGCGACAAGTATGCGACAGCGATTGTCACGTCGTGAGAATTTTCTTCGAAGACGAGTTGAAGAAAATGACAACACCCAATAATCGCAGAGCGTCGGGAGAAAGTGGATCTTTTGGCTTTTTCCACGATATTAATTGATCGTTCGATCATCCGTCCCCACTCGCCGAATGGATCGGAGTTTAATCACGATATTCAGAGACTCGATCATCCGTTCTAAACTTGTTTTTATTCGACGCTTCCAAATATATTATATGTATACATATATTTCACAATCAGGTCCAGCTGTTTCAGCTGTTTTTATCTTACTCCCCTCCCCCCCTCTCGCCCTCTATCTCTTTCTCACTGTCTTTGTCACGCAAATTGGATTCATAATCGCCGTTGCGTCCGGCGCTCCTTCCACCGTTACAACGTCCGAAACTCCAAAACAACCAGCCCCCAATCTTTTGAACGGAAGTGCGCATCTTTTGTCTTTTCGAGAGATTCATTGGCTGCTTCAGATTACTCGACTCTACCCCGGACATCCCAGAGTTATTCACTTCCTTCACTTTGTCCGAAATCAAAGTGAGTGAAAATCGAAGCTCCGCTCTGCCGGATGTTACGTCGCAACGTATTATCAACCTACGGAACATAGTTTCGATAAAAATAAATCAAAAAGTTTTAAGGTTTTTAAAAAAAAGAAAAAACCAAAAAAAAAAGAAAACCGTCCCTGTCCTTGGCCTGGATGAAACATAATATCTGTGAAATCGTTTGGTCGGTAAATTTCTTTCCCTTGGAATAACGCGTAGAGAAGAAAAATCCACGGCAAACTTCTCGGGCAAATGCAGAGGAGCGTGAAGTGAAGTCTGAACAACAAGTCGACTGTTAAAGACATTGCTCATAGTTGCGAGGTAAGTTGTCTGCTTCACAGGCAAGCGATTCCAACAAGCATTAAGTACAGGTATTAATATTCTTGCTCATGTCATGCATCTTTATTTATACGATCTACGAGCACTTTCTCGCCCATCGATTAGCATCTCTTCAACGAATTTTCACTCCCGTTTCCGCATCGGCAGACTCGAATGGCGTTGAGTGCTCGTAGGAATGTGCCTGTTTATCATTTTCCTCGGTAAAAACTGTTTCACGTTTATCGGAGTCTTTGGGGAAAAATATTGACCGCTAAGAAGCATTTCGCGTGTGGAAAAACCTTTCTCACGACTTCTTCCTGACTGCTTAAATCCGTTACGAAACTAACAGCACTACCCGCTTCCTCTCGTTTCAAGTTCCGATCTTTCGCCGAGTGAAGATTCGACGCTGACTCGACGTTCGGTCTGACCTTTACCGTGATCTTGGATTGGCTCTGGAAAGTTTAGATGGTCAGGTTGGAACATGTAAATAATGGCCAAGGTTCGTGCTGGCGGCCAATGCCGGAGTTGAAAGGTGTTTTAAATTCTGAAATGAATATTTAATACGAAAATAAATTCACGAAAGAAACTGACGGGATTTCGCAATGGCCAGAAGTGTTCTTCAAGCCATTGACTCAACAGACTTGACCCACAAAGAATTTTCACGACTTTGCGGAATTCCGTCATAACTTTTTGCCTCAATTTGTATTGATGACGATCCGCCCGTCACTGGGTTTAAAAAATTTGGTCCCAGACATCGAGATTCTAGTTCACGGTTCTTGTTGTGACTACGCGATCCGGTCCAATAAATCGTCCGTAACTTTTTTCTTTCGTTTTGTCGAAGCGGTAATCGGTCCGATTGTAGAATAATTCGTTGCTTTGAGATTCTGCAAGGTGATAGTCCCAGTTATTGACCTTTTTGGTTGGATATGTTTGATCCTTGGGTCCAAATTTACCAAAAAATAACTGCGAATTGACTTGGTTAGTGCAAAATTTAATGAAATAATCGGTATTAACTGAGAAATAACTGAATTAGAAAATTAAGTCATCTTGATTAAAATTTATTTGGAAAAAATAATTCAATTGAAATAAAAATAAAATTACATGAATTAACGGAGGTTAATTTAAATTAACAAGAAATACAAAAGAATGAATTGTATTTTTTGGAGTCACTTGAAATAAATTAAATCATCGAGAATTATCCACAAAAAAAATTGAAATTCGTAAATCGAAACGAATCAACTGGAATTGAAAAAATTTATCCGAATCGGAAAAAAAAAAATTTGAAACACCATAATTAAGTTGGATTACATGAATTCATTTAAATTGATTCAACTCAAAAAATTATTGTGTCACACGACGGACTGACCCCAAACTTATCCAATTACAAGTGACAATTAAATATTAATAAAAAATAAAACAACTCATACATTGATGAAAATCTAAAAAAAAAAATTAAAATAGTAAGTGATAATTCGCGAGTCCCTTTCAAGGCATGAAGCATACATGAAACGATGATAATAGAATTTGATTTATTCCTCAAGTACCACGCACTAATTGAATAAGTTCGGGGTCAGTCTGATCCCAGTGTGGCAGCAGTGTGATTCCAGAGAAATGTGGAGGCTAAGGGTCAAGTTTCAATCATACTATTATTGTGAATTAACAAACATGTACTTGGTGGTATCATCTGGTTTGAATATTTTTTTGTATGCAATGATTATGCGCATACATTTTTGATCAGAAAAAGTAAAATTTTTTTGGATAATGACATTTTTAATGTACTTGGCAAAAGGTTTTTGCACCAATGGTGTTTTTGGGGCGTTCAGATCATACTTTTACCATTCTCCAATATGTAGTCCTCGTTTACACTGGACCTTACGTCAGAAAAAAAAGAACACAAACTGTGTTAATTAAAATGGTTGCGCGCTTGTCCGCGTAATGATTATCAAATATAACTCAATAAACTCTTGAGATGAGCCAACGAAGGCAAGCAATCGGTCTGTAACAGCGAAAAGAACGGGTGTGAAAAGTATTGGCAAACTAACGAGAAAGGCTCGATGATATAAGGACAATGCCCGCTTGTTCCGTAAATAAAACACTTTCTTTACACGTCGATTGCATAAACTTGAGTCACTGGTTCATGACGACAGGCGCGTACGTGAAACTCGGCGTTAAACCAGTAAGTATGAAACTGTCTGTAATTAAATAACCATACGTGTACCACTGTGATGATTATGTGTACAATGTCGATAGAGGAATTCAAGGGAACCGGAGCGATGCAAATCGTTTTCGCATATCATGAACAATCCACATTTTCGGTGTCGTAGTAAAATGTAAAGGAAAATTCTCTGAATACTAACCTTACACTTTTTTGGTACGAAATGTCAAACTTCATACTGTCTTCCAACTATCAAGAAAACTCCACAGAGTTTTTCTTATTTTTCGCAGAACTGGAATTGGATACAAATTTGTCACAGATTCGACGCTGCATGCGATGAAAAGAAACCGGATTTTGTGGATTGTATTAATTAACTACTACCAACGAAGTCTTCGTATAAAATCTTTTATTACAGCTAAGATATTAGTACTGTTTGACATGCTAAGTACAAGAATAATTATATTCCTTAATTAACTATTTACAACAATTCGTCAAATATGTAACGTATCGTTTTTCAAATAACGAGGTATAAATTATCAAGGCGTACAAAATCTATGGCATCGTTAACGATGCACAAAGAAGCAAAGAATCTAATGTTCACTGGTATAAATACTACATCCACTATAACGGTCAAAGCGATCATGTGACTATTCCAATTGCCTGAAAATGATTGCCGATTTCTTGAGGTAGCTGCAAAAACACCTTTGGGTTTGTCGTGTTAAAAGTTCCCGCAGGAGCTCTTCGCGTTTTTCACAATCGCGCCTCCGAAAACCTTGACCGGTGTCCTGGTCCAGGATATCAACATCTTGGAACCTCCGATGAAGGGACTACCTCTGCCGATTTCGCAGTGACTATAAGTCAAGTGCATCAGCTGTAAGCCGAGAGGCTCTTTTCCTCCACGTCGCTTTGTTCGTCTCCGCATCGTTTGCCTCGTGTCCCTTTTACTCCTGTGAACAATTTTCACTGCCAGAACTGGCCGTTGCTCGTCGCCCGTCTTCACGAGGGTCCCACCAAACCCTCCCTGATCTCCGAGATACTCCCTCAAAGTGCTTTCGAAAGCCCCCTCGCGTCTTTCGTTGACGATTTTCTTCGGATAGTCGATAAACCGGTTTGCCGCCGGTTTTGCGGTCAGCGTCTGACCGGTTCCTCCGGTCCTCCGGAAGTGATTGATTTCCGGACTTCTCTTGAATGCGAAATTCGAGTTCAACGATCCTGCGTCAATCCCATAACCCGAAGACGACAGGATCGAGTCTCGCCCGTTGTGAAAACCCTTCAGTCTGTCGAAAGCCGAGACCAGGAGAAGATTGAAGCCCACCACCGCGCCCTCGATTCCCTCTTCCAGTCCCTTGTCGAAGTCGGTGTACTCCTGACCCACGACTATGTCACCGCCGCTGGGTATCACACGACCGGCCAGCTACGAAAACAGAAAAACATTATACTTCCAGATCATCCGATGATGGGACTTCCGACATCGTCGCAGTCGGTACAAACACTGCCAAGTCATGCCAGTTTACCAACCAGCTGAGCGAGAGATTGATTATTGGGAACGTCTGCGAACCCGACCAACTTTTACGCCTACAGAGATCAAGACGAAAAGCATCCCGAGACAGTTAACTGACCCTTCGGAACTGCGGGACGAAGCTTTTCTCCTAACGCCTCGGCGTCAAAGTTTCGGATCTGAAGTGCACCATCGCACTCGACTGATCCTTTGATCCCTGATCTGTGAGGATCTAAGTTCGCCGGGTTCTAAAACGACGACTCGAAGGAGGAAGAGCTTAACCCGAATGGACGGAGAGTCTGCTGACCTCAATGGCTTGGCCCTCGGTCGCCTTCTGCCCATCGATCCAGACCGCGTACCGTCCGATCTGGTTATCCCAGCTCTGACAGACGTGGTACCATCGGTGCTCCTGGAAGCGGGTGGGATGCGCCATTATCTCGACTCCCCCGACCTCGAGGTGCATGCTGCGACCAAACGGCGATATCCAAGAACGCACCAGCCGCTCTGACTCGTCCTCTGTTTTGACGGAGAAAATACAAGTTGTACACAGTGAGGAGATAAATACGCTTCTCGCAAGGAAGGGTATCCCAGGTCGATCTATCCGATTTCATTTCTTTTGCAATATGTTACAGTAGACTAAAAACCAAGCGACTGGTATTTTTCTTTTATCTGCAATTAAAGACCTTAAGGGGGTGAAACCACCTTCCAAAGTAAGGCTTGTCAAGGGACGATTTGGCAGCTTCACCTAAAAGAACATAATATTTTTTAAACAATCCAAGAAACTGCCAAATCGCCTCTTGACATGCCTTACTTTGACGGGTGGTTTCACCCCCTTAAAGTGTTTAATGACGGATAAAAAAAAATACGTATCACTTATTGTTAGTTTTTAGTCAACTATAACATATTACAAAATAAATTAAATCGGAGATACCGACCCGCGATACCTTCCTCGTCAATGATTCACGAAATTGCAACAACGCGAACTCCGTGCTCCAAAAATGTTTGACTGGCCTTTTGTTCGTGCCCATTGTCAGTCAAGGCTGCACTTATATTAAGCAATTTCGAGCCGGACTTAAAAGGTACTGTTACCACATACTGCCCGACTCCCACGCGAGGTCAGGGCTTGGAAACAGAGCGTAAGTTACTTCTCTTTAATCACCTTAGAGCAAATCTCGTCATCTAGTTTTGGCCCCCTCTAATTCCTCGCTAAGCTCATGAGCTCAGCTGTCTAACTGTACCACCGCTTACTCGACGCAGGCAAATTGCTCTTTTTGAATTAACGATAGAGCAAAAGGAGAGCTAATCAAATACCGTTAAGTCCTGATACTATCATTTTTTCTTTTTTTTTCTTTTGCTCTTGTCTCGACGCGTTTTTTCCGCTGCGACTCGTTTTCCATTCGAACGGCTGGTAGGCTTTGCGATTAGTGACTCACAGTAACCAATAATACATGTGTTATATATTTTACCACTTACTTGAGTACGAAAATATCGAATGAGCGTACGTCAAGTTGAAGGACTTGACCCACAAACAAAAGGTAAATTCTTCGATTTCTGGTACCGGAAGCTCCCAGCGTAAGAACTGCAATTACATTACAATTGGTTTACTTTATACAATGAAAGTATACAAAATCGTCAACACGTAAATGTCAGATGGAGATAATTACTGCTGAATGAAATTATTTGAGTTATGTACTTTTCGTACCTCGATATCGCGTTACAAAACAAATGGATTCTTTTGTTCCACTGAAAAATTCAGCGTGCGAGAGTAATGAACGTTTTTACTCGACCGGAGATGAGAAGGATAAGCCGTTGCGTATTTTGAATCAGATAAACGCCCTCGCACAGTCAATTAATGAGTTTCGAGTAGATGGGCACGATTCTCGCTTCGTTTCGAAACACCAAGTCCGCATCTATAAAGATAAAAATCGTCACCCGTATTCTCCGTGTATACCGAGTACACACGTGGGTGTCATTCAAATTTCACAACTCCGTTCAAATCGTGCGAAGAATAATGCCCAGTCGGCTCTCTCGCTGCAGTTACTCTCATCATCGTCGACGGATTTCCCGCTATTTCTTTTTCGTCGTACGAATATCAAACAGCTCACCTGTATGTATCCCCTCTGGGTGAAGAGCACCTTGTGCATAGGCGTTTGTCGCTTCGTCAGGCCAACCGTGAAAACGTCGGTGATTACCGACGGGCTGGAAACGTGGTCGAATTGTCCCGCGGCTGGATAGGAGACGATCACGATCAAGGTCTGCAACCGCAGAAGCCAACCGGCGATACTAAACTTTCGCATTTTTACACTGTTGATTCGATCCTTTGTCCACTTTAAATATTGCGGATCGACGACACGAAGCACCGTTAACACTCGTGGCCAATCAAGTTTGGAATAAAACTGGGCTCGAGAGTCGGCTGTTATAATCGCGGCCGGAACTCCCGGTGTATCGCCGAATATCACCAATTCTCTATTGCCTAGAAAGTCTACAGTGAAAATAAGTCTATCTTTTTTTCTTCCTTCTTCTTATTTGAACTCGCCGATTTATTTATGAGGTTATATTTTCGCCAGATTCGTTTCCTTATATTTGCACAAACCAACGGCGATATGTCAATATCTACTTCATAATTGATATATAATGTATATCCACTCGCGAGTGGTCATCGTCCACCTCGTTGATGGATCTATAGAATAATCGATGGAATTTATCTCAGTGTCGTTTCGTAATCAGGATCCGAAGGCCTTGTTTTATTTTCAGTCCTGTTCAAGTCGGATTCACGTCCCAGTTCTTTTTTTTTACGTATGCAACGCACGAACCAAGCCTTGTTTATCTTCGCTGGATATTCTCGTTTCACTCTCGAGGCACGTCAACTCCTTTTCCGGAACGTTACGTCAGGCCAGCCAATTATTTCCGCTCTCCGTCATTCGGTCCATAAGTTAACCGTTGATCACCTGTTGGAACACTGAGTTGAAAACTGAGACACGGTCACGATATGGTGAATACGTCTGGAGTGACGGATGTTAAGGAGGTGGATGTTACGAATCGGGATCGGATGTTGGTCGATTTGTCAATTGCGGCAACTCGAGGCGCCGGTTTCCGGTCTCACGGTTTACCGAAGAGATTTACAACTCCCCAACGAATTGCGAACCTAACAATTCTTTGGTATGGGATCAAATTTCTAAGGTTACGAGAGCTCTGCGAAGCCCGTCTGATGATCATTTACTATCGGACCTTGAAAAATGACCGTGGTCAGAAACCGATCGACGGGATTTGATCACGGCGCCTTGATTTTCGATAATATCCCATCGATTCGAAAATTGAGCAATTTTATAAGGCGTGGCCGAATTGGGGTCGTGGGAACTGGGGAGAGGTCGACAGGGGTCGTAGGTCAAATCGTGAGTACGTTGATGTCGAAATTCTCACTCATTAGAACGGTTCTTTTTCTAACTTTTTTTTCAAGGTGCCATGCGAAAAGTTTGTGATAAATACTAAAATAAATGAAAAATATTACAATAATTGGTAGCGACCTCTAAATACTTTCCTACCTCCTCCAGGTTTTATGAAAATTTTTTTACAGTGGTACCATTAAAAAAAATCAAGCACCCTAGTACCTTTGGGGATCAAAATTAGACTCAATGTTATTTCAAGTTTTTTATTCACATTTCTTCCTGCTAACGCTGACAGATTTTTATGATCAACTAACTGTCCGGGATACAATTTAGGATCTGGAGACAATTTTTTAACCAGTATAATTTAATCGCTTCGATCTTTTTCTTTGTGACCCGCTGCAGGTAAATTTCTTCCTCTATTCGAAATTCGCAGACATATTTTTGGCACAAAGAAATGAAGGCGCGGTGAAATGTTTTGACATAAAAGAGGAGAAAAAGAAAGTCAATGTATTATGTACCGGATAATTCTTGAAACCTAACCGATCCGCCTAAACTTTCCAAATCTTGTGATATATCGCGTATACTCTTGCAGTATACGATTGTGCAGTTTCCCTAATTAGTCAGGATTTATTGGGTTGAAATGAGGCGAATACCGGGGACTTTACATCTCTTACGGATTTTCAAATCCTCCGAAGTTGGCGAAAGTGGGCCAGATGAATTCCAGGTTCAGTTTCGGAACACGGAAAAGTCGCTTGATTCTCGCGCAACGCGGGTGCAAAACAACTCGACATTGCTGTTTCCTCTTGTTCGATTCACGCTTGTAATACTGCGCGATTTCTTTCCCAGTTCGATCAAGCCGCGACCCTTTGCTACATTACGCAACATTTTTCTAAATCTCTCTTAAACACCTCGACCCAGTCTCTGATCGTAAACGACGACGAAATGCCGTCTACGATACAAACGCGCGTTAATATCTACGACTGTTATACGTTGTTTTGACAAAAATGAAACAATGTTTTAAACTTTTTTAAATACCGTTTCAACCGTCTTCCAAAAATGAAAGTTTACCTACTTTAACGAGAGACGTTTTCACACTGCGTCTGAAGTGAGTCCACTTTTCACCGTTGGGTCACTCGCACCTTCGATTCGCGTGAAAACCAGTTGCGAGTAAAACGAACCGAAGGCACACATACTTACACGTTCTTCTCCGTGTTGTTGTTTATTTTTATTACAGAGTGCCGGGTTATGCAGCTGATTTCCAACTTTTTTTTTTTTTTTTTTTTTTGTTGCACCATTACGCTGCTTCGACACTGATTCGATCGGTTTTCGATTTCGGTGTGGAGAATACTTGCCGAAATAGTTTGAATGACAAGGGATACGCGTATATCGAACAAGGCAAGATCGAGGCGTTCTAATCGCAAATTAGCCACTTAAGCGGGACGTGTCCCAAGCCGTAATCGATAACTCGCGGCTAAAGTGCCGGAGGCTGCGGAATCGAGACCTGCTGCAACGGCCGAGTGATCACATGCCTGTAAACGGCGATCGATTCGACCAGATTGCGATATCGGCCTGACATCAACAGATCAGTGGACGGAAGTAATCGATTTGCAATAACCTGAATGTATCGCTTTGGGAGTATGCGAATAT
Source organism: Neodiprion fabricii (assembly GCF_021155785.1). Classification (NCBI taxonomy): domain Eukaryota; kingdom Metazoa; phylum Arthropoda; class Insecta; order Hymenoptera; family Diprionidae; genus Neodiprion; species Neodiprion fabricii. The sequence goes on from NC_060242.1 coordinate 41,231,530, forward strand.
ACGCGGTGACCCTTCATCACGAGGTTATCGATCATCGGAAAGCTCCGCCTCACGGAGGAAATGACAAACATTATTTCAAATTACCGTGTTTCGGTGGGAAAAACCAGGGTACGTAAAAGGGGATTTTTCCTACGTTGCTGCGATCCCTTAAAAGCTTCCAAAAAAAAGTTTCAAATATTTTTTATCACTTGTATCAATTGAAATTTTTGTTGAAAGGTTTTCAGGGATCGTACTAACGTAGGAATAATCCTTGTGGTGGAATTAAAAAATTTTAACGGTCTACCGATTACTGAGTTGACGTGGAATGCCCCATAATTATGTCGAAAAGTTTTTGCAACATTTGTAATCGAACTGAGTGACGAAATTCTAAAACGGCGGTATATCCACAAAGGGTTCTATTTGTGCGAATAGTAGTTTATATCATTTGATAATTGGCATCGATCGCAACAGACTTCGGTTCTCCGTCACGATTGAGCCGATCGTAATTACGCCTTCCTAACAAGAGCGTTAAATTGGCAAGCCGCCTGCTCGTACAAACAACTCGTGCATACATACATACCTACGTAAAGTTCTGGTAACCGGTAATCTGGGACCGCATGCAGCGGGCCGTACATTGTGTAATTATATGAAACCCGAATGCCCCGCGGAGCTCATATTAGCGTGAAAAAAGTGAAATTTTATCCGCTTGATCTCGTAAGCGTAACACCCTGGATTATACGGTCTTCCGAAACTCTGCTCTTCGTCCTTGAATTGAACGAGCCTTGCTCTTGCTCTCGAAACAAAAATTATCTACTCACGCAACGTCGCGGGCTCGTTATTATTCTCTGTTATATACAGTTAGAAAGTATAATATAACTATGACGACGCTTCCGCCTAGCCGAGTAAACAATTTCTATTGTAATTCTGTGTTTTTTTATTTCGAATACTGTTTAAAATTTTGAACTTGCCGCTCCTTTCCAACTTCCAATAATATTCTTATTCTCTGTCGGTAAAATCATTTTCGCGCCAAAATCCAGCCGTCCCGATTCGGCGGGAGTTTTAAACTCGCGAGCATGACGCCAGAGAATTAGCAAAACGTCACGTCACATAATCCGCATCAATCAGCCGTCAACTTTTATACCTTAATTTTTATTCACGCTCGGTTGATCTGTCTTATAACATCCAAATCTCCTCTCCATATTCCGTAATTCTCAGAAAAATATGTAACTTGTAACAATAATAAAATAAAAGCACAAAATAAATGGACCGTTTTAAAGATTGACGAACGCACTTCAATCCGACAAAATCGTTGCAGCGTATTCTTTTTTTTTTCATGTTTGTCTATTACACTTACACAGTTTCGCCGAGAGACAAGAAATAAGTGATAAGAAATTTATCCACATACGATTTTCGCAATGGTTGAGCCGTTTTTCCTGCTCCTTATATACTTGTAGCCTAATATTTTTCGTGTTAGGATTATTAAAATTTAGATTACTGTTGTAACAAATGGTAAAAAACAAGGATAATAATAATAATAATAATAATCTTATTTCCTGGTCAAATTTAATACATGATTACAGTTATTTAAAATTCGTTTGCAAGTACAATATCTTCGTCGTTTCTGCTCCACGGTCAATGGTTAATGATACTTATAATATCCCTAAAACTGACAGGTTGCAGATAAAAAATACGTACAAGCGTGTATGTCAGAGAGAGAATAAACATGATAATAGTTTCTATGTTGGAATGATATTTACCGAATACGTCAACTGCGGAGTTAAAAATAATTATTGAAACGTGAAATAGGATTCAGAGTACGACCGGATAGCTAGTATCAACGACCGGAGAACATTGACAATGGAATCGAGAGGTGTCGCGAATGCAGATAGAAAGATATCCGATCGCGCGACAATGACACTGAACTCTATTAAATATTGATCAATAACCGTGGATCCCGATTCCAAAAGGTATGCAATTTGTCTGGATAATCTCACCTTTCAAATCTCGATATATGCGCAGTGCAGCTTTCTTCTCGGTGGGAAAACGGACACGATGAATGGATTCGTTCGTTGATACGACGAGTAGAGCCGCGATCACGTGAACGCACTAACTCGGAGCACCCGATTTTCACCTCCGTCGATTAACGGAGCTATTCTTCAACTAAACGGCACAATTTTAAGACAGGAGTGGTTCAACCTCGACAGTCTAGGCCATGTCTGACACTCCAAGGTTCGAGACTTCGTGGATTAGCCGCGACTATCTCGCCGGGGATGACCAACGACTTGAGTGGTGGGGTTCGACCACTTCGCCTTACAAACGTGCTATGGTGAAAAAAAAATAAGGAGAAAATTTGAACGAGATGATATTTGCTGATAATACGTAACAACACGCGAAACGCACAACGAAACTAACGAGTGACGAGTAACTTTGATATCTTGTCAAGTGGACAACTGTGGTTGCAAGCCAAGCTCTTCCAGCTCTTCCGAATGGTCCTGTCATTTAACAGAAAACTAAATGGTAATGTGAGTGTGTCTACATCGACTGTCTGCAAGAGTCTGACTTTGGAGAAACGCCTTTTATGAAGTGGTGTGAAATGATGATGCCGATGGGTGCATATCCAGTATACTCCTTACGCCAGTTGTTGGTCTCAGCGTTACTGAACGTGACATTACTTTGCATAATCGTTTCGTTCCGCGCATTCTATTAGTCTTAGCATTCGCGACACTCGTTGAGATTATTCTGTAGCTGTGAAAGCTTCGAAAGCATTGTTGTAACGCGAAGATCGTAGATTCCGTACCGTCAATATTCGAAGGAACTCGACAATTCTGCTGACTTGCTTAAATATTTTTAAACATGTTGATGGAGAATTTTAGTAAAGGCTTTCTGGGTCTAATTCAATCCCGAAGGGTGGGTCGTTGCTTGTCCGAGAAGTTATTGCATCGCAAATAATGTACCCCTTGAGCTATGCAGTGACGCGATCATAAGATCGAATTATGACTCAGGTCATAGTGCGGAGGGTTGACGAAGTGCAAAAGGGGAAAAACCAATTAGCCAAGTTTCGAGTAAGAGACGAAAGTGTTGACAAGCCTGTATAGATCGACCAGTAAAATACAAACCCAAAATACCAGACTTGTCTTCCATTTCGACTTTCGAGGGCATAACAAACGTCACTTGCGAACGTATGTTTCCAAGTTTATTATCAAGTTCAACGATTGCTCAATATTTTCAATGCTGAACTCGCCAAAAATCGGCGCATTAAAAAAGAAGAAACACGCTCCGGGATGGAATTTTTTTGCTTTCGGAGATCGTCGACTCGCAATTAGTCGCGTGATCTACTGACTTTTGCGCAACAAACCATCAGAACATTATCCAGGAATACGTATTATGCTGCCTCGAATTTATTGCAAAATTTAACCGACGTCGCACAATAGTTTAGATTTCATCTGAATAGAAAATGCGTTTGTCATTGGCGTGAGAAATTGTCTCAGGCCCACGCGATATGATTGCAAATTGCAATACAAAAGCCAGACGTCGATGAATAATAAGGAAAACTTCAGAAGAGTTTTTGACCCGGATTTACACTAAGTATGTTTTATTCTACAAAAAATTTTTTAGCGCGATTCGGAGTTATTCAATGCGGGAGTTAGAAAGTACGGTGAATAATATATTAGGTAGTGGAACTGCTTACTCTTATGTAATTAACTAATAGCATATACGTCAAATCTCCAGTGTGCTGCGATGGATTTCGAACAGTTTGAATAACGGGAACCAATAATTCATATACCACCACATATTTATTAATATCAATCTTTCAGAAAATAAATTATTACCCTCCAGTATCACTCGTATTCGTGTTTCTGTATGATTTATCGTCGAGCAGCATCAACAACGATCATATGCTTGAGCTGTTAACGTTGACAAATTATTATTGATACACAGGCGTGATTTTATCGCGTTGAATTGCTCCCTGACCCTGACTACGTATTAATTAACTAATGTATCGTACAACAAGTGAACGTAAGTCGCGTGTCTGAGGCCAGCAACGCAAACACTGTGAATTAATGCGTGTATACTTGAAGCATGGAAAGTTAGCACGCGTTTCCCGGATTACCTTTTTATCAGCCCATTAAAATTATGCCGAGATCAGTCAACAAATCATGTAACAGATTATTGATTGGTTGAAAGTATAATAATTCTTTTTCGTAATAAGTTTGAACAATTGCGAACTACTTACAGATGGATGCATACAGTGACTGACTGATGGAATGTGGGAATAAGTCAATTTTAGTAACTAATGACAAGTCTGACCTAGAATGTCAATGACTAACCTATCAATAAACTCAAATCTCAACCGTGATATTAATCCTTGACTCGTCAGAACTGACGATTATGAAATTAGTGAAACATTAGCCGGGTATTTATTATTCGTCAATGTTTGTTATACGCACGAAATTGCGGGAACACGGACCACACCTCCGAAATTCCACATCCTGTTACCGAATTAGTTCAATGATAATTTGTTTACAACGTGTTGCTTTACATGCACGCAGCCTTGCGGAGAAAAAGCTGCATTCCATTCATCGATCTCTCTGGGAATCGGTCACTTCAAATTAACCTGCCATTTATTTATCCTCCTTTGTTTCAGACTGCGAAAAATTCTACTTCCGGTAACGGGGGCTACTACATGGGGGGCAGCAGCACTCTGCCTCGTGGGGGACCCTTGCTGAGGGCCTACAGCCCTGCTGCTTCTTCAGCTGTCTCAGGCCCCAATGCGAATTCAACGCAGTCGAAGGCCCTAGGAACTCCAGGTATAATTATCCGCGTATTTTGGATTAAATTACAGGCCGTTTGTGATCTTGTTGCTGGCAGCTAAGCTTCGACGTACATATATTGCTGTTTTATTATTTATATATTTTTATTATTAATACAACCATGGTGCGTGCATGCGGGTTGTATGACATTTGCCATGACGTGTAGCAATTATAATAGTCAACACTGTTTCGTTTCTGGCAGCTTTGAAAAAAAAAAAAAAAAGAAAACGTCTCGAAACATCATACAATCATGTTTACTCGGAAAATTGACGTAACGAACCCGCCGAAAAACCTTATATCAATACCGCATCGTTGCCAACCCTAATGAAATTTCTTCGGATCTAAAGATAGTAGAGTCCGTTCAAAGAAAGAGAAAAACTTGTTTTTTTTTCATTAGAAATTTTGTCATTTAAGCCGGAATATGAAGAAAGTCTGAAAATTTCTGACGAAATTTCAAAACCGGTAGCAAAATCAATAAATATGGTCTGTGAAATCGAAACAGCAGACTAAAAATCAATCCATTGTGAGGTTCCTGAGAAAATATGCACCAATTAGTTATCGTCTGCAATTTTCAAACGCACCTATTTGACAAGCTGGTGGTCCTAAATATTAAAAATAAAGATATATTATTTAAATAAAAGTTTCTCATATCTTCATACTTACAATTCAGATTCAAGAATATAATTCTGTCTGTGTTAGCTCGATCGGTAATTATCATTATATATTTCGAGGAAAATTGTCCATGTTATAAAGCGAAAAGATGAAATATATTATGTATTTCTGTACTTATTGAGTTTCAATGCGGTCAAACATCACTGAGACTGAGAAATATGAAAAATTATTGTGGGGCTATCTAAATAATAAATATAAAGAATGGTTTTGGCGCCATTTAAAGAAATATCCATCTGAGAGGTTGGCAACGCTGAATTCAGGGGTTGAGGTAAACCGTTCTAGTGCGCAGTCGCCACGTTTCTCGCATCCCGTTGGCCAAATGAACCACCAACTGGATTTCAACAACTTACGCATGCGCAGTTGAGCGTTAACTTTCACTAGAAATTCGTTCCGTAACGGCGTTGAACTAGTTTTGCGCAATTGAACGGGTATTCTTTCTTGATAGTTATGTTCGATAATAGCTTATAAACAATCTTATTGTTCGTGTAATATGCTATACATTTAACGATTTATCGACCTTGCTAACGTCGGTAATTCGCCAATTAGCTGAACTAAACTGAAACGCACAATATAATTAACCGTTGACTAACCGTGGCAAAGATTGATGGTTCACCAACACCGTTACGCTAATTTGTTTGATCTTGGCAGGTGGGATGGTTGTTGAAACTTTCAATGAAAGGTCTAATTAGACCGCTCGGTATTTCAGGCTACACAATGATCAAGTGACGGTCTTGATCGTTTCATTGCGGGTTCCTAAATCCACGTGTATGGTAACAATTCGGTATGCATGACGTGTTGTAGGAACACCTAATTTTTATACAGTCGAAAATTACGGAGGCTGATCATGTAAGGCAATTTATATTACGGTGGTGAGAAATACAGACTCGTGACGCAATTAATGCGGCGGCACTTATTACACCCAGTTAATTCCGTACGAATTTACGCCGAGTATGACGTTATCAATAATTTTTATCGCGGTTTCATTTGGAAACGAGGATATTGTACGGTCACCTTATTGCCGCTGTAAACCCCAAAACACTATCTTTAGTGCAATTGCTTAACTTTAATTGGATGTAAAAAAATTCAAACATCCAACTTTGCAGTTGTTCTGAGCTATTAACAAAGATGTAGAAAAATTTAATTTAAACTTCGTAATAGAACGTAAAAATTTTTTTTTTTCTCAACCGCATGATGATTCACTTTATCGCGTCTGTAGTAATTCTTGAGAAATTTCTAGACTATTTTGACGTCAAGTTAATCCTATTTACGCCATTTAGACTGCGATATAAAGCCCACTGTGCAATTAGAGCACAAAATTGAAGTGATTGATGTTCCGTCGGTTTTGATGTTGACCTCAATACGCTAGCTATAACGAACTCTTTTCGTTATGACGCGTAACTCAGCTGAAGTTACCTACTTCTGCACTTACGTAAAGATGATGTAGCTTTGTACATACATACGTGATTTTGTAGAAACAAAAGGAGTGTTAATCCACTACACGCGGTACACGCAAGAATTTTAACACTTTTCAGCTGAATTTCATAACGGTTTCAATTAACGTAATACGCGTGATTGCCTATCTAAATGATTTGTTCCAACACGAATAACGCCGTTATACTAAACGTTGCAACTAAATTAGTCGTAACATTTTATTACTGATAATTACTGTCTTGTGCCTATGTAGATCGAGTTGGTTAATTAATTCTAGTCAGTTTTGCATGAAACGACCCAAAACGCATGCCTGGTAATCGAATGTAACCTTACGTTGAGCAGGTTCACTAGAAATAAAAAAATATGAGGAATATACCCGCTTGTTTTTATTTTATTTAGACTTTTTTTTCAGCTTCTAGCGCGCGATGTTAAACATATGTTTAGTTTTATTGGCATTTTTTTTTCTCGTTCATATGCCCCATACTTACATCATAATTTGCAGGCCATTAACCGCGACATGAAAGGATCACCTGAAAAGTCGGTTTTAGAATTCTCATTGAACATCGTATAGCAATCTTAAACCTGAATTCTGGACCATTTGGTTCATTCCGAGTGAACCATGTACTCAATTTCCCACAAACACAAATACACATTATTCAAAACTTGGTGACACGAAGTGAAATTAAATATTTAAATGAAAACTTGACGAACGTTATGAACAAGAAACAAGGTTCGTCAAATATTTCAAAAACGAACTCAAATACTGGCACAAAAGTCAACATGGCCGCCATCGCGATCCGCTTCGGACTTTATTTTCACTATTACTTCATTATCAGCGCTCAACAGCCAATGAACGACATTTTACGCGCAACAAAATTGCGGCAAGGATAATTTCATTAAAATTCCAATTGCACAGAGAACTTAAAAAATGAGAATCCGACTTTCAAAATTTGCACGTACGTGTGTGTAAGGGTTGCCTACGATTGACTGCCAACGTCTAGAATAAAGAATCAACAATATTGTTTTAAAATTATCCCTAGACACCGCTGTTTCCCTTACATTGAGCTGTATATTATAATTTTGAGTTTTGAATTTGTATATATACCTTGTACGTAAGAACTTTGAAGCCATATAAACTACATATTTTTCGACAAACCGTGCCATATGTGGCTACTCCGACATTCATCAACAATTTGTGTATCTTGATTCGTTAAAAATACCAAATTCTCATTTCAAAATAATCTACCGCAAGAAATTACGGAATTTCTCCCGTAAGGCTTGATATTTTTTTTAATTCTAGTACAGGTTGCAGAATTCTTGGATAAAATTTGTTGTGAAAACCGTTATGCCAGGTTCATAATTTCAATATAAATCTATGGCTACGCCAGACATTTTCTTGGCGATGACAATATCGATTGAAAAGTACACGCCTATAAGGAAAGCAGATTGTGATGTAACAAATCCTTGACTAACCAGAATGTAGCCGTCCTGATATTGAAAATAACTGAGCTTTGGGTGACGGTTATTGGATACAATGGTTTTGGTTTTGATGGGTTGGCTAGGTGGAGGCGGAGTGCCACCTGCAAAGCCGCTTCGCAGCTACCAATGTGGTAAGAGTCCCCTCGGCAGCCTTGGGGGCTCCGCACGCTTCTCTAGAGACAGCTCGGTCTCCCTCTATAGTATACCAGGTCAGTGAAATCCTTAGCCTAGGACAGCGACCGGCTTGAAGTGTTCCTATGACTTAACGCCCATTAAAATTAACATTTCAATTACCGATATGCTAATCCCATCAGATCACTAATATAATCTGTAATCAAAGCTCGATATTGAAAATGAGTTATCGCTGTCTGCGACCATGATGAATTGATATTATCCAGTTTTTATTTGTATCCCGATGGCAAAGGACAGGCTACAGGCAACTTAATTCAATACATTCTGAAGACCATGCACAGCTTCATCTCCTTGGCCAACCTACATTAACAGCCAGTAATAGTGTAACAGGGTATAATTTATATTGCCAAGAGATATTTTCAAACGACTAATAGGATTTAAGATCCCGTATAATTGCCGTCTTTGACTTTTGCTCAAATGAGGAAACAATCTGACAAAGAACGAGAAATTAGATTCGCGATTTAATATAATAAGTCTTATATCATCTTCAACGATCAGGACATACGTTATAATTTGATATAAAAAATTCATACATTCAATTGATTCTTCATGATTTGTTGGTATATTGTATATATCATTGTGTGATAATTGGAATTTATTCATTATTATTTTTTGTGCACGTTCACAATGGATATTATTTACATCATGATTATTATTGTTTTGGTGTCGGTAAAAATATATAAATATAGACAGTAGTGATATTTACACACTTGTTAACGTAGATTTTTTCGTAAGTCTTCCAAAATTCCTGTACATGCTTTTCGTTTAGATAATTCGATACCTAGATATAATTACTCAATACACGTTTGAACAAACATATTATTCTTTCGTTAAACATGTACACGGACATGGCACGTATCAACAGGCAAATGGGATACAGGTAAAAGTCATCGGTATTTGGACAACTAGTATCTGAAACTTTCCAAAATACTTATAATCAATACCACAGTACCAAAAATTGGTACATAATCGGACACTTTCAACAAACCTGGTTAAAAATAAATCGAGAGGAAACAAATAGTTGAAATTTATCAATATTAACAACCGATCAGAAAACGAATAAAATCCTCTTAGTACTATTATGAAATATTTCTGCAGATCGACTCCATGGAGAAAGCGGATACATGAGCAGTCCGGAGAGGACCGGTGTAGTCGGTGCTGGATCTGGAAGGTATTCGGCGGGGCCGTACAGCACAGGTAGCAGCTATGAAGACCCATACTACTCCCAGTATTCTGGAACCGTAACACCAGTTATTGACGAAGAAGCTAGGTAGGCTGATGCGGATTTCTACTAACCACAATTTTACTGACAGTAAACAGCATTATATATTGGATTATCATCATATAACGCACAACACACCGCGCCGAGTGGCTTTAAATGTTTAATCAACCGTCGATATCAGACGCATTGTTTTAGTATTGAAGTTCATTGATTAAAACCGTCCGGTATGGCTATACGAGGCATGCATATGCACATACCTTTTCGCTTTCGCTTCACCCAAAAATTGCACGCTCCAAGTTAGCCACGGCGTTATTACTCTGGGTTCGAAGTGTTCAGAAAGACAAAGTAAACATGCATGAGGATCGAAACACTCGCTAAAACCACTCCAGTAATTCTTTCAGAATTAGAAAATTGGCAAAATTAACTTACTGTAATGGGATCCCGAAGTAAATATGCAAGACGTTATTTTTATCCAATAATCGAGTAGATTTTCGACGAATAATATCGAGATCTAATCCTATATCCCTCGCGTAATCGTGGTGGTAAAGGATCGAATAAGAAAGAAGAAAAAAAAAGAAACAACAGCCATCACCTCCAGTAGTTTTCTGCATCACCTGGATGATCATAATATTAGGGAAAACGGATTACTTCTGGAACTCTTGATAGCTGATAGTATGGATGTGTGTTTGTTGTGGGTGGTGCAGCGATACGGAGCTGTTGGAGGATTCTTACAGCCTTTACGGTGTGAAGCCACCTGGTCGCCCTCCGACTGGCCCCCCACGATCCCCATTTCCCCCCGGGGCACCTGCTCTGACCCCCGGTGGACAGCCTTACGACGCTACCCGGTACAATGATTCTTACAAATGACCTCATTATATGCAATGCCTATGATGTCTGTGCCTGTTGCATAATATTAACATTTACCTCTACTTGTTCTATTACGTCAAAAAAAAAGCATAGTCTTGCTTTGCTCTTGTGTTGGTTTATTTCTTTTTTTTTTCGTTCGAAGATGGCATGGGATTTATTTTTTAATGTTAATAATTACCTCCTTATTATTCACGATATATGACGACGCATACACGTAACATCGACAAAAAAAATCGCAAAACTAATTACGCAAAGTAACTCCACAACGAACTTAATTTAACTTTGCCTGTTGTGCATTATAGACGTTGTTCTTTTCCCAAATTGCGTAAAATTAATTGGCAAAAATCATCTGGAAGCTTACAAAGTGTAGGTGCGTCGTCGACCATCAATGAATCGAAACGTGTGAAACTTTAGCGAAACCTTGACTAGCCTACATGGAAAAAGAGGGAGTTTGCATCTTTAGTGTGTGCTTAGCCAGCTTGCAAAAATATATCTATGTGCATCGTACATGTAATCACACATGTACCACGATATGCATTTGTACGTAATGTAATGTGATAATGACTGCCCGGATCGATGCCTTAAATTTGCTACAGTTCTACAATTTATTGTTGAAAAATATTCATGGACGATGCTACAACGTGACTTGAAAACGCATGTACAAAATAGGTTTTCCGCCATTTTATGCAAAGACAATTATGTAATTCAACGTCCGATTTTCAACAGGATAAGGGTGGAGCACATGGAACGACAACTCGCTAATTTGACCGGACTTGTGCAGAAAGCTTTGACTCATGCTCCACACGCCAGCCCCTCGCCGAGGGACTATTTGCAGGTCCCCGCGCCTCGCGATCCCTACAGAACAGCAGGTATGGGTCCGTTCGATATCATTTCATATCGATACATACTATAACTATTACTATTACTATTACTATTACTATTACTATTACTATAGCGCAAAGTTGTTGACAAAACTGATAACAAAGATAATTTTTCACGAGTCTCGCGATCCTTTCAAACTGATCGTCGAAGCGAAAGATGATGAATGAGAAAGCATGTCGAATAATTTGAATCTACCCCACTCATTGCAATATCAAGATTAGACACTCGTAATTAGTAGTAGCTCATAATTAGTAAGATGATATCTCCTGGCTTGCATTTTAAAATGACAATGGCCGCTTCTACACATCTTGAGCACAAAGCAATTCAATATATATGAATTATACAAACATTGTTTACCATGCACGTGAGAAAGTTAGAAACGAAAACAAAAAATATTGACGATAATCGACGTGTAAATACACCGAGTGACATATGTATGAAAAAATTTTACTGTACAATCTAGAATGCATTTCGTCGTGATTACTTGCCGATGTGAAATTCAGTAATACAGGGGAATGTGATAGAGGTACAAAAATGAAATATTGACATTTTAAATCTCGAACCAGATCACAATTTAATTTAATAGCATATCTTAGATATTTCCACAGCCTGTAATAATTGATACGGAATTTCCTCGCTATAAAATATTCAGCTTCCCAAGAGCTGAACTTAACTAAGCTGAGGCATTAACACACGGTATATTTTTATTTGTCACTCTATAAACTGCCCAGCGTACGATAGTGTGGCTCTTTGGGCGAAGCCTTCTTAATACCCTGCTGTACAACTGCTTTATTATTCCCACTAACGCACACCAGGCGCAGGAGACGAGTTCGACAAACATTCTAGCTCCAGCTCCGCCTCATTGCCAGGTGTGTCTCTAATCTCTAAGACCCTGTTCTGTCACCATATCTTTATCATCATCATAGCTACCTTATTACATACGTATTAGTATCACCGTCATGTATTTTTGTCAATAAGTGTGTCTCACATCGCATTACAGATGACTCATACTTAAGGACTGATGTTAAGCCGCCAAAATTAGGCAAAGGTTCGCTTACAAAATTTTTCTGCGTAAGCATGATCATTCTTCCAAATCCAAACATTTTTTTCAACTTTTTTCCTCCCACCCCCCCCGATCTGTTCAGCTTAAATATATGTGTTCATGTTTCGATATGTTATTTAATTAATTGAATTACGCCCTCTACTTGAGCATGACGATGGTATAATTTCAGACAGAGTTTCAAATTTTGTTTCTTTCTTCCAGTTAATATAATTTCCACGCAATAGAAACAGCCAATTTTTCTTTGCATCGATTTATTCTTATACGACTTATAATCCACAATTAAAAAATCCTGTTACTACAGACATAATTGTCGTACCGTCAATGTGAACAATGCACAATTCAACATTTTCATTGATCATTGATTACATCGATTTTCTTTCGTTATACATTTGTTTTATTTTTTTTTGCATGATCATCTTGCAGCTTATCTACGTCGACATACACCTGATTTTTTTCTTTGATTCATAATCTTATGGCACATTAATCAAAGCACAATATGGATGTTGTTGATTTTATATTAAATAATCAACCATCGCAAAATGCGCAAGAGAAAGATTCCCAAAGAAAATAGTCTTCAAAATTTATTCCAGACAAGTCGGTGTCATTTGAAAAGTCAGTCTCCTTCAGTGACGAGCCACCAGATATGAACTCTCCTAAACAACATTCCCCGCAACACGCAGGTAAAAAAACTGACCGGCTTTTCATCGCTAACTAGTCTAAATCACCTTCATTTCAATGGGAAAGTAGCAAATCATTATTCGGAACCTGTGTTCAAGTTTTCCCATCCCTGCGGTTAGCCTTCCATCATCGGGAAAGATATTTTCCTTTTTTAACTAAAGAGGATGGATTCATTTCTCCAAATATCTGCTACTTTCCACTTATTGTATAACCGTAGTAGTCGAAATCGTATTAAACGCTACAAATGACTACGTATAAAATCTTTGAAATGTATTAAATTTTGTTGTGGCACTGCGCGCGGCCAATTGTAAATTGTATTTTATATTTAACACGCTGTTGTATGATTGTGTGCAATGCTACCACACTAGCGGACACAAAGCCTACAAAACCAGCTATAAAATCATCCACACTGCCAAGGATGTCATCACAAGGTAACATGTATTTACCAAATTTGTTACAGCATCATTTTGATTTATCGTCACTCAACATTTTGTATCAACACTCGTCACTATTCATCTTCAAACAATAATTAAGCTGCCAGGGACTTGCGCCAAGACTGCAGAAAAATCCGTGATCAAATGTTTGCTTTCACCTTAATACTTCTAGAAAATTCACAACTATAGAGCTACAAATGGTACCGATTACCCATCGGAATAGTTCGAATGTGTATAAAATGGATTTCTGCAAATTGATGCATATTCATTCTCTTATGCTTCCTGGATGCTCGGGGCTTTTGTCTATACCGTCACGAAATATCGTTCCAATGACTATACGAGATGAAAACTTGAATTTTACAAACAATTAATAACAGTCAATTGATGCTGCACTTCAAAACGGTTTACAATGCAGACAATTTACGGGATAATAATTGCTTCTTGTAGCGAATTGAAATTTACAATGTTCCCATATCTAACTGCCTTTTAAAAATATATTTACAGAACGGGAAAGGCATAAGCCGACGCCACCGCCAAAACCAGCTACTCTGGCAGCTGGTCAATACGTTTATAGAGACTTGACTCTCACTCCTGAAATGTATAATCAACTTAGAGGTCTGCAGAAAAAAGCAAAGGATCTACGCCAAGAAGTTCGAAACCTTAGACGCATGTCCCAAGCTCAAGCGCACACAGTCAGAGAGACTATCAGGGATACATTTATCACCATCAGGTAACTCATTATTGATTTCAATCCGCGTGAATTTATTTTCTTTGCATTACAAGTGCCTCGCTTCTTCCAGGGCTGTGCTGCTGTCCGGCGGCGACGCTGCCTGGGCTGCCGGAGACACAGAAAAAGCAAGATTGAACCGCGAAGAAGACCTCTACAAGCAAGAAATGATTAGGCTGGAAAAAGATCTCACGTGAGTGCGCATATTGAATTACACGAGACGAGTTGCGTCATGCGTGTAATCAGTTACAAATATATGTATATTTAAATTCACACGGATACAAAATACATTCAATTGAATTAAATGTTCACAGCGAGCTAGAGAGCACAGTAGAGGAGCTCCGGGGCAATGTCATAAACCGAAAAACTAGAGTAAACATGTCCGATGTAGAAAATATGGCGCTTATACTGAACAAATCCAGGTACTGTTCTGCATTTATTGAATATAAATTAGGAAAAAGGTAATCATTCGTCAGATATTCTATTGCGATAGGTTTTGTGAGCTGAGCGTAATCGTTCTGTTAAATCACATTTGTGCAATCTAACGTGAAGATTCATCAACATCTCTCCGACACTTTTCCTGAACAGAGTTTACTCAAAAATTGATAATATTCCTGAACTTTTCTGCTATTTCTCTTTTTGTTTCTGTTGTTATGTTTTTTTGTCTTAAAAAATTTCTGTGTCTGATTACGACGTAACAGAGACAGCTGTACTGACATACGTATATTTTTTTCATTGCAACGCTCTAGTAAAACAGTGGCAGATCTAAAAGTCCGCTTCCCGAGTCTCCAGGAAGGCATGAAGGGCCTCCTGAGTTCCGAAATGGAAAAAGTTGTACGCGAAGAAAAGTTCCTAAAGGAAGAACCAGAACGACTAGAATCTGCACTCAGGCGCTGTAAGAAGCTTACAGGAACCCTCGTCACGCTCAAACGGTAGGAGAATTGTTTACAACCATGTTTCCCATAAATCTCTTTGCATTTCCTCCAACTAATACATTTTCCTATAATACAGCTGACGAATTCTTCTGTTCTGAACATTAGTAACAAAACATTCAGCGATTGCAGAATAATTGACGGATACTTGAGGGTGAAATTTCAGAGTGAAAATGAATGTCTTGCATTTCCCTCCAGCTTGGCGTCGGTGCAGGAGCAGCGATTACCGAACGCAGCGAGCGCGGAGGCTGAAGAAACCCCGCCAATAACACCAACATCGGGGCAACATTCTAAGGTAATCGAAAGCCCTGCTTGCTATCCTAAAAACCCACTATTCACACCCAACGCCTCGCTAATTCCTTGTGTGCAAGAACCTTGTTGCATGATGATGATCCTGTCTCCGATAGCTTGCGTAACACTTAATTATTCACTAATAATTATCTAATGAAGATGCTTCAGATAAAGTTATGTAGACACATTAATATTATATTGTAAATAAGTATATTGTCACCGTGTTTTATGATTATCACGTACAAAATAATGCTATAAATCAATAATTATTATCGCGTATTTTAAAACAGTTATTAATACGTAAGTAATTCTTCTTCAAGTAGGTATATGTTTTACGTTTCGTCTTACACGCATAACTTTTATACACACCTAATATTAGGTATCTCGCATATCGTTAAATATGAGAACATTTTTATTATCATTGTCACGCTTGGGATTCTTATCATCACATCAATCAACTTAAATTTTAATCAAAATTTAACCGTAAAAACCGTAGCAATATATTATACTCGTTTTATCAATGTTATAGTTGTCGTATATTATCGAAATATCGGCCAAAAATGCCGCGTGCAGTTGCAATTAATATCGCACCCTAGATGATCAAGTTTTACAACAATTTTAAAGGCTACTTTCGCAATAATCAAAAATACGAAACTTGTCTCTTTCATATCACTGAATGAAAATTATGAGGAAAGTTGTATCAAACTTTTCCCAGCCATAATTCTTTTCTTATAGCATATCCCAAATCTTACAAAATTGTACAGTAATCTTCACAATCGCAGATTTCATTTCATTTCATTTCCGAAGTAGTCCGCCTGGAGCACTGATTGTTTCACCCTGCTTAGTTGTTGATCATATTATAATAATAAGCCTGAACCAAAGTATTAATAATGGAACCAAATTTCCGTTTCGTACGTGTGTTCTTTGTCTTTGTCAGTACAATACATCAGAATCCATATTTAATCCACGTTTCTAGTTTCAACATTCGTGTAAAACAAACTATCGTAATGTAATCATGAGGAGATCCCCAATTATTTTCGCATGATACCTTATTCAATATTACGCGACAATTCGCATCTAAATTATGAACAAAAAAAAGTAAAAATGCGGGTAAATCCGATCCGTATCTACTTTGTATCACAATGTAACACCTGGCATTTACCAATATTAGAAATTTCGTAAGCTCCAGCTAGTTTCCTGAAAGTGTAACTCGTAAAATGAATAGTTAAAGGTGAATTTTCCTGTAACTTTTCTCATTGTCTTTGTTGCTTGCGAGTAACGTAACAAGTTCAAATCCGTCACGACGAAAGGGCAGAAACTGCGAAAAAGAAAAAAATGCTTGGTTTACATTGGAGATATTGTTATTCTATGCAATTGGACAAAGCGTGTAAATTATCTATGGTATGAATAAGCGACGCATACAAGCAGGAATTATATATCGAACCTCTGCAACCCGTAAAGATAATAATTCTGTTAGACTAGGATCAGATGTATATGTACTTGAATCATTTTTATTAAATATTCGGTAATATTTGAATTATGATTCTGATGGAACGTTTATTACCTCATACTTGGTTAATTTAAAACTAAACGACGAGTAACTTCATAGTGTATTGATTGAGTTTAATTTTATCCCATGCATTATTCAGCACTTTATCTTATTTAACATAAATAATACATAAATACGAAATCTAATGTAAACCTTTTTAGATGAAATCCCCTGTGATTAAGAATTTTTTATTTTCATTTCCCTCCCCATTAGATCAAATCGCAAAGATTGGGCACATTACGCACAGTTATATTATCCGTTACATTCAAATTTAGATTTTAACATTATGTTTTACTTCAAATCTTATTTAATTACCTGGCTGCCGCTTAGCCCCGCCATTAAATCTATGTAAAGCCTATCCTGAATAATAGCGTTTACATGTAAATATGAACCTGCTACCACTTAATTTAATCTAATCTGCAGCAGATGAGCAAACCCTGTAGAATACACAATTGAAATTGAAAATCCAGAAATTACTGACGTTTGGTGTACAGGTGACTAATATCGTAATGGAGCCGTTCTTATTTATATTATACATTGTAGCGTACTTGGCTCTAGGTCAAAAAGTTATTCGTAAACAATAATTGCGATGAACGTTCACACCTTTTCTGCATCAGTTATACTATCTAAGGATTTTTTTTTTACACACCTCCACATATCGGGAGAGAATATACAAGACCTTATTTTTTCATTATTACCCAGTGGAGTTGGTGTCTCGATAATTCCTGCAACTTGTGTCTCGGTCAACTTTCCCACCCTCATACCTCTGAGTACCAGTTTCAGTGTTTGCTGTCTCCCCGATAGAATAGACATGTTACGCCTGGCTCAGATAGCAAAATATCAGAAAATGTCCTGCCAACGATTTCACATGATATTCCGCCCCGTTTTATGATGCCCAAAACAGATTTCATGTCTCCAAGACATCGTAAAGTCGTTCAAAGTTCTTGACCATCGTATTTATAACGGGACCGCTTTTGCTATCTGAGAGCCCTTGATTTGACAAAATATTTCATCGATCAAATTTAGTATTAATTGAAAGGAACTTATCTCTACTCTGAATATAATACACACCTCAAACGATATTCATCGTCATTAATGTTGTATCAATTGTTTTGTCATATTGATAAATCTGAGTGTAAGAGAGAATATTTGTGTCTAGGTGCTTATTGTTTGAAAAAAATATGATTCCCTCAGATCAATCAACGTTAAAAATACGGATTCTGTTACATTGAAAACGATTTTGAGTAATTACTAATTACTGCGGACTAGCAAGCCGGATGTTTTGTCAAATCAGTCTGTGTTAGTTGTGCCCCCCCCCCCCCCCCCCCCCTGAAAATTTAATCTATGTAATACATTCTAAGACCTAATCGTCGGCAGCAGCAGCAGCAAAAACAACAGCAACAGCGCTTTTGTATAACGCAAAATCACTATTGCTGCGATCATCGATCAGCCTGTATTACAGTATAATATGGCAATTATATGATGCAGAGATGTAATGAAACAATATTATATATACATATACCGGATTGTTAAAGAAACCTTAACGTGTGTAATAATTTAATAAACTCGAATCAATCCAATTATGGCAGACAAACGAGGTACATGAACGTTTGTTAATTTTTGTAGTATGGCTGGATGTGGAGTACTAACTTCAAGGAGGCCATACAGACCAGTCACGAGTAATCTTTAATAATTCATATTAATTTATTATTATTACTCTATACTACTCTTTATATATATTATATATATACTTCTCATCATTCGATATGTCTGATTCATAAATCATATACGAAATCATGATTCATCGTTCGTAAGCTCATATATACAAACCATTCTGGCTAATGGGTTGAATCCAGTTCGCAGTATACGTTACAGAATTGACTTCAAAGAACTTTCGAACCTCTTCGATTTAATTACTTCGTCGCAAATCGCAAATGAATATCAGCTTCAGCTGTAGTTGTCTGATTATTTTTACTGTTGCTAAAAAAAAAAAAAAAAAAAAAAAAGACGAATCAGCTTCCGTCATTATTTCCAATGAAAAAAAAAAAAAAAAAAAAACACGAAACAAACGCTTAAATTACAAATTGAACCGTATTTAATATTTCCTTTACTTGCAACTAATGCTGTGAATATAATGTCAAGTCCGTAATTGAAATTTGAGTGTCCGAGTAAAAAAATTATCAGCTTAAGCATCATCTCCCATTTAACAGAATGATTTGAGTCATTTTTTACAATAAATTGTACATTACACATGCTGCAGTTATTTTCATATCTTTACATTTATTATTCCTGCTTGTTCCGAAATTTCTTTTCTAAAGGTCTTTCTTGTTTCTTATCAATTTATCCAATAATCAAATAATGTTTCAACTTTTGTATCAATTAATATCCTCTCGATATCGCTTTGCTACATATATATATACTGAAAAGTTCGTTTACTGAACACAAGCATTTTATCATATCGCAGCGACGAATGCTGCCGTTTGAATAAAAACTGTCTGAATAACTAGAATAGTAACACATTGCATTACGGAACAGTCGAACTGTGAAGCTACTTGTCGAATTTAGCGATAAACGCTTATTAAATGGCAACATTTGCGCTGATTCTTGGATTCAAAGTTTTTTTCCAATGTGCATATAAAATTTCTTGGTAAAAATGTTCGCTATTTATAATCTACTTTCACGCCATACTTTATATATGTCTATAAGAAAAAGAAACCAAAATTCTATACTTTGCAACATCTTCAATTTTTTGCTATCTCTCCTGGTTGGCCTGTTTACAACAAAAAAAAAAAAAAAAAACACAATTTATCTCTTCCATTTCGCTGTCAACTGTTACATCTTGATCAGTGCGTGCGATTATATACAACTTACAACACTTTTTTTACACACATCTTTATTACTTCTATGATATTAATTTGCTAGTTGGCGATTCTTTACCTGATTTCTATAACCTAGCATTGTTATCGATCAACCGAAAATGGGGTCGTTCTGGATTGTCACTGATCGCTGGAACTTGGATAATGGGGTGTGCAGTTCTATGCGCATATCCATTATCTCTTACATTCTTCATAATATTATCACATTTAGCAATCCAGAAGAACCTCCACCACCAAAAATCAGTATACATTATATTATGCTCTTTCACTAAGACACACGCTCCAATCCACTTCTTATAGTAAGGTGCCAGGACGTTAAAGGTTTACATTGGATTTCCCAAGTTAATGGCAAAAATCCCATTATTATTATTACATTATCAATTATTATTGATGCGTTTTAATCTCTGATACCGAAACTACGTATTCCTCCTTCTCTTCTATCCATTCTGTATATCTGTGCTCTCATTGACAAACCAAAAAAAAAGACAATAATAAGAAAGAAAAAATTGGCATTATTAACTAGACGTATTATACAACCTTGATGATTAACATGAAAGTATCAAATGGGTGGCTAATGGAAATAACGTCGTTTGCCATCGGGTAAAAAAGTAGACCAACGATGATATTTCTTGCTGTTCACACCCTAATTGTTACAAAAAGAAAACGTATCTAACTATTCTACATTATTATATGAATAAATACTGTAAAGCTGTAGAGTAATAGTATAAATTATTGTGATTAATGATTAATGATTAATAATTTAATTGATCTTGTAAAGTTAATTGATTGATTGATTTCCCTGTATGATTTTTATTATTTCCTTAAGTTTCTTTTATAGCTTCTCATGTCTCAGTTATTTCACCATAATCCACTCTCTGTGGTTCATTTATTTACAGTTAGTATCTATGTACTACTACTGTCACTTAATTTTCCTTGTAACTCTTGTGTATATTTTACTCTTATATATAATTACAAACCTACCTGTATATTAGTTTGTCAGTTTTTATTTACGCAGTATATATATATATAAACATTTTCGTCTTTCAAGTAACTGTCGCAAACAACAAGTAATAGTTATTTCACATAATTAATTGTATAATACATACGCATATACTCGTATGCATATGTATTTATACATCGTAACACTTTCATTTCGATTAATATGTACTATATACTCCTTTTTTTCTCTCTCTCTAATTCCATAACTACTGCCTTACTATAAGGATTGGACTGAAGGTTTTGTCTATGTATTTTATGTTGGCAAATTTTTTTTTTTTTTTTTTTAATATTTTTTTTTTTAATTAATCTTTTTTTTTCAATTTAATTCAGTTATTGACGAACTTTGCGCATGTCTGTTACAGCATGTCGTATTTTCTACCTAGAATTAGTATTCTTTGTTGTGTTGTGAAAAAGTGATAGTTCGTTATTACCTCGGCATGAACGTATAATATCTATCATTCTGTTTTTCATGCAAATCTTTCGTATCGAAAGCATGTTAAAGTTAATGACAGGAATATTGGTTTCGTTCTAACAATGTTTACAGGGTATCAATGAAGACTCTTTCAATATTATCTGATCCGTTGCACTTGTTCGACAATTTACATCTATTTATAATTAAGTTTCATCTGTCTTCAAGCTTCTTTGCTACTAATACAATGCGTCTATTCAAATTCACCTCTTATCTACTTTATGTTTTGTTATAAGATCAGCGAGATTATGATATTCAAATGATCAAGATAATAGCATCTAATCTTTGACCTCGTATTTTAATTATACATTGCAGGTCAGGATGAAGAACAATTTAGTAATTCGCTCGGTTGAAATGATTCAATCCAGGCAAATTTAACAAGTGTGCTAATTACTATATCGTGCGTCTTTCATTAATGCCCTGGAAATGAGAACCCCTAATTCCTCACAAAAC
Source organism: Neodiprion fabricii (assembly GCF_021155785.1). Lineage (NCBI taxonomy): Eukaryota > Metazoa > Arthropoda > Insecta > Hymenoptera > Diprionidae > Neodiprion > Neodiprion fabricii. The sequence goes on from NC_060242.1 coordinate 41,253,536, forward strand.
CACCGACTGACAATATTGTAGGGCTGAATTTAATATGACTGAATATAGAAAATTGGGGATTTACAATTATATTTTAAAAACGACTCGAGTTATTCTAATTTTGGTTTTTTGGTTTTTCATTTTTTAAGTTGACTAATACCGGACAACAATCGATGCCAAAAGTAAAAGAGCACCATATGAGTACTGACTTGTAACACGCACAACACACAAAACATGATAACGTACCACAGGTAACTATCTAACCGATTTTTTTTTCCATGCATAGTTTTTTTTTGTTTTATTTTTTTTTTTTCCATTCCTTTCGATATAAGCAAACCATTAATTTCACAATTTATCTAATTTCTCTAACTCTGCCTCCGTTTTTGATGCATGTGCGTTTGCACACAATTTGTTCTTGCATGGTCATTAAAATGTTGCCATATAACAAAAACAAAAAAATCCGCGATACATAAAAGATGTTGTCAATATTTCACTTCACGAAGCAAAATATATTTGAGAAACTTGCTAAGAGTAAGCACTAAATTAATTGCCTTAAAACGTAGTCTTTTATTTATCGCAAACACAAATTACCTCAGGGGCAAAATATGTAGTAAAAAGTTTGCTGATAGTAGAGAGCGAGGCACATCTTCGATAATATGTTTTGCACTGGTTCAAAGTAACAATTAAATCTATTACAGGAGGATAAAATTACAAAAAGTTATTATCAATACATATATATATATATATATATATATATTGAAACTGACAAATTGTTGAAATGTTTTGCCTCTAACGGTGGTAAATAAAAATGATCAAATAAAATGAAGGCTAATGCAGATTTATCGTTATAATAAGTTTTCTTGTATGAAAAAATTGGAAAACGTTTTGGATTTTTGTGAAACAGACAACTACCCCTACGCCAGCGGAACGCACTGTCATGGGGGCAGCGGGCGTCGTCGGGGGAGGGTCCAACGCTCTCGACTCATCCGCCTCCTATCAGCAGCGTCCGGAGAACGCACTCGACGCTCTGCTAGATGAACTCCAAACATTTTCGAGGCCGGCGTCGCAGCTTAGCCAAACGTCCAGCATCGGCTTTACCCCAAATTTAACCGATATCGGACGATCGGCGAGCCAGATATCGCAGATGAGCCATACCCCCAACATGTCGGACATCGGTAGGAAAGGCAGCATAGATTCGTCGACGAATTTATCCATCGCTACGACCCCTGGACACACGAGTACCCTCAGGAGGCTACACTCCTATCCTTCCAGTTCCGACACGGATACCTCTCCGCCCATAGCCAGGCTACAAGTATCCGACAGCTCGATGCCACCGTCTCAGAAGCCTCCAGTGCCGGAAAGAAACGCCGAACTACTTCAGCTGGCTACTGCGAGACGAGTTCCTCCACCGCCGCCTCCGAGAACTAGTTCAAGATCCCCTCTTGCAAGTCCGACGAGTCCTCAATTGCCACCGAGAAATCCTACGGGTACGTTGCGCAGAGGACGGAGCAACTTGAAGGAGAGCGGAAAACCACCTATGGCGCTGCCGTCGAATGCGAATGAAGGTGAACAGCCTCCGTCAATGGCTCCCAATAACATATTATCGGCGAGCAATTCTAGCTCTTGCGAAAGTATTAATTCCCAGGAGGGCTTGCAGAACAAAAAGGGGAGGCAGGAACAATTGGAACAACGCCACCAAGAGCTCCTTAGAAAACAAAAAGCGCTTCAAGAACAATACGCCAGGCTGCAACAACTGCAGAGAAATGCATCGGGATTGACGACAGTCCCACCGGCGCCTCCTGATCTTCTCAAGAAAACCGGCTCCGAAAGTAATCTGTTAGCTAAGATGGGTCTTGGGTTGAGCACCGCCAGTTCTGGCTCGCTAACCAGTCTGGCGACCCGACCAGAATTGAGCACCGCTCCGGCACCGAATGCATCTGCTAATCAGACAACAACAAACAAGATTTACGAGACAGACATTCTGTGACCGAGAAATATGATATTTCCGTTCGAAAAGAATCTTGAATGTATACTCTCGGGAGGAGCAGCTGCAAGTTAACATCGCTATACTAAATAATTCTCTCGCGTGATAATGTTGTGTTTCTCTTTTAAGAAAAATACGGTAGTCCTGCAGTTAACGACGAGGCAACGTTGTTGTCCTTATTTATTTATTTATATAAATTTATATATATTTATGTACACGCGTATGTAACATATGTATACGTGTCCTAGATATCGGTTGAAACTGTTTCCCAACGCTTGGTTCAAAGTGTCTTGAGGTGTGAAAAAATGTGTTATCTCGGATCTTCTTTGACACGGCGATGTAAAATAGTGGAGATTGATAACTGGAACGCACTGTATCCGTTATCTTCAGGTAACCATACCGCGGAAAACAATGACTGAATATATTACCGTGCCAAGGTTTTAATTCAGAACACTGTGGTCGTGAAGGTAAATTTTCAAATCTATGGAACAATGATTAGTTGATTTTTTACTTACATGTATATATCTCATGTGCTTATTACTAGGCATCGCGCTGTTGAGAAATATGGCTGTACGCTGTTCAAACTGACAATGAGGCGTAAAACTTGTGTGTGAGAATCGGAGTGGAAATGCATGAGGCAATATTATATTGACAGTTGGGTGAATGCCAAATGGTCGACTTGCGATTTTTATTACGAGTATAACATTAAAATTGTGCACGAGTATTTTAAATTTATAAAACGAGATAAGCGTTTACATTACGATAGCAATCGAGCTGATATTGCGAAGTATTATTAAAATTGAAAGAGACGACTGGATACTGAGATTCAAGATTTGGAATTGATGCAATGATATATAAATATAATAAATACATAAATATATATATATTATACATATATAATGAGCCAACACGTTGAAATACGCGATCAATAATTCCGATATCAAATTGATATTGATGTTAATTATACAAAACACTCCTCACGTAAATAATAAAAGCACATACACATTATACACAAGAATTCTATAATTACCCTAGAAATTAGCAGATCATGCTTAATAATGAAATTGAAACAAGTTAGAAATATTTAATATACACAGTAATCGTAACTCTAAATAACGAATTTAAAAGAAGTCAAAAAAATAACAAAAAAGAAAAAAAAACGTAAGGTGTTTAGTGTAAACCATCGCAAAGAGATATTGCTCGGTTTTGGCTGTTATATTATTAGATACATATGATACAATATATGTCATGAACGGAAAAGAACGTGTTTCGTATTAACGAGTTGATTCTTTTAAAACATTATCCCATATGAGTTCATGATACCGTGTCTTAATATCAACGAGGATACTTACAAGAATATTTCTCCAAGTGCTAAAGCGAATGGACTTGCTCGTAACATTGACGCATCAAAGAAAGATTACATTTTGTTCAGCTTCCAAATAAATAAAAATTACAATAACCGCGTATAATTTTCGTACATTTCTTAATTGTGATTTGGGTTTAAGGTACGAACGTTTAGAAGATGCTACATTACTTAATGACTTCATTGTATTTGTTGACGTATAAAATAATAACTGCGCAACCTGAGCTGCGAGGTAATGATGAAGCATTTAAAAGAAAAGATAAAAACTCTGTCTACATCCGCAACATTTAATTTCAACAACAATCTCACTTCGTTAGGAATAGAAAAAAAAAAATAAAGAAATGAGAGAAAAAAAAATATACAGATTTTATTAAAAGTTTACAATTATTACTCTATACATTTATTAAAAGTTATTAAAAAAAAAGAAAAAAAAAAGAAGAAGATATTTGATAAAGTAAATCCCACTGACTTAAGTAAATTCAAAAAAAGAAGAAGAATGAAAAACGAAAAAAAAATTAATCCGCAGTTAGGTAATATTTGAAAAAAAATATTTATTTAGGTAATAAATAAAAAAAAAAAAATTATAGATCGGTGAACTCGCAACCGCAATTCGAGAGTTATAGATATATTATATACATATATACCTATAAATCTATACACACCACACTTTCGATGTATCGAAAAGAATTCTTCGGCAGTTTTATGAAAACCTATACACTTAAGTATATTGACCGTCATTTGTTAGTCCTATTGTGCCAAGAATATTATTCTATATTTTTGTTTTAATTTTGTTCTTTTGTTTATCGAAGTTCTTCTATAGCTGTTATCACAAACTGCTGATACATTCGCGATTTTTTTTTTTTATGTTATAGAGAACATAATTATATTAAATTAAGGACAATTAAGATAAATATTATAAATATGATATAAAAACAAATTATACATATAGATTACACTGTCAAAATCGCGACTTTATAATATACATTTACATATTACAATTGATGACTGAGCGCGCTTTAGGTTTACACATGCATTTTTCATGCAAATTGAAATATATTATTAGCTTGTGCGTTACTGATTGTTTGAAAAGACTTACGACTACTACGTGAAAACCGTTGTGGGTGCGTCGAATCGTTTGAGAAAAAATTTTGCCAAACCGGACTTACATACATGTATTATAGTATAAAATCTTTCACAGCATTTCTTCGAAAATAAATCAGTAAAATTTCCCTGACTATTGCTACCTGGAGGTTGAAAATCATCTTGGATAACAGAAGAACTCTGCGAAAGAATTCATCGTCAGAGAGATCAGTTCCAACTGTTTAATAACGTGGTCTACAGCCAAGCATCTTGGCGATGAGCTTAATTACTATTGCTGTCGGATCTACTCAAAGGCAATAGGGAAAAAATTGAGAATTTTCCTAACTAATAAATAAATTTGATGAGTAAAGAAAGTGAAAATTTAGCTTTAACTGTATCGTAATATAAACTTAGGCGTTGTCTTCGTTTTAATAACAGTTGTCAAATGTTGAATGAGGCATGGAAATTGTACGAACACGTGGGATAAAGAACAATTCATGATGGTTTTGTCATAGCTAGTAAAGCTTGTAAATACTTTTTAAACAATAACAATATTCTAGCCGTTTAATTTATTTCTTCTTTTTCTTTTCTTCTTTTTCTTTAATCGCTAGACTTGAAATAACATTTGTCATCCAGCACGTACACTTCTATTGCAAACCATGATCGATCACACGATATCTATAATTCATGACGAGTCGTCCTGGGAGCGTCAAACAATAAATTGCGTATAAATAGGCAAAACTGCATTTGCTCAATAAAAGTAACAACCGAAACGCAGCAAGTATTATAATAATATATAATTACCCTACACGTATGTATGATTGAGATCGCTCGTCGAATTTATTGATTATGTATGTTTAATGACGAATTAATATATGTGTGAACTCTGCAGATTTACCGGATGAACTTTCGTCATTTCGGGTAAATTAAGTATAGTTATACTATGTATACATCAGAGTTTCACACCGCGAAATCGCAAGTATCACGTATCATGAATATACAGAATTATTAACTGTCGTTGAATGCACTAATTTGTATTATACATAAAAACACATAACATGTATATGAATGAAATTTTCATAGAACAATTAATTACTCGAAATTAATTTTTAGCAAAATAATAATAAAGATAAAAAAATTAATTAAAAAAACTTTAAAAAAAAAAAAAAAAAAGAAAAACGAAAAAACAAAAGCGGATAAGAAATATATGTAGGCAAATTTTTAGCTCAATTCTCAAAGGCCATTTTAATTACATGCAATGAATCGCATGATAATATATAATCAAGTATACTGGTTACAGAATTTAAAAACGTTTTTAGGTAAGAAGTTTAATTCGAATGAAAATTCATATTTTACATTTTTAAACATCTTTTAACGATTTAAAGTATTTGTTACAACCGTTATTAATTTTGGTATTTATAATACTATTAGCAATGTTATGCAATTCGGTTACGTTACACAAAATTGTCAAATTATTATATGTACAATACGTATGTTTCATTATAAATCCTGAGCAACTTAAAAGCGCTTAAACTTGTACGACGAATCGAAAAAAGGACAAAATCTAAAGCTGTCCAAGTCTCGAGATTTATATTATTTACAATTAATTTACATTTCAAAGTCTTTTTTCATAGTGGAGAACGAGAACGAAGCATTTGACATTGCCAAAACATTGAATTTATTTCTTTTTGAAAAAACGAACACCGTCACCGAACTTACAATAACGTATTATACATACGTACAAGCGTAGTAAGATTAATTTTATTTGAAAGGCCTATACGTAGTGCACAATCATTCATTTTTCACTTTGAGGATCATAGCTGAAGGTTTTATGTTTCATGTTTCTCTGATCGTTATTCGTCGTTATCAGAAATTTCCCTCTGTATCAATCGGCGTTGAATCGTTAAGATCGTTGATAACATAATCATCAACTTGAAGAAGTTGACTGCAGTTGTAACAAATATTGATGAACAAATCCGGCGTATTAATATGTATAATAATAGCTACCTAAAAAATATGGATATTTGATTAATTTGGTTCTCTGTATGAAAATTGTAAAATATTTCAATTTAGACACTCGTTATTCATTGATATTTAACTTGTACAAAGCTAATTTCTGGTGCATGCCTGTTTGCTCCTCGAAACACGGCCAATCCCCAACCATTATATTTAATTATATTTCGTTTATTTATTGGTAAACACTTTATGTAGAGACATCAGGTTATCGGAAGATTATTGCAGGTATTCACACGAACCTGTGAGTTTCAAGTAATTAGCTAAATATTAATAAGCGATCGAACATTACGTAATAAGCAGAGAAGGTTTTTCTTTTCGCTTATTTTGCTCATATTCGTATTGATTTGTTGTTTCTATCGTATAATTAATAATGATTATATGCATTGTAATTTTTTCCGACTATCATATACGCCAAATATGAATTGACTTGTTACATTTGTAAATGTTTGTAAGTAATATATAATAAAATAATCAATTAATAACCACTACATTGCATTGTTGATGCGCATCTGTCATCAATACTAAAAACACACCTTACATACAACGAATAAAGAAAATCGTGTCATTGTCAAATTTAACAATGATTTTGTCATTCATTTCCTTCAATAAACTACGACTGATAAGACATAATTGGATCATTCGCTGAAATGAATCGTGGTTTTTATCCTAAGAATTGAAAAATCTACGATTGTTGATCGAGGAAGTGTGAACAAACTGAGAAAATGAAGAAGTGAGAAGGAAATCGAATAAAATGGTAGCAGTTTTTCAAGGTAAGAAAGTCTAATTCATTCTCGTTGTTCCAGAATCGTGCACTCGTACACAATTAAGATGCCTTTTCATACGTTTTTATTACCATAATGCATAGTTCATACTAAAAATATTTCGTTGTGTCCAGGGCGTTTCTTCTGGACAATAAACAATAATAAAAAAGATGTCGATACTTGATTCATTTCAATGCTTTACATGTATAACGATTCAGCACGTATCAAGAGTTACAACCGATAAACGTAATATTCCTCTGCCGTTGGTCCTACGCTCTTGTTGGTTTTGCTTTTGCATTCCTCAGGGTCCAATTTAGAGTACATGCTCAGATTAGACCTTATGGTACGCATCCACGAAAACGCATGGTACAGTGGATAAGAATCTATTGCATTTCAAATTCAGACGTAAAAATCATAGAGATCTTTGGTGCCTTTAATTTACTCGAATGCTACTTGTGGGTTGTAGACCCATTGTTCATCGTAACTGATTTGTTGTTCAAAAAACTCAGGAATAAACATTGTTTACGAAACATATCTTTATTCATTTATTCGGAATTCACACTTCATGTAAATAAATTTATGATACCGCTTGCAAGATCCGACATGCTAAGGCTGGAATAACTTTTACAAAACTATAATTCCGGAGCACAGCTTGTTTTTCAAATTTTAATACATCAGTGTAATAACTTGGAAAAACAAAATAAATAATATAAACCTAATGTCCCGTACGTGTGTGCAATACACCTACATTATTCGTATCGCACAACATATCACACAATCAACTGAATCAACTGTTTGAATTATAGCGTAACTAACTTATCACAAAATTAAACGTTGCCCGTGACGTTACATCGCCGTATCGTAAGTATTTACTGTTTAGAAATTCTTGTGTAACCTATAGTTATGTTATAATGGTAAAATTGAAACATTCCTCACCATTCAATAGTCTCAAATTATAACAAAGTACCGTCCTGATATCAAAGTGTAAAAGTTTCGACCATAGTCTTTCAAGTAGGATAATATTTATGAGCTATTACACCTTATACACGTAATTCTATATTTTATGCACCGATTTTTTCAATTTCCTCCGCATCTTCTGCATCCAAATAGTGTATCTTTTTTCCAAAGTGTTTCTCTATATCTTGACAGACTTGCATCGCGTGCGATGAATCCACTAGATTAATGGCGATACCAGATTTTCCGAATCTGCCCGTGCGCCCGATCCTGTGTAGATAAGTTGCACAATCTGCTTGGCGGTCTTGGTCAATTGGTAGGTCGAAGTTCACAACGATTGTTACTTGCTCAACATCAATTCCTGAACATTGAAAACCAATTTTTCACATGAAACAAAGTCTTACCATGATCAAAAGCAATACATATGACGACTTTCCGGGCGTTTCTACTTTCTTACCTCTAGCCAAGACATTTGTGGTGATGAGAACCTTTTCAAGACCCGCTCGAAACCTGTCTAAAACAGCAATGCGTTGCTCGACAGTCAGGTCACCAGATAAAACTGCCACAGCGTGACCATCTTTACTCATCTTTTCTGCTAGCCAGCCGGCTGTTTTTCTCGTCTGCATGAAATACAAAGTTATACAAGTATATATTTAAATTTGAGAATATTTATATAGAATATTTTAGCTGAAGTTAATTGTCGAGTGAATATTTCTTGATAAGAGAGGAACATGATTAGAAAAGATAGTACATAACCAACGTAAAAAAAATTAAAATGCAAATGTGTACACAATGTATTTACGTGACAGAAAATGATAGCTTGTCCAATGGTGATCACGCCATAAATATTGGTGATAGCTGTGTACTTTTCGTCCATGTTCTTGCACTTGACGTAGTACTGTTTGATGTTGTCCAAACTTTCCTCCTCTTTCAGCAAACGTATTATCAACGGATTGCTCACGATTATCTCAGCAAATTCCATCACTGCCGTTTCATACGTCGCAGAGAAAAACATCATCTGACAAGTGCGAGGCAGCAACCTAAAATATACAAGAGAGAATTCTGCTAATAAACTTAGTCAAAATAATAGATGGAACGTCTTTTAGGTCTGGCTAGTCATCTTACTTGTGGATCCGGATGCATTGATCCTGGTGTCCTTGAGTGGCAATCATTACATCTGCCTCGTCCAAAACAAAGACCGAGATTTTTCTCAGGTCGAAAAATCTGAACTTTATAGCCCAATCCAGAACTTTTCCCGGAGTTCCAATTATTATATGGTCGGTGATTTTCGTACCTCGAGCAACTGAAATAAAAATGTAGAGATTTCATGTAACTAGCAGATTCACTGACCAAGTTGAACCAAGAATATACTAGATTCTAAATTACTTTCTTCTCCTCGAACAGCATATTTCAGCTTAATTTCTGGACAAAATTGAGACATTTTTGCTGCAACTTCGCCAGTTTGAATGGCTAATTCATACGTAGGTGATAGACAGAGAACTTGGGGATAGTCCTTGTTGGGGTCTACTCGGCTTAGCATAGCTAGAACAAAGGCTGCAGTCTTGCCGGTACCAGACTGTGATTGCGCAATCATGTTTTGTGGTCTAAGAAACATAAGAAAAACTTGATCAATTCTTTATTCCATTGAAAAACCAGTTCGCATGTTTAGACTACTTATCGAAACTTACGGGTCTGCAAGTAGTGTTGGAAGAGCAGTCTCCTGAATTTTTGAAGGCGCGTTGAACCCCATTGCGTAAACTCCTTTCAAGAGTGCTGGCTTCCTGAAAAACCACAAGTTACCAGTTATTTGCGGTATCATGTATGCGAGTATAACTACTCAACATGGTAGTTTGGCATTTGACATTATACCTACTCTAATAGTGAGAATCGACTTTACTACGTAGTACATATTCTCAACTGCAACATGTAAGAGATGGATACCAAACAATACTAACAAATGGAGTGCTTCGAAGGTCTTAATGCTGTACAAAGGGGATGTGGGATCTTTTCGTTGAATCTCTAGATCCTTGGTGGTCTCAACCAGCCCTTTTCTGATAATCTTCTGCAGCAGTGATTTTTCTGCTGGTGATATCTGATCCTCGGTTTCATCGCTTTTCGACGATTCGCTTCCATCCTGTGGTGTTGTAGTAGGCTGGGATATACCCAAATTTGTCACCTTGATGATAAGTAAAAATAAGATTAATATATAAAATAAAGCTAAGAGAAAAAAGCATTTTATTCCAAGTAACTGACAAGAAGTAAAATTACTCCACAGTGAAATTGTCAGTTCCTTTAACATTTAGCACTTTAGTTTGCATATTCGTATGACACTGAAGCTCTGGCAACTGAGCGGCTAGATTGTCATCAGATATTAGCTAAGGTTTGTGCGTCGGACCTTCTCACCTACTAATTCAAGCATTTAGAATCGTGGTTAATAATTGTATACTTGGATGACCAGATGGGCGAAGTATAAAGTACAAAGTGACAAAAAATAGTTCATATGCAACAGACTCATGGAATTGTGCGAATAAAACATTGCGAATACCCATTGTGAAACTATTTTGTACGAAAGACAATATTATCAAAAGCATTTGCAGGAGAAATGCATTAGTTGCGAAAGTTTACTTCGCCGGGTTTCGGAACGAAATCCTTGTCAAGCAAAATAATGGGTTTTTAGGTTATGCCGGAGTTATTGAAAATATTCGTACGTTACCTTGGAGGCAAGGCTTTCTTGCTCGTCGGTATATTTGGCCCAATCCACTTTCGGGGAAGCCATAATTGGGAAAAATCGTTAATACTGCTTGGAAAAATCTACCTCCTTCTCTCTCAATTCAAAAGCCCTATTTTATCTTATTTTTTTGTCACTTGCAAGCGTGCCCGCAAAGATCGCCCAAACAGCGACCTATTTCGACCTATCGCCACACTATCGTTTCATGGCGTATCGTGTTCAAAAATTTTCAGATCACGGCTAGAAGACCATGTTCCGTTCAATGTTCCGTTTTAATGTGAGCGCCATGCGTATTTGGCGTGTATTTGGCGGGAACACCGCACAAGTTGTATAACGCTACTCCAATTTACTTATTGTTAAATTATTGAATGCGCCAGATTAATCGTTAGATTGACAGGATCGCATATAAAGCCATGGTATGAAATTTCTCATTAAATAACCTTACTAACCACATTGCAACGAACTAAAGCGTGTGTTTTCAGAATGTAAGCGCACAGCAACCCAAAATGTAACGCACAACAATACAATTCCATAATATTTTTACCATAACCACCCTATAGTGAATTATAATAATTGAATATCTTAGAAATGCTGCTGCGTTTGACTATCCACAACTTTAATACAAAGCGGAATTATATACTTATTATCATGAATTTACTTGTACTGCTGCAGGATGAATCAAGTAGCTCGTTGGATTTCTCATTACACAATGCAAACCCCCAGGATTTTACTTTGGAAGATACGTTGGGAGTATTGATGGATTTAAAATCGGAACGAGATCAGGAATTAGAACAATTGTACGATGTGCAAATAAATAACAAGCTTTTCGATTCGATCGATGAATCGAGAATCTCAGAAAAACGTCGTCAATACGTATCGAGTTTCATAAAACAGATATCCAATGATAAACCTGACGATTATCCCATTCCAAATACTTTGGATATGGTTTCAACCACTGTTGCAGCATTAACTCAAGAAGTCCAGAATGCGCAAGAACAAGTTAACATTCTCACTGAAAACCTAGAACGTACGGAGAAAGAAATTAGCCGGTAGGCTGCTTTACAGTCTTTTCAATTTCACTCAGGTTTTCAATATTTCAATAGGGTGTCATATGTATGTATAAAATATATTAGACAGAATATCAATTATAAAATTGCAGATTGAAGGAAAAGAAGCAAGGTATTGAAAAAATGAAAAATTCCTGTTTAGCAGCCAATAACATCATAGCCAGTAAAACTTGGGCAGAAGAACTTCGTATAACACAGCAGATATTTAAGGAAGTTAAACAGGAAACGGTGAGCATAATTTCTAATAGATTAGTCATTCTGTAACTCTCACAGATGTATTATCAAGTAATGACGATTTTTTTATATTACAGCAACAAGTCGTAGCAGAGATCTTTCCAGATAATGACCATGTGAAGAATTTTTTAGCAGTAATATTCTCAACTTTATCAAATAATGTCAATATAGTTTATTATCTAACCATGAAAGAATAATACTGATTTTATACGTTTCAGGAATTGTGTTCCGCGTATTTTTCCAGCGGTGACAACGTATATGTAGATTTATTACCTGAAGTTGCAGATGCGGCTAATTTTCTGCTTGAAGCAGATTTAATTGTACGTCATCGATATGATGAAAATAAAGTGAGGCTTATTGACCTGTATGTGATCTTAAATTATTTTCATCTTCGATTATCCCCTGATACATTGGTATATATTCCAACTCAACACAAAAGTTTAAATACAAAATTTTCGCTTAACTCAAATGGCCAGTAACGTTCACTTCTTAGATCTAACAAATATTACTATAGTCATAATTATAGAGAATTGCAATCCCTACGTATTCCAATATTACTCCAACAAAAAAGTATGAAGGGTAAACCTAGCATGTCAAATATTTATACACAACTAGTGGTCAGTAACAAGTGGAAGGCTTACATAAACTTAGCGTAAATATTTACAACGTTTTATAAAAACGAATATGTTTATCACAGACTCAATCAAATTAGTTGAATCCAAACAGAATAACTGTTCAGCTGATGTATGGATGTCGTGTTTTGGGACTTTTTCTACCAGAACGAACTCCATTGGTCAGTAACAAGTTTTCACCACATAAATGGGGCTCTCTCTCTTAAAATTCTGACACCAATTTGCTCCCACTCTTGACGACCAATCCATAACTCTTGTGCTGATTCTAAACAACTCAATATTGCTGCACCCTTCCAGGCTGTCATCCCTGGATCCATTTCCTTGGGTTGTGTTATAATGTCCAGTTGCTCTACAAAAGAATAACAATTATTCAAACCGAATGTTGAAATTCGAAGACAAATGTTTGTAATGTAACTCACCAGCCCTGTACATGTACGGAATTTGCAAGGATATTCTGTTATGCAGCCACATTCCTATTCCCTGGAACTTCATTCCGGATCCAACGACCAATATGCAGCTGTACATTTTACGTTTCAAGTCATCAGTCGCTGCAGATGAAATTTTTCGAAAAATTAAAGACACTGGTATTATTTTGAAAAAAATCAATTGCTAGATATGCTTTATGGCAAGTATTTATAGACGTACGACATCGATCGATACTTTGCAGAACAGCGTGATCGAGCCCTAATAGTTGCTGGGGACCAACAACGAAATCGCGTGGGGTATCTAAGTCGCGAATTCCCAAACTGATGGGTGCTGAATCAACGGCATCAACGACTACCTCTTCCTCGCCTGTCACAGCTGGTGTAGCAACTTCCTCAGGCAGCTCTAATGTCTGCTCCAAATTCTCCTTTGCTCCGCGTCTCTAAATAAGGTGAATATGTTGAAACAGACATTTTGTAAATGGATGGTACTACTCTATACTTTATTTGAAAATTGGCTCTTATCTTCATACATTCTTGCAATTTGTGCCAAGCAAATCACGTCAATATATATGAAATTTCAACTTGCTTACGCTTGTCTCTCGTAAATAATTTTCATCATGCGGATCTTCTGGATCTCCCATCGAGCGTTTTTGTGTATGAACAGTGTGCATTCCAGTAACTTTAAACAACTCTGGTTGAAATAAACTCAAAGGTGCCACCAGGCATTCATCGCCAACCTATAATGTGATTTATGGAATGATTAAATATTTGTTCAGAAGGAATTTTAACCATGCAAACAACAATAACATGATACATTCCTCCAACATTTTTTTGCATATTACCTGCAATGTGTACTTCTCGGTTGGGATTTGAGGTTGTCGAACAATGAATGTCTTTTCTTGGGATCCACAGACATTCAAATCGACGTGACAAAAGTCCTTTTTCAATTGGTCTAGAAGCAATGCATCGAGTCTGTTAGATGCATTGCAAGTTTTATATGGAAATGCACACTTTTGTAATAGCCAGAAGAACGTTTGTGTAATATCTGCGCCTCCAAAGTCCATCCGTACTCGTGTATTTCTGTGAGAAATTCCATCTTCTACACAGGAGACTGAAGTTTTCTGATCTCCAACATCAACAACGCAAGCATATCCTAAACCAGCGCCAAACGTAGCCGCTACGTGATCCTAGCAACATTTGAAAGCTCTTAAAAGATGAAATAACTTCTGAGTAGTCGTAAAATCGTACATAAATGGGTTTTCATATCATATGCCAAACTGAAATTATAAGAACCTGTAACAGAAAACATCCTCCGAAGCCCATTTCACACAACAGAAGGGTTGTCAGTTCTTTCAAGTAATGTCTGTTGTAAATATCGGGTATAACGAGCACTGCTCGATAATGGCGTAGGTCTTTCAAGAGGACGTTCATTTTTTTCGTTAAAACATGTTCCCAGATTATCTTTAGATTTGCTAAAACAGCTCTAAGACTTCCTCCGGGTCCCGAGTGAACATTTAATTCACCTCTCTTGTATGGGAAATGAATATTGAAATCTGCCTCTGGATTGAGGGATAATATATCATCACCCACAACCACTTCTTCATCAGTTTTTATCCATTCTCCACCGGACGGTGAGAGGGTTTCCGGATTCGATCTTCGATTGAAAGCAGCTATTTGCTGTGGAGGTGTTGCGTACCTTCTTCTTCCATCAGATTGCAAACAGGATTGTAAAGTGTGAGAAACTTGAAGGCGAGATTCTTCCATTGCTTGCGTGAGCTCTTTCGTCTACAAAAAATGGACAACGCTTATACTAAATAGATTATTGATAGTCTTGGTAGTAATTTATAGCTCCAAAATAACAGATATATTCAAGACAGTGTAAAGTCGAGGCTGTTATCAATACATTCTACACAATCAATAATGTAAATTTAATTCATTATCTTCTAATTCAACATTGATAGGCGAAGTTTTAGTTGATGTCACAGAAATTGTTATATAACAAGGAGGAACAAAATACACGAAGCCTCTTTGAATGTAAACAGCATTTTTACGATGTAATCAAGGCAAAATTTTAATTTGCACAAATAAACTTAACTCTAGTAATTTGTTTCAGAGCTGATAACTTACTTTAGGAACCTGAGATGGAAGAATGGGATCTTTGTATTCCAATCCTCCTTGGAGCCTCTTTCTCGCGACAGCATTGAGGAGAACATTGGGATTCAGATCAGAGGCTCGCCCCATGCGAAGATTCATCGATCCTGGATGGATAATTATTATCGTCTGCGCCTGTATTTGCTATGGCAATAAAAAATGGGTTTTTTGGTATTTTCTCATTTATATAAGTAGAACATCTTCTGATATAACGATCAACTTCACACTTTTCTCTTATGGAATAATAAATTTGTAACAAAACCGTCATGCACATTCGAATACGTAAACGGTTATGTAGACGACTTACCTCAGCACATGATTCCTGAAAAACTGGCATAACTGTTGTATGGTGCTCAACCAATATTGTCCATACACGGAATATAATTTATGTATAAGTGTTTCAAAATGTTCATTCGCTGATTGTGATCACCTTCTCGTAAGGTTATGTTTTGGTTTGTGTTTGGATCGTTTGAACGCCGCCAACTCCGCAACCGTGATTTCGAGACATAAGGTGCGCTTCTGCGCAGCCATCTCCAAGAACCAATCTCCAAGAACCGACCATATGAAGGCCATCCTGGATTTTGAACCAATCACATTCGGGATAATTTACTAAATGGCTTTAGTATGGTCGGCGCAGAACGGAACGAAAATGCGTCCTCCAGAGTAACAGACCTGTAAACAGACTGTAAACCAGCCCCCTGAAGCACGCTGTTAAAAGCAGAGATGATCTCTGCTCTCAACCATTGTCAACCAGAGAGAAACCTTGTCAACCAATGTCAACCATATCTCTTGATGTCATGAAACTCGAAACGTGTATATCGATATTCGACAGACCCTAATGGGGTGAAGTTGGTCACCATTACAAAACATATGTTCCGGATGGTTGGTTTGACGGTTTTGACAGTGGGATTGACGGATAAGCGAATGATTTATCCGATATCAAAGCATTTAAATGTTATCGCGAATATTCCGTGGAGAAAATGAGAATGCCTCTGTTAAGAGAAAGCGGCAAATTGACACCCTGAAAATTTTTAACGACAAGTAAGAAAAAACTTGACTAGATAAATAACGTAACCTCGGGTTAACCTCATCTATTATTTTTTTTCGATCATCCGCTACGTTTTGTTAACAATATAATGCAACCTCTTATTACGATATATTGCCATCATTACCCAAATAACTTTATTTCAACACTTCCATTTCCTTCGTCATATCATTTTCCGAGTATCGCTTAATTCCCATAATATTTCATGTCCCCACCTACCTGCCAGTCGTCATTTCAATTGATTCATTGTTTCAGTAATTGGCTAAAAAATTTTCAATTCATCAATCGATTTCAACTATGAATTATATTGCAGCATCTAGCTCAACTTGTTCTAATTCCGTTTCTTTGTAAATTGATCTTATCCTGATAGACATACCTCCTATGAAAAATGGTTGAAAATAATTAAATAAAAAGTAACTGAAACCCAAACAAAAGGTTCTCTCAGCAGTCCAACTATATTTATAGGCATTAAAAATTTCATAGGGATAGACCACGAGCAGTAATGTCAAACCACTGAATTTCGTTTTTAGATCAAAAAAGTCTATCCATGCATTGGATCCGACCTTCTCAATTCTAGTCCCTGTTCTTTCGTACGTGGAATTATTGAATTTTATCATCAATATCTTTTTGTGTCCACATAGCTTGTATTGTTTAATCATAAGCGAAAAACAATGTTTGCTTAAAGTAATCAGTTCGCCTATCAGCACATGCTGAGTTCAGTTCATTGAATAAAAGTCTAAATATATATTTAACCTTGGTTGAAGTTGTTGGGATAATTGTTGAGATTGCGAATTTTCAGCGTAGTCGAACTGAGAGAGGATGTGGAGTACCAAGTTCAGTTTGATGCAGGGGATAAGCGAATGGCTATCATGGTCTCGCTCTCGCCTGAATTTCCCCTAGAAAAACCTGTTCTCAGAGTATCTCCTCCGATCAATCATCCATGGTGCAACGAGCACAATGAAATCGTCAATGCTCCGGGACTATTAAATGTAAATTATAAACTGCTACTTTTACATCTAATATATTAAGAATTAAGCTTTGAATACAATTAAACTGTTTCTGTCTCTTATCCAGTTTACGGTACACAGCGACCTTGGCAGGGTCGTCCAAGCCATCATTAGAGAGTTCAGTAAAAACCCACCAAAGCTTATCGAAGATAGTCCACTGTCAGTCTCTTCCGTATGCCACAGAGGTTTGTATACATGTCTTAGCACCAATTTGGAATCTAGGTTACGAATTTGCTTTGCATGAATGCATTCACCACTGTTACCCTTTCAATTCAACTCTTTGGTACCTAATCAAAAACAATAGCGTTAAAGCACTGATTAGATTAACAAACAATGCATGTATGATAAAGGTCTCTATTTATAGTGTAGAAAAAGGCCAAAAGTAAATGAAGTAGTCTAATCTTTAAAGGCAGTGATAAATTGTGAAACTTTAAAAACAATACTGTTACAGATTTGAATGATAGAGTATCGCCGTCCTATGCCCTGCAACAACAATACCCTGAGATACCGTCGACTTCGTATAATTCTTATTACAACACCCACTACCCGCAATATTCGTCGTCAAGTACAAACACGAACAACACAGGTTACAATTATAACTACAAAAACTCGGGTAACACATATGCGATAGAGAGTCAAGCTAAGTCCTTTGCTTCGACTTCACATCTTTCTACTTATTCGCCGAGTTCTACCAGCAATTCTTTGCACAGTACTAAAGCTCCGTGTTATTCCTCCAATCAATATGCCAACACCCCTTACCTCAACTCGCATTATGGCGGCACGAATTATGGACAAACGGCGCAGACTAACGTCAGGTCAAAAACACCTCAGTGCTCGGAATTTCCAGAATTAAACGATCTGAGTACAGAGGAACTGCAAAAACTCGGTGACAATGTCGATAGATTAGACGAGTTTTTGGAAAAGCATTCCCAGATAAAGGATCTCAATACCACAGTAGAAGACGCCATCGATTGGGTCGAAAATACAGCCAGTAAGTTGGAATGAATAATACAGTTAATGGTATGTCTTATAGGTATTTGGATTAAAGACTGTCAATATTAATAACCTGTCGAATTGTTACTCAGGGGGAAATCTGCTGAAGGAATCTGAACTCGAAGAACTTAGAAATCAAGTAGCCGAAAAAGCGGAAAGAGTAACGATTCTAAAAGCTAGATATGACCAGCTTAATCAGAAGTACAATAAATTATCAGAAGTGTTCACGCCAGATCACATAAAGAACTGCTTAAAACATGCGGCTGACGAAAGCCATGAAAAGAGTGAAGCGATTGCGGAAGATTTTTTGAACAGAAAAATTGATGTCGAACGTTTTTTGAGCACTTACGTAGAATGTCGAAAGCTTGGACAGGCACGGCGAACTAAGGAAGAAAAGTTAGCTCACCAATTGAACGAACTGAAACGGGCTGGTTACTAACAATGTTATTAACAAAAGTGTAAAATTCCGTTTTTCTATCTAACCCAATGAACTGTACATAATATTTAGTTAAATTAAATGATAATTGCGAATTTGAAATTGTGCATTTACATACTATAAATCATACTTGTCAGTGCTGCTACTAGCATCGAAAATAATTCTAAAATTATCGAACACACGATGTGCTACAGAAGGAAAGTTATCATGTTATGTGATAGGTTTCAAATTAATTTGACTCAATGTCATAACCATCAATTTGAACATCAAATTAATTTGAAAAGTGATTTGGCGATGGCTTGCAATGTATTTTTTACTACGTAAATATCATGAAATACATACAGTCAATTTTATTGCATTACACGCTCTGTCGTCTGGTTTTGTAAATGTTCCTAATATTGTAATAGTATTAGCTAATGCGAGAATGTTAAAACATGTAGGTTGAAAAAAACCTAAACCTTGCTTTGACCGACGTCAAGATGAAACACAGAAAAGACACGGAGCTCTGATAGCAGCATTCATTCGTCCAATATACTCATTTCATATCTAGTCTATCGAGTGAAGTTAATTGATATTGACTCGGAGAAATTAATCAACTCGTAAAACAGGTGACTCATTCCTTCATTACTTACATCGAACTGATAATGATCATCCCAAAGATTTGATAGTATTCAGTTATTTTTTTGAACTTAAAACAGCACTGCATATTATATGTCTATAAATAACTTGCACTCATACAGACGAATTATGCTGCAATCGAAATTCTGTCATAGGGCCACTCAAGTGGTGTTGATAGTTCAAAAGTAATAAAATTTTCAACACCAGTTGCTGGTTCGTGAGCTTATGTTGAGTTGAAAAATGTGCATTCTTGAAACACGCATTATGCTTCACATTGGTCTTGCATTGCTGTGTCTACTATAAGGATTGAAAATCTTTAGTGATAATTGTATCATACTAGGATTTCCGAAAATATAAACGATTATTTATACTCACTAGTGTATTCATTTCTCTTACAAAAGTAGGTTCAACAGACACCCAACTTGAACTATAAAAAACCAAATTTCGCACCCTTCGGTTTAGTTTTATTGGTGTCTTTAATATTTACAATATACGTCTGTATTGTATAATTATTTGGGTCAATAGATTTGTAGATTTTGATACAAAATGCATATAAATATAAAAATAATATATTGAGACTGGTCAAGTTTATACTTGATATTATTACCGTAATATCAATTCGTAGGTGGAGTATTTTCTTCACGTTTTATTTAGCTATCAAATAATTAATCGTATATTTTTCTATACCATTCGTTGCTCATCCAGGATGATATACTTGAGAATCGAAGGTTTAATTAGTTACTATCACGAACAGAAAAAAAGTTTTCCTTTAATATCATCATTTTCCCAGATCTTTTCCATAGGTGTGAATAATCATACTTCGTAATTAATAATGATAGAAATACGATATGTTCAAGGATCGACGAAAGATATCATAATATATCTTGTACCTTTAGTTACCAGCAAACCTTCGTGATAATGAGTGAGTCTTCCAGGATGCATCAACATCCATCCAGGCTTTGTGTCTGTTACGGAACAGTTGTAACGAATGAATCTGCAGCCACCTCCCTCGTAATCGATTCCTGCTCTATTCAGAGCAATGTTAATTGTGTAAGTTGAAGAATCATGATGAGGACGCAGTGACGGCTGCTCGTCGGGACGATATCTGACCATGAAATTCATCAGGGACCTCGGTGGCTGTACATTACATGATAAAATGTAATTAGATTCACTAAAGAGGGAATGGTGCTTCAATAGAGTGCATGTGCCAGGTTTTTCACTAATCCTACAAGTGCCTACAAAGTAAAATCTTTGAATTCTATGCGTAACTAGCTACTAAATCACAATTAACAAAGAAGCCCAGAATCCATTCCACCAGTAGAACCAAAACCGCAAGTCCCTAATATCCTATCGCTTACGTAATCCTCATATCCCAGATAAACCATTTTCTGGAGGGGACTGACATATTCCTTAAGAAACTCTAGCCACGTCTCGTCAAGACCAACTTGACTTGCGTGAATGTCACGTGTCGGCACAGCCTCGTAACCCCCATCGAGTCGTGGGTCCTAAAAATATGTAACATGTTAAACGTATTCTTACGTCGTGGAAGTATCCTGTAAAGACGAGTTCCTGTAACGGCCTGACATATTCCTTAAGGAAGTACAGCCATTGGGGTTCAAGGTTCACTTGATTTGTGTGAATGTCCCTTGTCGGTACATTTTCATAACCACCTGATAATCTGGGATCCTAAAGTTTATACAAGAACAATAATCAGTGAAAAATGAAAGTAAACTTCACTTTCGCATACTGGAAATTGAATAAATCTAGTATTGTAAGTATATTATTTACGTAATTGTAAAATAAATAGCCGATTTAACTTACAGAATTTGTACCATCGGACCATTGACCGAATGCTTCCATTATTTCGATCAGTTCTTTTGTAAATCGAGTCGTAACAATTGGAAACCAGAATACATCGGGACAGGGCTATGTGAAACAAACAGAATTGATTAGTAGAAAAGAGTACAAGTTATTCACTCGAAGAGCTAATTGACCCTCAGACGTTTAGACGTAATAGACGTTTAAATGAAATATGTTTTAATCTTGATTACAATTTATCGAAAAATACTAGCATGAAGAATTTTGGTGTTACCTGGATTGGAGTCTTATTGGGATTGAAATTTTCCGTGTAATTCTCATGAATGTATCTCTTTTGCCAGTCTAATTTGTTATCGAATATTTGATATAGGTCTGGGTTCGTCAGCTTGGTATCAAAGTTATCAGGACTAACTAGATGCCCGAATTCAACCCTGTTGCTAACATACATGAAGATATCTTTCTCCCTGTTGCTGTAAGCGAAGGACATGCTCACGTCCAAATCTCCCACGGAGTATGATGGCCGCGTCTCCTTATTATTTATAAGCGAAGCATTTATCAGGTAACAGTTGCTGACAAATGGTACGTTCCACAAGCCTCTGAAAACGTACAAAAAATCCCTGTCAAAGTATTTACTTTTGAAGTTGTTTCTCAAAAAATCTGGCAACAGACTCGTTGAGATCGTGCGATGGATGCTCATGACATAAATTCTGAGGATCTGCAAGGCTTATTTGCCATATGATTTAAAATAGAAATAGTCATAAACAGTGTGTGCGTGCGATCATAGAGTGCTTTTATATGGAGAAGTACAGACAGCTATTACTCTGTTTTTCACAGGACGTTATTTAATGTTTTGGCGGGCAGCAGCCCTGATACCGTGATTGGCCAATGGAGTTACTGGTGATAACTAATATATAATTATCCAATTGAGATTCATAACTCTTGACACTCCGGTGACCGCGAGTCTATCGCGCCTGGTTCATTCATATTTTTGGCTGGAGAGGCGGAGAGAACCTTTCTCCAAAGGGATTAACATACAGTCTGCTTAAAAGTATCCAAATTTTCTGGTAAGGAAATCTCCGGTATATCTGATTATTATTTACATACGGTTAATTGTTCCCTTAATTCCATTAATTTAAAAAATTTTCATATCTTGTTACGATAGGATATTCCTTCTGAAATGCGATCAAGCATACTGCTGAATAAATAAAACTTTATGAACTTGAAGTTGAAGAGTGTATGTAATTAATAATAATATTTTCCGAGAACAGTTACTGGTAAAGGTGGTAAAATATGTTTACGTCGGGGAGTGAAGCAATTTCAAATTCAACATCAGTTATCGTAATAAATTACATAGTTGTGTAATTCAAATTACAGCAGTCAAATGAGGAAATGGTGGTTGATCCATTTATTCCTATTGATGACAGCCTGTACTCCAGGCTTGAACGCGGCGAAAGGTGGTGGTGGAAGAAGGGGCGGCAGGGGACGTGGAAGATTGTACGGTTCGCGTATGCCAATCCTAATTCCACACCAAAACACCGCCAGTACTAATTATTACGAGAACAAAGATGTGGGTATTTTCTAGTAGCTAAGTTGCAATATCTTGAACAATAGTAATCTGCTCGAATTTTAGGGGGCTAAAATTGTGAAGGCTTCGCATTTCGAGCTGGACTACATGCTGGGAAGAAAAATAACTTTCTTTTGCATGGCGAGGGGTTTCCCAAGGCCAGAAATAACTTGGTTCAAAGATGGTATCGAGCTCTATCACCACAAATTCTTCCAGGTAACTTGAACCTTTTTTTTCTTCCCAGTAGTACGCATAATCTTACAATCTAATGTAATTTTCGATCTGTTAGTATACGTTGTCCAATTATTACGCTGTATTATATCTGAGCGTTTGTATAAGGCGAGAGTTTATTTGAAAAATGTTGTTTTTGGCGAGTAATTTGTTTCTGAATCCCGTTTAAGGTGCACGAATGGCCAATGGGGAATGACACGATGAAGTCAAAAATGGAAATTGATCCTACGACACAGAAAGATGCCGGTTACTACGAATGCCAAGCGGATAATCAGTATGCCGTTGACAGACGTGGATTCAGAACAGACTATGTTATGATCACCTACTAAATATATTTATTTATTGAGTATAAGCCAATTTATGTGAGAAAGATTTGTGAATATCGGCGAGACAATGCTTTTCGAAATTTATAGCTCACTTCGATACTTCTTGGAACCTAGTCATTTTAGTTATATATATTATTATACATACACATGTGTACAAATGACGATATTCCATTCTGTTCCTGAATCTGTACGTGCATTTTGGCTTATATTCAAAAACAGTAAATTTATGTATAAGAGAAGAAAATAAATTATTTCTGCATTACAGTGACCCAAGAGGCAAAATACATATTGTTTCAAAATTCGCACAATGAAGAAAAATTGCCCTACGTGAGATAAACGCGCATACAGAATTGCGACGTGTGGAGAATGATTGAATTTTGTAAGACTGATTCGTTCCAATTACTAGATTATTCGTGTTTAAAGTGTTTCATCTGATTTACAGTTAATTTGTATTTTCTGTGGTTAATGTGATTAAACTCTGTTAACATAATTCAAATTCAAAAATTATATGTAATGTACGTTATTCAAACAATTCAAAAATATGGTACTGCAAATACTATAAACCAGCTGCATTTGTTTACTTTTAAATAATTAAAACTGTAATCAAACAATTGTTACTTTATTCTCTTGACCTTATTGACATTGAGAATTCAAGCAGTTACTGTAAAAAACAAGAATAATCCTATCAATATTTATTCTCACAATTCCAAGTTCTACAAACGGTAGCTATAGGACACACCAATTCCTGTTGCTCGATAGGTCCCCCTATTCCTATGTTATTAACAAATAATTGGCCTGGATGAGGATGATATCATTACAACTTGAACAGTTGAGCGAGTATAGCTGCCGACGATTTGTTTCAGTTATTTTCCAGAACAATTTTTTGTTCCGCGACGAACAATTCGTACAAAGTAGTCAAAATTTTTGTAAAATACAATGTCGTGGAATATGTAATTGAAAAATGATATATCCTAGAGCGATATCGAGCGATTCAAAGTTAGGGTAGACAAAAGTTTTCTTCCCCCAGTAACGAGAGATCATTTCACCAATTCTGAATTAATGAACGCGGTCAATTTCGCTGCCGCATTCAATTTTACCATGATTATTAATTGAGAAGAATGTTATGCAAGACCAAAGCAGAGATTATGCACATAATATAGTTAGATACTATCTGGAATACGTATGTAATAGATAGGAGAGGACACTAGGGGAGTAATGAGTAGGTGAGTGGCTGTCAGTTGCATTGCTGTTCTGTACCACCGCTAAACGTTTCTTTGGCACAGTGAGTAGATATTTACCGACCCACTAACTATTTGCTTTAAAGTGGTGTAAAAAATATCGTAACATTCAACCTAAGCGGGTGAGAGTTTGCTATAATGATTAATTGCTCTCGTATTATAGGATTTTTTAAACTGCTTTTTGCCCATTGTAATTTTCCATTTTCTTTATCCTGTTAATTTATTCGGCAATCTGCCACTTATAAAACATTCAACTTACGATTATCACTTTACAGGATACAATGAATTATTCAAAAGCTGTAATATTACTAGCAATCATTTTTCTACATTGTTATGAAATATCTGCAAGAAGAGGTCGAGGAAGAGGCAGAAGTAAATCGCGAGTTCAAATTGGACTGCCGATCACCGGAAAATACCGAGATCGAGAAAGTGATGAATATTATAACAACAACAATGTGCGTATTAGAATATATCCGCACTCAATTTGACAGGCTGTCGAGCACAGCAGCGATCGAATCGATGCATACTCTGCCGTTAGTATATTCGACGTCAGCAGTAAGAATTGATCATAATGTCGTTATTTCAGGGTGCCAAAATCTTATCGTCATCGCATTTTGACTATGAATACGTTTTGGGGCATAAAATCGCATTCGTATGTTCCGCTCGAGGTACTCCGCGCCCCCACATTACATGGTTCAAGGATGGTACAGAAATTTACACTCACCTATACATGAACGTTAGTATAAAGAAGTTGTCATCTTCTATACATTAATACGACGACTGAAGTTAGAGTGAAAATTTTTATTCGTTCAACACTTTTCTACTTTTAGATACACGAATGGCGAACAGGAACTGACAGAGTAAAATCAAAACTGGAAATCGATCCAGCAACGCAAATGGATGCCGGGGTTTACGAATGCACAGCAGATAACATGTATAGTATCGACAGACGATCCTTCAAGACTGACTTTTCTATTGCATTTGATTAAAGTTTTGCGTGAGGTGGAATTATGTAATGTGTCACTTGCTCGTCACGTTTTACGTTGAAGAAAATATTTTCAATGATCTTCACCGGAACGCAGAATGTGGCCAAAATACAAATGTATCGTAGTTTTTAACAATATTAACGTACGAGGATTAATTTTCATCCCTTGTCCAATTAATCAAATTTTATTTCCTATTAACGTAATTCTTTATCTCCTCTTTCCTCTTCATTACCTCTATCACGTCTACAATCAAATGTGTGTACATTGTGAGTCTTACCTTCGTTCGTTCTGTACGATTTCCATGTAATCCGAACTTCTGGCATAAAAGCCATCGTCTGTAAGAGCGCCCCAAAAGTTGCTCCAAGCTTTGTAAGGCCTGACGAGTAGCGGCGCTACTATTCCTCGCTGTTGTTCTACCAATAATTTCAATGCATTCTGGTTGTCCAAGTGAGCTTCCGAGTCGATTGAAAGTAATCCAGAACATTTTTTAAGCAGGCAGTGTTCACTATTCCAGAAAATAAATTGCACTTAAATACGCTTATCTCTTCACATAAATGGCAAAATAGAACATTTATTCTTATCAAAATTTGTGTCTCATTTTACTTTACTAAAAATAACTCTGTAAGATTTTAAATTGAGCCTCGACAATATCATTGGTTGTTTTCGTCATTTCGCAAATTCGGGTTCTTCAAAAGATAAGTTGAATGTAAATTAAATTTGTGATTCCCTTACATTTGCAAATCAATATAAATTTGGCGAATAAAAAGAGATTAAAAAGTATTGAATATTGGAAGTGAGATATTTTATGCATACTTACAAAGCGAAATCTCTAGCTCTGACTTCGGATATATCATCTTGTGGTAATATTTGTTTTACGCTTTTGTACTCGTGTGCGTAAGATTCGACGAACTCGTTAATAAGTTCGGAATGATAAGGAACATTGTTGTATATGAACAAATGAAGCTTAGACTTAGGGTAGGCCTGTTTATAAATTTTCTCAAGAAACTCCTCTAAAAACGGTGTTGGGTTGGCCAAGAATATAGAGATCATTATCACAGGATAATTCTCAACCTTTGCCTTGTCTAATTCGATCATTTCGTCCCAACAGTTTAAACACCCTTCTTCGGGACTCCAAGCATTTGCTAAGTAATTACCAAGAGCATTTAATACCAATTTACTGCGACCATTCCCATGAAGAATAAGCGGCACAGTGTTGTAAGCTACGTTCTGTAGATAAGCGTCATTTCCTTTGAATCTCAGCTCAACGTCAGCTGAAATATAATTTAGATGAATAATTTTTCAACATTTCAATTATTCTGTCTTTTGCTTGTTTCTCACGATAGCTAATGTTACAATGCTAAGTTCGACGCTCACCAACTCCACCGAACAGATTCTGGAATATTTCTGATCTGTGATCCAATTTCATTTGATGTTTTTCCCTGAAGTCACGATCTAGGTACAATCCGGTATAAAACCTTTGATCGTCATCTCCGTCGCTGAGCTTGGAGCTGGTTAAAATTGCGTAAATATCTGATGCATAGCCAATAAATCCACCAGAATTTAAGTACCGTTTACCACGACCCACACTTGGATATCTTGACTCGGCAGATTTATCAGGCCAGCAATACTCCTCCGCAGAAAAGAGAACTCTGGCACCAAATGTCCTGAATTTTTCCACGATAGCTTCAAGACTACTGAGAAATATAACGTCATACCTGGAAATAATATGCTGGTTGATTGATTCATTTGTTTGTTAACAGGGTGAGTAAATTGTTTAATTTCATTGACAATTACCCGTCCGTAAATAAAATTATTTTATCCTTATCATCCTTGTAAGGGCGCAGCTGTTCCTTAAATAAATTGACCTTAAATCCTCCACCGACAGTGCGATGTACATCGCCTCCTTTCCATGTTTCACCTAATCCAAGCACATGGATCTTGTCTCGAAAGCCGTTGACAACGGCTGATCGAATATACCTCTTGTAACCATCAGTCTCATTGGTTGCCACAGTAAATACAAGGACATCTGAAAGAATAGATTAAAATATGTTAAAGTAAAAAACTTGTCGATATGGTAGATTCAATTTTGCGTGTCCTACTAGGTATGAAAGTTTAGTCGGGAACTTTTACAAAATCGAATACGACATAATGTCGTGAAAGACTCAATAAAACAGATGCTGTAATAATGTAATTGCATCACGATTGAGATGTACCCTCAGTGAAATGATAATAATAATAATAGTAATAATAATAATAATAATAATAATAATAATAACAACAACAGCACATGCACAAGCTATAGCAATAAATCCACGTACATTTTGTGTAGGAGGACATTAATATGATAGTAGATGTAAGTCCACGCACGCATATTCATTCAGATATCGGGGATAAGAAATTGTTGATAAACTTGTAAATATTTATAGTTTATAAATAAATTATCGTATGTATAACATAATTGCAGTAATTATTACTGTATATTCAAATAGTTCGCGTACATTTGTCGGATTTGTCGTGATTGTATGTATTATACGCAATGCGAACAAAGTATAATGTATAATTGATAAAAGTGTCCAAGATATATTACTGTATCTACCCTGTGTTTTAACAGAACTAACCATATCCCTTTATAAAATTTCGTATATAGACTAGGATAGAAAGTAGAAGAAATGCTATTGAAACGTACAAATTTGCATTGAAATCGTGTAAGCTTCTGTACTTTTCAATATGGTTTTCTATTTTTGCTATGCGAATCTAGACGTTTATTTCAACTAAGGGTAATTAGAATTACAACAACCGTACGAATAGTGTCTATATAACAATTATATGTAACGTGGATAACATGTAATATAAGTACAGGATTATAATGCCAAAATTATACAATTATATATTGTATGTACAGGGGATAAACTATATTCGATTTATTACATCAATCAACTGCATGGCGATAATCGCAGAGCTGTAAGAGCTACACGTCATAAAGGGTAAAACAGTTAATTATTGATGCAAAGACCAGAATGCATGCTGACGTCATCCGGGCACCGAGACGCGGAGGAATAATATTGTAAATGTGGTGAACGTTATGTCATCCCGCGAAAGAATACAGCGGCTCTCTTGTGACTCGGTTCAAACGCCGAACGACTCAGCGCCGTTCTGCGTCCCGGCGCTTTCCTTACACATATATTGTGATTACTTATATCGACACGCGTCTTAATTCCAACTACAAGGTACGCTGACATTAACTGGTAGCTATAATGTGATCATATCGAAGTTAGTAACGTTATCGTAACGATTCTTGCCGAGGAAAAACGGTTACTTCACGATTTTCGAATTATTTGAAATTCAGTAAATCGTTATAAAACAAAACACACTCATATTTAGAAATCCTAGTTCCTTTAAAAGCGTTTTAAAATCAGGAAAATAGTGATTTTTTATCCCCGATGTTTCGTTACGATAACGTTACTAACTTCAACCTTGTATAATGCGAATGCAGATTACTACGCCTACGATTTACGAGTCAGCGAAAGTACTTTGAAAACGAAAGAATGCCAAGTCAATGGTGAAGCGAATTGATGATGCTAGCAGGGCTACGGATATTTTATACGATGAATTCGAAAACACAGCAAATTGCATTTAATTCTTTTAATAATTAGCGGTATATATACGAATACCGAAAGTATTCAGATTTTGGCTATCGGAGGATTCTTCTTGAATGAATTGAGTTATCTGCGCTCTGCGTGTATTTCTTTATCTCTTATGCATCGCGCATCACGACCGGAAGAATTGAAAGATTACATTATGCTGTGTCTGGTGTACACGTCGAAAGCGAGAAGATGTTCGTGAATGGCGCGAGAACGTTCCAGCATCACCTTTCTGTAGCCCCATAATTTTATAAAACTTGATGTAATATTAGGGGAATCGAAGCTCGAGTCGAGTAATGCGTAAAATCGTATCGGCAATCATTTCTTGCTGCTCGGAGCGAACGGCGTATACTTAGGAGGCGAAATATCAAGGCACGACAATCGTAATTTTGAATGATAAAACCGCAGATTCGAAAGAGAGATTGTCGAGGTATAACATAGGAAATGAGATATTTGAAGAAACAGCCACAAGATTATTTCAGAAAAGATCAAACAACTTTACGGTCCGATTACTAATCTACGCGCGTTACAGTATTTTGGTCATTAGTATAATCAGACAGTGTCGACTTTTGAACCGAGCCCACGATAATGATGTGAAAAATGATTTTTCTATGGAGTACAAAATCAGGAAATAAGAAATACTTGGATATTTTAGCTTCACGTAGATACCCGCAAGGAGTTCAAAACTTGCAACCGACGAGAGTGAAAGACTTACGAACACCTGTAGATTCGCAAAAAATCTGTTTTTCTTTTTGGGCAAAATCGTACTTCACGCTCGTTCGATTGTTCTGTTATGTATTAGAAATTGATTTCCTCGCTTTCGATTTCACTTTCTTAATCCGGAAACGAGTAGGTAGTGCGCGACGAATTACTGATTCATTGTGTGGCTGCACGAATTTCTCGGTGATCGATCGCAAAAACGACGAGAAAATTCGAGTTCTAGATGACTGCGTCCAGGTACTTTCGCGTCAAATGGTATAGAGTTTGATACATGCATAGTAAGTAAGATACCGTAAACATGGAATTTCCGGAAAAAACGATAATCCTCGTTGATAAACTATTCAAATTTTCCGATCAAACGATAAGCGCTCATTACAATAGTCGCAAGTCTTGTATCATTTCATGGTGAGGAAGAACCGTTATGTCGCAATTTTGGAACAGTTTGAAATTCAGTAAGCCGTAATAAAACAAGACCTACTCATATTTTTCAATTTTAGTTTGTTCAAAATCATTGTAAAAATAAGAAACTAGTGATTTTTTCCCAATGTTTGGTTAAAGTAACGTAACTATTAACTTCAACCTCATAAGTCTTTGACTTAAGCGCGACAGACGAATCAAAATAGTTAAGTATATTTAACAATTAGTGCTTTACAATTTATTCATAAATTTTTCGAAACTGTTCATAAGATTCTGTTTGTTGTTAGAGTTGCACGTATCGAGAATCCAGGCCGCATAACTTCTGTGGAATGGGATCAGGATAAGCGATGGAATAGTCGCGATTCGATAATTG
This sequence comes from Neodiprion fabricii, assembly GCF_021155785.1. Taxonomy (NCBI): domain Eukaryota; kingdom Metazoa; phylum Arthropoda; class Insecta; order Hymenoptera; family Diprionidae; genus Neodiprion; species Neodiprion fabricii. The sequence goes on from NC_060242.1 coordinate 41,284,323, forward strand.
CATTACAATTAATATTCGGTAATACAAATGAAAGTGCGATTAATTTACCGTCGTCTTTTTCGGCCGAGCTGACCGCACCCAGAAGGAAATAAAATAGGAATACGAACTGGAGCAGCGTGGTCATTTTCCTTTAAATTTCAATAACGACTTTTTCGAGAAACGTGCATAAGATAATATGCTGTTCACGACGAACACCGGACCACTGCGATTTCGACCGGCATGTAGCTCCGACTGAGATTCACGTACCACGAGAGACTACTTGCTACAATCGGATTCATCTCTGACTTCAGCTGGTTATTCCTTGCGTGCCGTGTTTACTCTACGAAGAACCACGCATCTCGGGCAACAGAACTATTACTCGTCTTACAAACATTCGGCCACAAAGCATGTTCGGCTTAAAGTCTGGTTTACAATAGACGTTAAGACGCGTAGACGCAGTCCAGCGCGCATGCTCTTAGTTTTCTGCATAAAAGCAATGATACAATCTTGATCGGCTAATCAATCATTAACTCATTTAAGAAAATTGATCTGCTTCCCGGCTACAATTATTGACATTTCAGTTTTCTTTTTTTTTGATCGAAAATCTTTCTCACGCAGAGTGTCAAAATATGTGAGATTGTCGAGGAACGAACACACGCACTTCATCTGCACGTATGCGTAGAATGAAATTATAAATATATAACTCAAATAAGTTCGAATCAGATGAGCATTTTTATCAAATAAGTTGCGACACTGCAGGCATACATCTATTGTACTAATTTAGCATGTAAGTAACGGTTAATAAAATTTTCTAATGACATATTTGTTTAATTTTGATCACCCCTCCCCCCATATAATATTTTAGTGATGTGAAAAAACACCGACGGATTGCACGCGTACCATTGACATCGATGTCCGCCGTGCTTCTACATCTTTGGTTTTGGGTATACATTTGGGCGGCAATTTTTGAACTGATATCACATTCGCAGCCAGGATGTTCCGAGTAGTTGCTCAGGTACATGTTTCGCGAACGTTGCACTTTAATCGCACAGGCGTCAGTATATACTTCAGGATCTTTGCCGTTAACCCAGGAAACCGTGAATCCCAGTAGTAAAAAGCAAAGGCTAAAATAGGCGCTCAAGTTGCACCTACAATTTGTTGGTTGAAATATTTTTCTTACGGTTTCCCCCATGTTTTCTTACAGCGAGTAAAAGCAAGCGTAAATTAGAAACAACGGGTTCGAATCTTGCAAAAATTAAACACCCTTGATTTGAAGATTCTTTCACAAAAATACTTGGATACTTTTACACGGTAAATGTATCATTCGTTTTTTAAATGAGACTCAAACCGTTGTCACGCTTAAACTTTGCTTCTAGATGCAGCGCACTCGTCGAAACCCGAAACAACAATAACGGCATTACGGAGAAATTCGATCGTTTAAACGTCAAGAATCAAGCACGTGAAAGTTGTAATAGAATAGGTGGAAGGGAACGTTTTGTTAATAATGCAAGAAATAGCGTACCTGGTTTCCGCTAAAATCGTAGCAAAACCAAAACCAAACGTCGTTGAACGGCGAGGATTTCACGGATCAATGCGTATAATTGACGCTCCATCAGAGCAAGATGCATTTGATTCGGTGGTAAAAATTTCACCACATCGTACCTAAAATCATACCTATTTTTAGGAGTTTTTTTTTGTAAAGAAAATGAAAACACTGATAGCAATTCGAGTTTGAGGGATTTATTATTTATAGTTTCAAGAACATTTTAGAATTTTTGTTTCGAAATTAATAACAAAATGGCGACATGGCGGATATAAGTGTTTTAATTATCTTTAAACAAAAACCTTCTAAAAATAGGTACGATTTTAGACCGTCCAAGCTGTTCTTACCCCCCTTAAGACAATCATTTTAGTCGCATAGATCTTTATCAAACATAACAATTAATCGGTGCATTAGACGAGCGGTTTGTAGCTAAACTGTATAAATTGCAAAAACACCGTGCAGTAATTTTTCCCCAATACTGTGGTAGGGAAAGTTAAATGAAGGCATCGACGGGTGCAGCATGGCTTCCGTTTGCCCTATTTTCAATACTGAAGGTCGGTACAAATCGAAATTTGGGTTTCTCATTGGGGCTGCATAGCGAAATCTGGCCTATTTTCGATTGGCTGTTTGCCCGAATCGCGGTTTCACGTTATAGAATTTTTATAATAAGAGAATAATTAAATTAAGAATACCGGCTGGTATCGGGCTAATGCCAAGCAAACAAGATCAAGCCCGAGATTTAATGTGATTACTAGAGCAGCAGTTCTGCTGAGGTTTCTTTCGCATTCCAGCAAAAACTGTCGGTCAGTCTCTGTTAATCATCAGACCGTCCTTCTTCAATTTCTTCAAATCCAACGAGTCGAGTTTTTACGTGCCTCAGAGAAGTCGCTTTACATAAAGTTTATTTGTGAAACGTTAAAAAAATGGGCAAAGATGACGCAGAGACTACAAAACTGAAGCAAGAACTCGAGGACTTGATCAACAAATGCAAAGTAGGTTGCACAAAAAAAAAAAAAAGTTTATCACTCACCCTTTATTACGTCAATAATACGCTTCAAAATTATACCTGCACCACTTCAAAAACACGGTTCCTCATCCTCTCATACGCTGCAGGAAGACCAAAAAAAACAGCAAGACGCAACTCTAGAAGAGACTTGCAGCGGATTGGCGGACGCTCCAAAAGTAAAGCTGACCACAAAGAAGCTGCTTAAAGGTCACATCAACAAGGTCAATTCTGTCCATTTCAGTGGAGACAGCAGGTCAGTCGGTGAAAAAAATTTCTCTGCGAATATTACGAGTATAATTAGTTGACCGAATGTCATAACAGTGAAATCGATGATTATAACACCGGTCAACACGAATTTTCGGTTTGGGTTCTAGATATGAAATTTTGATTTCTTATACGTAACTAATAAATTGACAAATAGTTTTATCAGATAAAGTTTGTTTCTGTGAAAACCAGAACGATGTTTCGGACTTTAAGAAAAATTACCTATTTTCTCAAACACTTATTGTTAAAAACAATTAAAGAAACTTCAGCTTTGCATTAAAATAACTTTTATTCAAAAGTAATGATTAATAATAAACTGAAAATGTAAAAGAGTGATAAACAAAGTTTAAAAAATAATATTTTTCATACTTCCATTTTCGTAAGAACTTTCTCGTATCAAAGCCCAAACGTAATCTTCCATCGTGCCCTCATTATACGGCCCTTGATAACGTTAATAACGATAAAGTCCATCACATCTTGGTGAAAACGTTTTCGTCTTTCCTCCGAATAGGCACCCGTATTATCTATCAACCAAAAACATCACGACTTATTAATCAATGCAAAAATGACAAAAACAAACTTTATGAGTAACACATAAAGGTTTTGGTTACTATGCAATGTATAGAATCGAAATTTATTCATCTCATTGTCAATAGAAACTCAAAAAAATAATCATTTTTCTCGTTGACCTGTGTAATTAGTAACACGCGTCGTAATATTTTCGTAAATATTTCTCCTATTATGACTTCCACTCACCTTGCAACGCTAAGACATTGCGTGACGGGATCGTTGGATGGAAAATTGATAATATGGGATACCTGGACCGGAAACAAGGTGCAGGTAATTCCGTTGCGCTCTGCGTGGGTAATGTCCGTGGCTTTTGCACCCTCGGGTAACTACGTAGCCTGTGGAGGAATGGACAACATGTGCACCGTTTACGACGTCAACAATCGCGACGCTACCGGGGCCGCGAAAATCGTTCGCGAGCTTCTCGGCTACGAAGGTTTTCTTTCATCTTGTAGATTTCTCGACGACAAAACCATCATCACTGGATCAGGGGACATGAAAATGTAATCACACAGTAACTAAATATACATCAGCAATTAACGTCCGTCAAATTATACAACAACGATGATAAATGTATTTTACAGATGTATGTGGGATCTGGAAGCAGGAAAGAAGACGACAGATTTCAATGCCCATAACGGCGACGTGGTTAGCATAAGCCTGGCACCCGATGGTCAGACATACGTTACCGGATCTGTCGATAAAACTTGCAAGTTATGGGATATGCGGGAAGAAAAAGCGAGACAAACTTTCTTCGGTCACGAGGCTGACGTTAATTCCGTTTGCGTAAGTATACTATGTACCATTCGCAAGAACGAGTCTAGTTGTGAACGAAGAAAAATGGTTGAATAACAAATAAACTATCGATAGTTCTTAATCGTTTAACGACCAAGCGTCGTTTCCGTTAAAAAAAAAAATCATTTTTCTCAATCAAGATTTTTGTTTCGCGCCTAAATAGAAAAGTTTTTAAAATTAAATTATTCAGTGAAAACTTTCTTCAGGGTGCATTACTATTTTTCAAATTATTCCAGGATATCTAAATTGAAATTGAAGAAGGTATTTATAAAAATAGCTCTGGTTTCGACATTGTAGCAAATATGCTACGATGGTAGAATTGTTAGGTCTGATGTTTTTTATACTTGAAATACTTAAACATGTGACGAATTTTCAGTACCATCCGTCTGGACAGGCCTTCGCGACGGCATCCGAGGACAAGACTGCGCGTCTTTGGGACTTCCGTTCGGACCAACAATTAGCAACGTTCAAACCGCCAAACACTAATCCGGGTTTCACGTCTTGCGGATTATCGCTGAGTGGGAGGTTCATATTCTGCGGTAGCGACGACAATTCCATTCACATATGGGACACCCTGAAGGTTCAACACAACGGTAAGAAAAGAAAAAAGAAAAATTTCACACGTATAACAATTTAACGAGTTTCAAATAAAGAGAACACAGATTCGAGTGAAAAAGCGCGGAAACTTTCTTGGGTTCTCAGCTGATCATTTTAACCATATCACACAAATATCAGGGTACAGATTAACTCGTGCAAGTTGTCACTCGTTTGTTTTGTGACGTTGAAATGATGCGGGGTGAGGAATATTCGAAAAAACGAATTTAGTTGGTAAATACGACTCACTTGGAGTAGTGCACCTTTTGCCACCAGATGGCGACTTCCCGCACATTGGATTCGAAGAGAATATGAAATTTGTATCATTGGCACGAAAATAAAAAATATTCTTAATTAATATTAACGTAATATTCACAGGCGTTTTGGCGGGACACGATAACAGAGTGACATCGCTGAGCGTTGCCGGAAGTGGAATGGCCATAGCGAGCTGCTCTTGGGATCAGCACGTCAGAGTTTGGGTGTAAAAAAATTTCGATCCGAACGACTTTTACCCACAAGATGTCAGATTCTTATTTTCGTCTATTTTTACTATCGCATCATCCCCTGATCTTCACCCTGAAAGGATATTTCGTAGTCAGTATTTTGTGATGGATCAATTAAATCGACGTGTTTCCGATCATTGCATAATTAGTAGAATGTATTGTATATAAACTAAGAAACTCAAAATTATTCGTCACATGACCGAAATATTAAATTAGTTTTTCGATCCGAGATAAATAAGTTTCGAATTATTAACTTTACGTTCATGATGAATAATCTTCACCTTTTTCCCATCTTTCCTTTCAATTGTAGCATACATAATGTTGTTATAGAACAAATTACTATTTTAGCCGTCGCCATGGCAGTCGAAAAAAAAAAAATAAATACATAAAAACAAAAAATAAAATAGATCGTACATACGTAGCATTTTTCTACAAATAACGCAAAATAAATAGCGGGCATTTGATCGATCAGTGTTACACGCATATGATATAATTTACGTACTAAACAAACATCTTTTTCTAGACAAGCATGCGGGCAGCTGAATTTGATCTTTTTATACCTGCTCGTATATCCGACCTAAGGTAATCCCATTAAATACGACGACGGATTTAATACTTTACGGTATCCCTTGTAATAACTTTTATTATACAATTTGTTATTGATGAAATGGTCGTCATTATTACTGAATACCAACTATCATTGTGTCATATTGTTACATAAGTGCTGTTTATAGAATTACGAACTAGGTATATCTATGTAGCGATGCAAATGCGTTGTTCAAATTAGTATAATAATGACATGGCCTTTATATCGGTATCAGAGTAGTTTTTCTTTTTCAAAGATGACGATAATAATAATAATAATAATAAATAATAATAATGGTCACAAGATATAGCTATTACATCAACGATCACATTTCATTAACAATATATAAGTATAACAACAACAAATCAAGACTATAATGATCCCAATTGTCAAACCATTCAATAATTATCAAATTTCTAATTGGGGGATACTTTTTTTTTATGAATGAATCTTAAACTTAACACGACCCGAGTATATTCCAATACAATCCGTATGTACTTTTTACAAATCACACGTTCATTTATAAAATTGTATTATATTCCTAGTTCCGTATTTAATATCGACCATAATATATATCTTATTCAGCCGTGACATAGTCACGAACTAATATTTTCTGACACGTATAATAATAGAACTCTGTGTTTTGTCAGCTTATGGAAAAATATCCCCGTCTTTGTTTATCTTTACCTTTTTCTCCCCATCAGCGATATTCCAAAAATTGAATTTAAATAATTTTATGCATACATATAGTGTATTCAGCATACGTACATACATACATGCCGTGAGTTGTATGCGAATGGTATAATATTCTGCAATAATATCACATAATCACTATAACGGTGAACAATAATTTATATATTCCCCTAAGCAATGTACCTACAATTTTTTTTATCTATGATATAAATCAATGCGAGCTGAATTTATGTTCGATTCCAATATTAGAAACAATACCGGATTAAGCATTTGCACTAATTTATAAATTTAATTGTCATTTCCTGAAAATCGATTATCTAACTAAAACAATAATTCTGATGTTTTTTACTTTGTGTCAACAACGTTGACCTCTGTCATTTCTTCTAGTACTTTTCTATTAGCCGGTAAATGTAACAACTATTCATCTAATTCCGAAAAATATTAATTTTATTATATTTGGACCATAAAACGGCTTGTTCAAAGTATTTTTTGTTTATATAGTTACAGTAGAACCTCGATTACTCGAATCGATCAGGACTGAGCCTAGTTCAATTAATGGAACAGTAATGTCATATCAAATGATGCTGCATGATAAAGAATATTATAAACATAACGCAAATATTTTTATGCCACCTTCACACGCATAATGTGTTGCTTTAGCACACTTCGCATCATTCCAAATATCCTTGCGTGCGAAGTTGAATAAAATATTAATAATTTCGACATGGGACTGCAAATGGGCAGTCTCCATTTTTTTTCCTAGCAGAGTGATTGTTTATTAAAAAAATATCAAGTCTTCGTTCCGATAACAAAACCTTGAAATAAAGTGAGCCATAGTTCCGACGATCGAGGTTCTATTGTAACTGTCAATCCGATTTAGGCATATTCTGTTAAAATTAAGTTAATTTCATGAGGATTACGAGTACTAATTTTGAATATCAAACTAAAACCATTTCCATATGCCGAATTTATTTTTGGTATTACGCCACTTTCTGAAACATAGATCTGTGCCGAAATCGAATAGACATATTGTAAACACTTGTTAAATGCACTCCGGCACTAATCGTATGCACGGAAATCGACAATGTGTGGTTCTATCCTATAAATTATTAATTTTCTTTTCTTGCATAATATTTTCTTCTAATCACTACACATAAATATAATTAAGGGCGGATCTAGCCAAGGCAATCGCTAACGACCATTAAATATTTCAATACAAAGTAGACGTGTGACGAGCGACTTTGTCCTATTTTGCGTTTTTTTTCTTCAATTGAATTAAATCCACCGAGAAATATGTAAACGTCCATGCAATTGCCATGGCTTGAATGAATTTTTCAATTTCTGATACATACTTGTAATGACTAGATGTGATCTATGCTACATACCTATATCTTTCACAAGTCTATTCAAATTAGTATAGTGTCTAAATATATCGCTAATTAAATTGTATAAGTCTTTCAATTAATATCTAAAAAAATTTGCAGGCCATCTCAACTGAAGATTAAATTTCACATGCATATACACGTAATGATAAGGTGTAAAACTAAATTTGGAATAATTACTCTAGCAAACTGTAGAAATCAATATCGATAATAAAGTAATAAAATAATGGTAATTAAACAAGTAGACAGAAAACAAGGTATTCCTATCGCAGTCATGAGTAAAAATACAGCTTTAAGTAACTCGATGGTGTGATGATAACGGAAGTTGGCCAACATGTTGTGCGAAAATGCAGTAAAATTTATGTATATAATGTAAATAACGTATATGTATAGGTATCACAGAAAATGCGTAAATATTAACAGATAAGTAGGCTTCTCAGAACTCCAAAAGACGTATTATATTATATTATGTACAATGTTTTCAAGCATCAGTATTATATGTATAATTTTTGTCGATATCAATATAATAAATCAGTAAAGATTATTACTGCAGTACATACAATACTTGCATAAATCAATAACGAAATTTTTAATGTACAATTATGTACTATATCCGGCATTTCGTAAAGAAATCCAGTACAACAATAAATTTATAAGAAGCTTGGAAAGAAAAATTCGAAAATGTTTACTTTTCTCAGAAAATTATCAAAAGTTAACGAAAGCTTTGTCTGAAATTCTTTCCTTTTTTTCAAAAAGAAACTTTTAGTTGCACTGACTGTTCAATATTATACAATTTTTCATTTTTGTCGTCGATCAATGGGTGACATGAAGATAAATTAGCTGATTATAGTTTTTCATATGAACTTTTAAAGAGTAACGGTTCAGCTGGGAGTATCAAAATATACCGTCCACTTTTTAAAAAGGATTAACAGCAACGAGAAACCCTTTAATTACAAAAATAATGCAAAGAACAAAATGCAGAAGCATAGAGGATGTATGATATATATATATACAACAAACGTAAATTGACAGAAAATGAAATAAATAAATGATAACAAATCAGATAGAAATATTCTTTCCGTTTCTAAAATCCGTCAAGGTGTACAAGAAATGCTATGATCACTGTGGCACCTCCCTCCTTGGTTGCCCATTCTGTCGATTCCAACTGTGGCTCGGAACAATCTTTTCCTGGGCCCATTGTATAGGAACCGGGCCTGACCAGTAGTTGGAATGCAGTGGTTGCGTTCAGTTTTTTATTCGATTGCGTATCAATGTACCTACAATAAATCAACATGGCGCGGTGATATCTTTTTCTACGCAATTGAATTTGCCCGTGACATTCTTGCAAGTAATGCTATATACTCACGCGTATTTGCTTGCAAATTCCTTGGAAGCGGCGTATTTAATATTTGGTGAAAAAACAACTTGAGGATTTTGATCATCGCTATTTATAGTCGTAGTTAGATTGCTTGTGTCTAATTGCTCTTTGGTCAGCAGCTCTCCCCTATCCAGTATCCACCTAAAAAGAATTAACAAATTTACATTAGAAATGAGTTGTCGAGAATAACTTTTAACGCATGTCTGAGAGTTGTTGCAATTTTGAAAATACAAGCTTAAAACAAAAACGTTAGAAAATCAGATCACAGCCGGCGATATCGTACAGGACTCACAGGCTTTTGATAGATCATTAAAAGTTCTACAGCCGAATGAATAGATTGAGATGTGCTTCGCACCTAACAGCATCTAATCGTGTCCCGTAGAAGGCGACATGCCATTTATCCAGAGTGTTCTGTGGTATTTGGATGGCATTGATGGTTGGCTTTAGTGGAAATCTGACCCATCCAACTGGAAAGGCAAATTCGGAAGGTGGTTCTCCTTTCCTGCATATCACTCCGTCGCCTTCGGCTTTAAAACACGAACTGCAGTAGCATGAAATGTCTTCACCAGTAAAAAATTCCTCTGGTAATACGAGGGATTTTTTAAACCTAAGGCAGGCCTTCAGGTACTCGCATTTCTTCGCCGAAGTGATGTGCACCGCTAGTGGACTGGACGGCAGAGATGTGATTGGTAAGGATGAAAATGAAGATGAATTGTGAACAACATGATGAGTTTCGTTATGCGTGTTAGCGACAAATGAATTCGTTACAATATTGTTTTGCGTTTGATTATTACGATTTTGATTTGCGTTACTGTCTTGGGAACTCATCGACACGTTAACTTGGGAACTTGACGAGAGATGGTTTTGAGAGGTTGGTGTAACGCTATTCTGTGACATACTCAAGGCGTTGTTGGACACGTTATTCTGGTTCGAACTGTTGGAAGCGATGCTTTCATTTATTGCGTTATTGGCATTTGTAGAAGTGATGGCGGTGCTTAAATTAGACATGTGGCTACAGTTTGCGGCGCATCCATTTTTAATATTAATATTCGTTGCATTGTTTATTTCTACGTTTGTACATTCGTTAGTAATACTGAGCATATTCGTAACGCCGTTACTTTCACCATCATTATTTTCATCATTTGTGAGATTCTCAATACTTTGAACACAGTGATTCGGCGCCGCTTTAATTTCATTTGCATTATTCGCATTAACGGCGTTATTCTTTACCTTACTATTTTCTAACTGATTGGTCTTCGCTTCGCTGCTTATTTCTGGACAGGATTCTAAATTATTACTTTCCGAGTTGATGCTGCTCGACATGCCTGGTTTGCTCTGAATCGTGTTACTCCCTAAACCTGAATCATTGTTGCTCTGAGATGAAATCGGGCTGAGTATGTTGACAGCGCTCTCGTTCTCTGCCGGATGAAGATTACTCTGACTTGGAATATTCAACGACAAGTTCGAGGGTGTCGCAGGAATGGCATTTTCTTTTTCATGGCATTCCAAGTCAGCCTTTTCTCTGGAATTCTCTATGTCCTCTATCTCCGTTTCTGGTTGTTCAACGGTTGTTAAGATAGCCATGTTATTTGTATTGTTATTACCATACGACGCTGCCTCTGAAATTGGCCCAATTATGGAAACTTGTTCACATTGGCCGTACAAGTCTATGACAGCGTAAACATAAGGAGGTAAATCTGTAGCTGCGATGCCTTGATCGGAGCCATTTATGTATAAGTGCAGTCTTGAGTCTTCGTCTATCAATAAACTTACGATACTTCCTACCTGAAGGTTTTCTAAATTCATTCCATACCTCGTTATTACCTGAAACGGAAAATTGTTCAATCAATCCATGAACAAGAATTGCAAGTTTGATTACGCTCAATTTCGGAATTCTCCTCTTACTTTCACACCGTTATGCGATATCCAATCGCCACACATGATCCAGGAATGTTTTTTGAAGCCTAGAGCAGTTAATGGAAAACTGACTTTGTCTGGAGAGATGCAAGTCACTCCGCATAGCATGCCCGATACCCAGCGATCATTCAATTTTTCCACTCTCACTTGAAACGGTTTTCCTTTGACTAGCGGGCGATGAGACATTACTACACCTAAATATTAACAAGACAATGATTGATTAACAGTCGATTAACGGAGTTGATCGAAGTTTGCCTATCAATACGAGTAATAGATCTATCTTGTTTAATCTTACCTTGATTATAGCTGGCGACTCTTCGAGCTGTAGTTTTTTTTTCAAGTTCAATATTTCTTCCACGGTTTTCGTGGAACTCATAATTCCAATCCGAATCACCCGTGGACGTGGTAATCGGCTGTGTCGGCGTGAGTACCATTTCGTTCAATAGCTTTCCCTCCGAAACGTCTATCGAGGTATCCATCCCGGCATCACTATTTGAATACATTGAACAGGTGATAGGTGAAATGTCTACTTGCATTAAACAAATACTTCGATATCAACCAGATTTGAGAACACTCTGACTATAGGACAGTTTCGGTGAAGATATATTTGTCTACTCACTTTCTCATAATTGGTGGCATTGGATCCAAGAGTAATTCTAAGGAGTCTTGTAGTCTGAGGCTAGCATTTGGCGATATGATTATGTTTTGCTGTTTACTACTCGTTGCACAGACGGCAAGAGTACTGCCAAATAATTCTATGACAACATACACTGCCTCGGGAATATTTGTAGCAGCTACTCCCATATCTTCGCCATTTATATAAAACTTCAAGTTTCCATCATGCGTTCGTTTCACACCAATTTTATCACCAGATCGAAGCCAGTCCAGACTCGGACAGTAATTTGAAGACAAAACGTATCCCTTGTGTCGAACTTGGTTCCCTTTAATAATAATTAGAGCAATTTAAATGTAGTATTGAATTTCATCAAGATTTCGTACAAGTTTCCTATACTCACCGATTAAATACCAAGAATCCTCTGGTATAGAAGTCATGCCAGGAACTAAATTCATCGAAGTAAACCAATTCCCATTGTTGTTGGTCATTACACCGATTCTCAACGAGCCGCACCACTCTTGAGCAACTTCTTGGATTGAAATTTCGAAAATTTCATTACTTTCCAAGGGACATTCGCTGAGCAATATTGCATTACAATATTCTCGGCAACGAGCAGCAACAGTTCGATCTGAATTCAGCTGAATATTTGCACCGACAGACTCGTGAAATTTGTGAATTATCTCGACCTGGGCTTGTGGTTGAATTACCGAGGTAGGTTGCTGGCTCGTACTATTCTCGGATGGTAAATATTGCTGTGTCGCCGTGTCTCTGCGCTCAGGCAAGACGATAGTTACCTAAAAAATTTTTACTGATGTTAGAAAATAAATTTCACGTACAACATTACAATTGTAAAACTTATCTTAGAATATTTGGATTACTTACTTGCGCACATCGACCATACAGATCAATAACGGGATATACATGTAGTGGTAGTCCAGTGCATGCGATTCCCTGATCTACTCCATCCAAGTAATAGCGTAAGCTCGTATCGGCATGCCTCATTATACCGATACGATTTCCTTCTACGAGTGTATCTAAGTTACAAGCATAATTATTGCGCAATGTTACACCGTCTCGCATTACGTTCGGACCGGATAACATCCACGTATCGTGATCTATGTCTGTCATTGTTGAGGGAAATTCAAGTTCATCTGGTCTTATTGCTGTTACACCTGTAAATTCGTCAATTAAATCATAACGTTAACAGATATTTATTGAGGATGCGTAAAGAATTCATGAAGAGTTACAGGAAGCTTCTTATGGGTGCAAGTTTTAGTCAAAATCGTGAATCCGTTTTGCATACCTGCTTCAATCGCACCTGACCATCGATCAACCATTTTATCAATAGAGACTTCGAACATTTCACCATCGCGTAACGCCCTATTGGCAATTACAATTGCTTCGTTAAACTCTCCTAAAGCACGAGGCCTAGCAGCTGTCAAGCCATTGTTCATTATTCGTGCATTTTTTCCATGTATATGATGAAATCGTAAATCACTGTTAGAAGATCAATTATTAGTCACTAAAGTAATAAATGCAAATAGTGAGTCCAAAAACTTTGGTACAGTTTTGTTTACAATGTGAAATGTAAACTTAAATTTAATTATAAGCATTTCTGTAGATGACAATAGGTGCCTGCAATTAGGTAATATGGTTGCTTGAACAAACCTGTATAACGTTGTGTTGCTAAAGCTGGAATTATTTGTTGTCGGGCTGTAAAAATCTGTGCCATCGACTATGGTTGCTTGAGCTGCCTGCCCATATAAATCGATAACCCCGTAAACTCTTTCTGGCACTCCTGTGGCAGCTGTGCCAAGATCAGCTCCATTTATATAAAAGTGTAACAAACCATCGTCGTTTCTCATTACCCCGACACGATCGCCGACTTGTAACTGATCCAGATTTTGTCCATATTTATCTATGATCGTTGTGCCATTATGCATCACGCCTTGTCCCGTCATCATCCATGTACCAGACCTGAAAGTAACGATTTTGTACCATCAAATGAAATTTGTATATTTGATTTAAAACGGTGCACTTTGCACTCCCAGCAGTGAAAGAATAGAATATAGTAATAAGTATGTAGAAGTTAATTCTTCTTTACAGACAACATACCTTACATTAGTCATTGTGAAAGGAAATTCTAATTCAGTCGGAGAATGAGTAGTGACGCCAATTTCAATCGATCCAGCCCACTTTGTAACTATCTTGTCTAACTTAACTTCAAATAATTCATTTGGACGCAACGGTCGAGAAGTCAGTACAACACCATTGTTGAAGTCATCCAGAGCGCTGCAAACGTATTTTTATTAATACGATGGTTTGTTCTCATGCCATTATAGATCTGGATTAATAAATTTTTCTTTTCCTTTCTTGTTTCGCAATATCACTGAGAAATCATACTATTGTTCATTTTATACGCTTACTTGGGTCTATGAGCAGTTCTTCCATTATTAATTACATCCGCATGTGTCCCACAACAAACGTGAAACATCAGTCTATCTATCGCATCATCGTCTATCATTTCTACAGATAAATGAAAGGATAAGTTTACTTTGTCATAAGGAAAACTGGATATAGTTTAATTACCATTAAAGTACACAATCATGAAGCAGTCGATAGAAAAAGTATGCTGAAAAATAGAAGAACTTTACCTTCGCCATTTAATCCCTGTAGATGCAGAGTGTTTCGTCTAGTGACTAAATTTTGTTCTTCTCTCTCATCCCGGTCGACGATGGTTACTTTAACAGTCATCCCGTAAAGATCTATAACACCCCAAATACCCGAGGGAACCTTGGCGGCGATACCTTGATCCAAACCATTTATAAGGTAATGAAGGTTTCCGTTACTTCGCCTAATCATTCCCACCCTGTCACCCTCCTGTAATATGGAATCCATATCAAACTTTGCAAGCAATACCTTGCTTCACTGAATTCATTTTATGCCATGGATTTAAACTTACTCTCAACTCGTCTAAATTGAACTCTCCGTACTCACGCTGAGTACCCTTGCCATTGGTCAGAATTCCACAGCCAGACATCATGGTTGTTCCAGATCGCATGTTGGTCATCGTTGCGGGAAATTCTAGTGCTGTCGGACTGTGAGTAGTAACACCTACTTCGATACTTCCTGACCATTTGTCCACTAATCTGTCTATTCGAATCTGGTTCACATTTGAAAAATTTGATTAGATTGCCAACATTCCTCACTACAAACTTCAAGCTAATGAATCAATCGATTCGCCGAGGCAAAGTATAACTCAACACAGTGTATGACACATCAAATACTTTTTCAACTTGAAAACTTAAAATATTAGATCGCGGTAAGCCAAGGTGTGAAAAGTCTTACCTCAAAAAGCTCGTTATCTCTTAATGCTCTGTGCGTCATTACAACACCGTTATTAAATTCATCAAGTGGTCTTCGTCTCTCTGCCGTTCTAGCATTGTTAGACAATTTAATGAGGGTTCCGACTCGCTCATGGAACCTTAATCTGTCCTCCCGTATAGCAGCTGCGCTTGGATTCTTAGGTAGGTTGATATTTACATTAACGTTAACGTTCAGATTGGTAACTAAGTTTGTCGTTGAAGAATTTGACGTCTGTGCAAGTGCGTGATCATTGTTGATTTCTGTCTCATTTGTTACGTCTGTTATGGAAAGTGTTGGCCTCGGCTGAGAGACGCTTACTTGGACGCAGTTACCGTACATATCAATTACTGCAAATACTCGTGAAGGGATATTTGTAGCTGCTACACCTTGAGACATTCCATTTACATAGAACACTAGTTCGCTCTGAAAATGAAACAAAATATTTATTTGACTAATAATTGTTTCAAATACATGAATTTCAGTTTGTTCAATTTTAAAATGTGTCGTCATAATTTCAATGACTGGATTATAAATATCAAAAAATAATGGAGTTCATTAAATCTTCTCTGGTCAATTTTTGACAAACATTGACGGTTGGGAGTTTATTATTGAACGATTCTCAAAAATGACAGAGACAGTATTGAAGAAACATTGCATTATTTTTATCACTTTATAAAATCCTAATTGGAATATAATTCTTCCATTCCAAGAGATGTTAAAGTTTATTCATGTAACATACAAGTGACGGATGCATGGAAATCAGACAATTCTAAATATAATTTCCAAGTGGAAAAGCAATTCATGAAAGGTGCGTACCTTGTTAAATGATTAAGCTAGTTGTATTATCCAATAAAATTTAAGTTATCTTTTTTTTTGTGCATCTATTCGTAGAAAATTGGTGCACAAGACGAAGCCAGTGATGAAATTTGAAGAAAATGATGTCCTACTTCGTTCTTTTGATCTCAAACTTTGAAATAAATATAATGAAAATACGATGAATCGTCAATTAGTATCTAATTTTGTTATTAAAATTCTTGTTTGGTAACAAAATCCTCTTAACATATCGTCTTAAAATGTGTGTTGTTAACCAATTTTTAATGATAAAGTAGGTGAAGAAAAAGAATAAGTTCAAACAGTTAGACGATTCTACATTCTGGCCTTTTCATATTCTGCTCGGTTCAAGATTCGGTGCTACACATAAAAAAGTCATCGACAAGAAAAAGAGAAATGAACCAAATACACAGTTAAGACTAACATTTGAGGTCCTCATCACACCAAGAAAATCTCCTTCCTCTAACGTTTCAAGATCTGTCCCGTACAGTTCTACAATTGGTTGTCCGTCACGAATAATCCCAGAACCTGACATTATCCATGATCCAAGTCTAAGCTTATTGGCACATGCCGGTAACTCCATACTCTCCGGATCACATGATGTCACTCCGATTTCAATGCTTCCGCTCCACGATACCATCTGAAAGAAATTAGCGTGAAGAAACAAATAGGCAAAGAAAGAGTAGAAACGATATGTTGATAGACAAGTAACGAAGCGAAGAATATTGTCTTGCCTAGTTGAGGAGGGCATTATGCAAGCACGGGGTATGCAGGAAACGGTGTTACAATTAAGAAACTGCGTGAAAGATACGGATTGGAAAACCGAGGTTTGTCAACAAAAATCATGGGCGACGAAAGCGTGATGAAAACCTCTAAATCCCGGAGATTTGACAGTTCGGCGAGTAGATGCAGTGGGCGACAGGTACGAGCATGGAGAACTGCAGCATAACGTGTCGAGTGGTGCACATCGTTACCTTTTTATCGATGCGAACTTCGAAGAGTTCGTCATCCTTGAGCGGTTCGGAGCTTAATACGAGCCCGTAATTATATACAGAGAAATTTCGGACGGCGGTACAGTTGTCATTTATTAAATTAACACGCTCCCCGCATCTTTGGTGAAACATTACGGCCATTTGTGTATGTATACACAACAGCAGCAGCAGCAGGGCCTCGTACCCCGAGGTCCCCGTATCCGATATCCAATCACATCGTCTCGCGTACCAAATCCAACCAAACCATCGTAAAAATAATCGATCATTTTTTCCCGATTAATCGAGTATAATCGATTATTTCTTAAACTCGATTAATCGACCGACTCGATTGTTCTTCCTTACAATCGGTTTTTGATTTTTACTCCCATATGAATGATACAATACAGAGAGAAACCTTACAATACAATATCAATCTATATGATTAAAGTATCAACAATTGGCATTGTCTTACTTACCAAGCACCTACTTGATATAATAAGTGAAAGGCGTATATGAATATTTTCACTTACAACATTTTGGTTTCATATGCATCGTTTCAAAAAAAAAAAATACGAAATAATCGATTAATCGATTAATATTTACCGATTCAATTGAGTCATGTTCGATTATTTTTTTGGAACTCGATTAATCGAAGCATATAGGATGACACTCGGTGCTAGTGACAGCTAGCGACGAGAAAAATACGCCCGAATGATTGGTTCTGATGTACCAGGTCCCACCTTATAGGAGGGGTTTATCATTTCAAGCCAATGAAAAGGCTTCATTTCACCTATCGCACCGCAACGTCATCACATCATCAGCCAATTGAGGGAATTCAGTTTGGCAGTTATCGTCTGCAATAATCTGGTCAATATCCACAATGATACTCGTTGATAAACACGGGGGTTGTGAAACAGGTTAAATCGAGGTAATTGTGTAAAGAAAACAACTCGGTTTCAGATGTCAAGATGGGACAAACCCGGCATAAGATATGGTGAGCATTAATTCTATTTGTAAAAATATCCTTATATCGATGCCCACTGCTTTCGACTATTCTAACCTATAAATTCCGATACAAAAGCAAAGTGAAAGTTTATCGTCAAGCTGAACTATATCAATTATTTGCAAATGACTTGTAATTACGAAGTGACATCTGTTTCCTTTATTTGAACTCGTTATCCATCTTGTTTTTGCAACATACCCTACCTTGACTACAGCAAACTGAGATAACATTTGGAATGAACTTATCTATTCATATTTTAGCAAGTTACAATGCCATAACGTGATATTTTCTTTCAGTATGGTCTCCGACTTCTTTTATCCGAACATGGGTGGGGTGGAAGAGCACATATTCAATTTGTCCCAGTGCCTATTGGGTCGAGGACACAAAGTCGTAGTGCTGACGCACTCTTATGGTGATAGAGTAGGAATACGGTACATGACGAATGGCTTGAAAGTACATACTCTTCTTTGCCCTGTGATTAAATTTTTTGTTTTTAATCCTGGATGCTCATTCAGGGTCTAATTCCTCTGCAAAAATATAGAAAAAACACTGTTTCAAGTCACTCAGTTCATCAAAATCTACGAGTAACTTCTTATTGTAGTGTTAAATCAACTTTTTGTGTTCCCACTCACCACTACCATTGAATATATTACTTTTTATACATTTCAGGTCTACTACTTGCCAATAAAAGTATTTTACAATCAATGTGTGCTGCCCACCATGATCTGTTCTCTCCCATTGATCAGATACATCTTCATACGGGAACAGATCCAAATAATCCATGGGCATTCGGCATTCTCTGCCTTAGCCCATGAAGGGATGTTGATAGGGAGGCTGATGGGATTGAAGGTAAACTGCGGTCGCATTTCCAGGTGTCTTGAGATATTCGTCGGACATACTATGTCACGTAACTGAGAGGCCTGGAAAAGCAATAAATGAAATTAGCAATGAAAACAGTTTGAATTATGTTAAATCTCTTGTACGAATTCTGTTCTAGACTGTATTCACAGACCATTCATTATTTGGTTTTGCTGACGCATCTGCTATCCTGACCAACAAATTCATAGAGATATCACTGTCAGATTGCAATCACTGCATATGCGTATCGCACACTGGAAAAGAAAATACCGTATTAAGAGCAAAAGTACAAATAGAGAGGGTGTCAGTCATTCCAAACGCAGTTGACACTGCGCTATTTACACCTGATGTTAGCAAGAGGAACAATGATTTTAGTGAATATATTTTTCGATATTATAACAAGCAATGTCTAGCTGCTTGATTCATTAGTCCGCTTTGCTGTTAGATACTTCACTCGAGAGATGAAAACACTTTGGCTTCATACAAGTTGCAAGATGCTTTTATGCAAGGTGGTTATTTGAATCTTTCACCTTCTTGCACATGCAGTGAATCAAAGCTTTTTTTGCAGTTACAATAGTTATAGTATCCCGGCTAGTCTATCGAAAAGGGGTGGATCTCCTAGCCCATATTATTCCCGAAATTTGTGCAAAGTATGAAAATGTACAGTTCCTGATTGGAGGCGACGGGCCAAAACGGTGGCTGATAGAAGAGATTAGAGAACGGAATTTACTCCAACACCGAGTTACGCTGCTCGGTAGTCTCGAACATTCGCAAGTGAGACATGTTTTAAACAAAGGGCACATATTTTTGAACACCAGCCTAACAGAAGCCTACTGTATGGCAATCGTGGAAGCTGCTTCTTGCGGGTAAAGCAACCTTCGAAAGATTTACTTGTGCCAAGTTTTCAGATTGGAAGTTAATGTTTTCTTTAATTTCTTCAAGATTACAAGTTGTTTCCACACGAGTGGGAGGAATACCAGAAGTTTTACCACCCGACTTGATATATTTGGTGGACCCAACAGTGCCTGCTTTGGTACAAGGCATTGATTCTGCGATAGCTGATTATGTCACTGGCAAACAGATGTGTCCTTTCAAGGCGCACAAGCAAATAGCTTCATTTTATAACTGGTTCGACGTTACCAAACGGACGGAAGTTGTATACGGGCTGGTTGAAAAAGAGAAGCAGAAAAATCTTGGACAACAGCTGAGCAGCTACATTCCAACCGGTGTCTTGCCATATTTGCTAGTTGTTTCATTGTGCTATATTATTCTCTACATTCTGGAGTATCTTGTGCCTAAAAAGGTATGTTCATCAGTCACTTAACATGTGCCAAAAAAGTATCAGTTACCACGTATGCAATATATACATTTTTTTTAGTACATCGACTTGGCGCGAGACTACGGACAATCACAGAACGAACCACATGTTCACACCAAAGTGCCAAGGAAAAAGAGAGGCAGCAATTCATGACGCTAGTATTATGTTCTGATTCTTAAAAATCAGTATGCTTACACTGATTGTTGTGTCCATTGTTTACCAAAGAAATTACAAATTTCTATATTTGTAAACGTTCGCCTTATCAAGGTTATTACCGAAGTATCCAGATTTCAGAACCATGCTAAGCCTTAAAAAAAAAAAAAAGAAACGAAGTATAGTTCCTATTGCCTGAATTGTTTTGCATATTTGTCTGAAATTTTATATTCGATATTTTTAGCTCATCGCGAAAAAAAGGTTTTGTAATGTTACTTGGCGGTGTTAAAGATTTTGTAAAGGTTGAAGGATTGCATAAGAGTTCTTGAATTTTATTGCGAAACTTTACTCGCTTTCTGTAATTGGACTTTTTGTATCTTGCAATGTTGTTTTCATTTAAATTATTTCCAAAAACAAATTCAACAAATAGTTTCAGGAATACATTTACTGTTCGTTCTTTCTTTTTTTTTATATCAAATTTGACTACTGCTAATCATTCTTCGTTCCTTACAGTCATTTTGGTGATACATGTTCGTATAATGTAGTCTACAGTGAATTTTGATAATATGAATTTTGTTGGTAAATTCTGGAATATCAGAGGCATTGCTTCAATTACAAGTTTAAAGAATGATTCTTATTTTTGTTTTTTATAGCTACTAGATTAATTTATTTGTACAATTGACTTGATTTAGACAATGAGTGAAGTACAGAAAACTATGTTGTATAGTGAGTTAGGTAATGATTTCGAGCCTTTGCAGAAGAATTCAGAAACAGGAATATATAATTTAAAGTTTCTTGTTCTCCCTTTTTTTTTTACACAGAATGTGTGGTAACAAGAATATGTGCAGCTTATGTAATTGTGATACAAAATAATGAATAATGCATAGTGTCTATGTTGTTAATACGTACCAATAATTGTTGAAGTGAACATACAAAGTTTTTGTCGAACAAATTATTCATAAGACCATATCATGTGTAACATTTAATAGTCACTTGTGTGTGACACCATAATAGTGTGACACTCGATTATTTTCAATATTTCTCATTAAAATATTTATTGAAACACAATACCGGTCATTTGCGAAGCGCCAAACTAGTACAGTATTTATTAAGTGCTTGTATTTGATGAACTTTATTGTGTTATACCAACTTGTAAGTAGACTTTACAGTATTTTGTAACTATAATTTAATACTTTTATTTTCAAACAAGCCTGAAGGATGTTTCTGTTACTTTTATTTTGATAATTGTGTAAAGAAAATACAAAGTTCAACTATGAGTCTATGAAGGGATCAGACTTTGAACACTTTTCTTCAAAATTAAATCAACTGTGTGCGTAAGGTAGTCTCACTATTATAACAGTCTGTATTACTATTTTGTGATATGTTATGAATGTGAACAGGGTGTGCATGCATGTGTATGCGCTCTGACGATCATACCATATCGAATAAACTTAGCTTTCGGGCAGCTGAAACGCACATCAGAAGTTTTCCAGAATGCCATGAAATTCGGCGAAAACAGAATATTAGCAAGAAAATGTATCGTGAAATATGATTACTGGCGCTTTGCTACCAACCCCTTTAATGCGATATTATTAATCATCAGTCAACGTAAACTATTAAGAAAACCAGAGAAATTCTTTGTACAAATTCAAGGCAGCTAAAGATTTTCTAATTCAATTTCTTTATACAGTAGAAGCTCATTGTTGTCGTTCACTTGGATCTGGTGTCGACGAGGAAACTTTGCCCCACCGATTCACAGAGCGCTAGTCAATTACAGTTTTACACATAACTTGACAACCAGCTTCTAGTGTAAAGGTTTATACATAGGGATGGTATTATTATATAACAACATAACAATGAATGAGATGAATATGATACATGAATATAATGAATATAATTTTATAATGTCTGGATATTCTACGTACAATTAACAATAGCTTATTTTTACTATAAGAGACAAATAACTTTGTTGACGTGTTAAGAAGTCTATAAAGTCTCGGCGAATTTTCAAAATTCGTGAGATTCTAAGGTACAAATAATAAATACATGTATACGTCATGTAATTATAATTAAAAGCAATATTTTAATCGAAATCTAAATACCTAATTATTGCTTATCACCCCTTACAAAAATTAGAATATTTATTATGCTTCAGCTCTCGTGTCGAAATCAGAGAACCACCTCTCAGTGGTAATTTTTTCCATGCTGAATCCGATTTGTTATTGAAATATATTTGAGAA
This sequence comes from Neodiprion fabricii, assembly GCF_021155785.1. Taxonomy (NCBI): domain Eukaryota; kingdom Metazoa; phylum Arthropoda; class Insecta; order Hymenoptera; family Diprionidae; genus Neodiprion; species Neodiprion fabricii. The sequence goes on from NC_060242.1 coordinate 41,306,886, forward strand.
AACGTGAACTTTATTCCATCACTGGTATAACAGATTACTTAAAACCATTTGCATTGATTTGGTAGGTTTTTTTGTTTTCTTTTTTTTTGTTTTTGTTTTTTTTTTTTATTATTATATACAAGTCATGAGAATCAGCAATTATTTATAATATTTATAACGTGCACAGCATCAACATCGCAGACTCTCACACGAATCAACTCACAGTTCCGTTGATACTTGCTCTCTGGTGTATGCAATTTCATTGCATATTATTATTGTTATTATTATTATTATTATTACTACTAATTTATATCTCACAACTCGGTAATTTATACCTTTCAGGCAACTATAACACAACATTTAATATCTAAATAAAAAAAATTGTCCTGTATCGAATACAATTTTTCTTCCTCTTCTTCGTTTTACCAGGAGATGGCCTTTCGAGATAGATGCAACTACCAAAGATATTCTTTTTTTTTTTTTCCACTTTTGTCATGGATATTTGTATTTTACCTTGAAAAATTTGTGTAACAGTAGACCTACATTGTCGATATGATTAATTGGTCACTTAAGAACAACCAGTCAACGATGAATTAAATATACATAGGTATATCTTTGGATCGCCAATTACCCGCATATATTTTATGCGTATGAAACAGCTGGCGGTGAGTACAGCTCTTCCGAACACTCACAGCTCGATATGACACTTCATGCATAACGATGGATAATGAATTATACATCACAAGAATTCATACGAAATTACAAATACACTTGACTCTGGGTTCACTGAAATCGCCTCTCTGTTTATCAGCATTACATTGTGATTATAATAAACTCGTATTATCACCTTTACGTAAGTACGTTGGAAATAACGTATCTACCACTGAAATCCACTGGACATCGAAAATGCTACAAAAATTTTATGTACGTACTACAAAACTTCCTATTGTGTGTTCAATTTCAAATCTATTCCACACGTTACTACTATTTCCAATCAGCATGTTCAATTCATAGTTAGAATTTGTGAAAATTTTACTGTCAATAATGCGAGTAGATAATGTGAATTGTAATGAATTTTGGGAGAGGATATTTCTTACAAGATATAGTGGTTGCGCAAAAATTTCACCATAACGTATCGAAATATGTTTCACAATACGTGTCACATTTAATGCAGATTATCATACGTATGCTATGTACGTAATAGTAATATTAGTAATACTATCAGTAATAAGATGTAGTAACATTTCCTAACACGTACAAATTTTTGGGTGTAAAAAGTTTTTAAAAAATTTAAAAATTCTGTAATTCGTATCAAGAACACTATAATATTATTTCAATCCATCAAGTGCATGGCCACGTGTTAAAACCGTTTCGTTTTTCGTGTCACTTTTTCCGAATAATTTTTTGAAAAATGTGAGAAGAATAATCGATCCAAGACAATTTCCCTCATACATTTTCACGAGCTTATTTTCTCTTACTATACATCAGTTGAAACGCTGATCGGTTACAGTGCGTTTACATAATTTAGTACAAAAACATCCTCTCTAAAATCAACTTGTAACAATATGCTAGAAGCAAATCGTGAATCGCGTATTTACACATCCAAGCTATATGGTGGAATAGTCACCTATGTCGAAGAGAATTGCCTAAGAAAACTTCTAAACACAGTAAGAATATTCACAAGTCTTTACGATATACGTCGATCTACATAACAGGTTTTTTAGCACTCCCAGCTATGATTAATGACTTATCTTACAATTTATTCATTTGATGATTCTAAAAGCAACATTTGATATTGTTTAAAAGTGTTTGAAACATTTAAAAAATAAATGAATCGAAATGAAAGCAACCGAATCCAACTTCGTCCGAATTTTTTAGTACATAATTAAAACAACTATAGCCGAAAAAAAAATAAAAAGTCTGAATTGAAAATATAGTAATGTTTATTTTATTATGTTGTACGTTAGATACAATTGTAATAGTAATAATACAATATCAATCATTCTGGTTTTTTTTCGCTTCTTTAATCATCACTGTATTATTTTACAATTCCTAGTTACATATAAATCTTTCAGATAAGAGCCATCGGACTTCCTCCTAAAGCGACATTTTTCTCGCTGCTTCACACGTTAGTTGGAGTCCGTCAACCCTCGGTTAACAACATTTACATTATTATGAACGATCGAAACTGACGGCGCTATTATCCTTATCAAAGCTTGTCAGAGTTGTGTTTCATGCTCTTAATGACATTGGTCAAATCAGGTATCAAATCCTTTTCAATCTGTTCAAATTTGTGTGTCTCGGATACGAAAATAAGCACGGACAGTCGGGAATTGATTGTGAAAAAGAAATAATGCATATAGAAAAGGTCACAAATACATATATGTTATAATACACCGCAGTCAATATATTTTACTGTATTTTTCATGTGTATCATTCAACCATCATAGTCAAACAAAGTCACATCTTTTAATTTACAGATATGAAGAGTTTTCAACCGTTTCTTAAGATATTCCACGAATGGGTATACTCACATTTGGCAGCTGTGAAATTCTCAAAAGGGGCACATTCGTCTAAATGAGTTTCATACGCAGAAAATACGTTTAGAAAAATGTGCAATTTTGCAAATCACAACTTAAACGACTATAGAAAATCTAGAAATTATTTTTTGGGACGCAATTTATGAGTCATCAACTTATTGGGAAATAAAAAACTTGCAAGGCGCTGTTCGAGAGATTTTCTAAAATCGTAGCATTTTCAAAAGACGAAAACTCAGCTACTTTGAAACGAGGATTTCGAAAAATTGAGTATTTTCTTATACATTTCAATGGGACAATCCATGTTTTAAAAAATGTACAAAGAAAGTTCAAGTAGACGAAATGATTTAGTGTTTCATAAATTATAGGTATCAAAGATCAGAAGAATATTATGCTAACCGAAAAGGTCGTTCTTATTCTGCGCTTTGAACTGTAAAGTAGAAAAAAATAACCCCCCCGATGTATTTATATATCTGTAAGCGATTTTTAATGGAATAATCGTATCCAAGAGTTATATCCAAGTCGTCAAGTGTACAATAAGTAAGAACTGATAGATTTAAGAAACTGTTTGCGTAAGATTACAATATTTTCAGAAGACATAATTTCACACTACCGTTTTTTTTTTCTTTACTTTCCTCAGTTTTTACAACATCCACTTTTGTCCCAAGAAGTATTTTTTCATACAAGCTGAATATATCAACTACAGAGAAAACGAGGCTGCACAACGTTGAATGAATGTTTCTAAAACTTTCGTTAAAAACATAAAATCACCCGAGACGTTTTTCAAAAATCTCATATCAATTTCGTAGAAAACTTTCCTTTTTAATTTATACATAAATTGAAATATTTTTTAACGAATGCTCTAGAAGCCGACTGGATGGACTTAATAAATAAATAACGGTCTGCTGAACAATTGTAGGTGCGGCATAATTTCCTCTCAAGTTGTATAAAATTGATAATTAGCAGATTTCAGATGACGTCGTATTCAAACGCCCTCTCCGTAGTCGCGATCACCAACATTGATGCGATCCGGTGCAGCAGTGACGCTAAAACCAAGGATCGTGCTGTCCACTTTGTACATTTTTCCTTTTTTTGGCTTTTTTGCTTTTCCCTACAAAATGTATATGGACAATTTCATACACTTGTAGACATGTTAGCATGTAGTTAAAGCAGGAACGAGAAACGAATATTAGTTATCAACAGGGAAACATTGAATAGAAATAGAATTGTATGGTTAATTTTAAAGTAATTTTTAATACCAATCAATGAGCCAAGAATATACCTTGACTTCCTGAAATTCGGTCGCTGTCGCGTTAGGGTTGACAGCAGGAGCAGGCTTGCAGAGATCATCAGCTTGAGGATGAGGACGTTGAGCAGATCTCCACTTGCTACGCTTCTCGAGAAATTGTTTCGCAAATTCGCTGCACTGCTTATTGTCACCCAGGTACAATCTAACGTATTCCTTCACCTCGTAAGCTGACTCGATGTCTCGTAAGAAGCCAACGAATGTCGGAACTAAGCATGTTCAAAATGATTTTTCTTTTAAATAAACATATTTGAACAATTAGCAAGAACAAATTTGACAATTCATAAGCGATTAAACAAATTAGATTATTATTTTAGCGTTTTGTGTCCCCGTCTTATTCATTAACACTGTTAGAATCAATTTCAAGATCAATACACAAGAATAATTCTAGAATTTACATCATGTTTTTACTTTTGGTTAGGTAATTATTAATTCTTGGTTTCACCCAGAGTAAATGGTATACTAAATTTTTTCTTATTCCTTAAAAGTAAATGCAAATAAAATGCTGTCCAAACTTCGAATCTGGGTTTCGTATCTGAAGTTTTAACCACTGGATTGCCTGATGGTGAGGCTGAGTAAGACGTTATAAAATGGTCCAATTCTCGCGATAATTCATGTGGAGGAACTTCGTATTTCACCTGTGATAAAGACTTCTAAGACGAAGTGTCTGTGAGACGAAACTGCTTCCAAACAGAACGAACACTCTCATGGTGAATCTTACACGGATTACCGATTCTTATTTCCAGGACAGCCCATTGCTATTAGTGATGCAAAATTGGGGGAGTTAATAACGTTCAATACTGCTTGTTTTTTCAAAATTAATTTTTTTGTCTTAAGCACCATGATTAGTCCATGCGAGATATTTTAAACAGCGATATTTCTTATTCGCTGTGTCTTTCGATAGAATTTTTTCAGAAAGTAGCAAGTGTTAAATGATACGGCAGTTTGATTTTATTTCGAATAATTTTTAGTGAGGCGATGTTTCTTGATTACAAAATTTTTACTGGAGGGCATTTAAAAGATTGTGATTCAGCTCTAGGCTGCTGTAGTAAGATTGTATTGCTGAAAAAATCCTTCGATACACATCAGTCTATAAGAATCACAAATTTTTCATTCACTATATAAAAATTATCTACGCAATGTTAACGTAACCGAGATCTGTGAAAGGGTATAAAATCTTATAAAATTCACAGAGGTATTTTGAAACTTGCCTGACTTTTCCCAGCTAGCAAAAGTAACGTATTGTTCTCTACTTGGACTGTCAAATCACTAATACGCCGTATAAATCGTAAAGTTCGCCAGGTTCCTGGTTTTGGTATAATTTTCAATATTTTTCCATGTTGCAACATCCCTGTTACTAATTTTCACTGGGATGACAACATCAATTATAATGCACGTGATATTCGGGGCCTCGTGAACAAATAATATAACTACGGAATTAGTAATTCTATTAGAAAACTTACTATCAACAGACGCCTGAAGGCCACCCAAGGCTTTGTTACACCACTGAGTGAAGTCGTCTGGCTTGGCAGTATTTTGTTCGAAGATTTTCTTGACCAATTCCCCTTCTTTTTTGTTTTTACTTTTGGTGGGTTTGTTATTTTGTTGCTGCTGCTGTTGTTGTTGTGGTTGTTGAGGTTGCTGAACGGTATTTACAGGGGCTTTGATGGTTGCCAATTGTTTAGCGGAGTGTTTTGGTGTTGGATTCATCTTCGCTGATATAGGATCATCCCAGAAACCGCCAGTGGTAGTATTCGTGCTATTAGACCAGGCCTGGTTGTTAGCGTTCGTAGCACTGTTCCAGTTCAAAGACTGGGCAGCAGTGCCCCAGATACCGGCGCTTTGTAGTGGCACTACTGGTTCCTTTTGCGCAGCCTTTTCCTGTCTTTCCCTTTCTTGCTGCTGAAATACAGAAATGACTTAATTCTACGTAATATTTCGGAAAATCAAGAGAATTTAAACCTCGCAAGATTAGCTGGTCCTGATAGATCCAAATTCCGTAATTTATAGATTGCTGTAAAGTTTCAAAATACTCCAAATTTAAACAGTTTAGTATGTAATCGCAGCTGCTTGAAAAAAAAAAAAAAAATAAAAAAAACAATTCGCCACAACAGCTACTTTTACCTTGGCGAGACGCTCTTGCTCTTCTTGTTGAATCTGCGCTAAACTTTTTACCACTGGCTTTGAGACCGGAGCTGCTTTTTCTGCCCATTTCAGTTGCAGACCTTTCGATATTTCTGCCATTGCTGCATCCTGGGCCACTTCTGCAGTTCTTTGCTGTGCCATTTGTTGTTGCATCAGTTGCTGTACCCTTAATTCTTCCTGTAAACAGCAGAAAGTAAGAAAGGTAGTAAACATACATATTCGCACAAATCGTAATCACTATTTTCCACGAATTATGTGGTAAAGAGTTTTATGCAGAGACATAAAATGAAAAAACTTACAGCCTTCTTTTCTCGTTCAAGCCTTTGTATCTCAGCAAGTGACGCGTGAGAAGATGGAGCTGGAGCGTGAGGAGTCTGAGCCCAAGGAGCCTTGCTGCGCTCTTGCAATTTTCTAAGTGCCTCTGCTTCCCGCCTCCGTTGCTCGGCTCGCTTTGCTTGCTCTTCGGCTTCTGTCTTTCTGCGGGCCTCCTCCTCTTTCCTACAATAATCATAACCACTTAAATTGACTAACTTACGAGTCAATTTCATTCGGGAATTCTGCATAAATTAGAACTTCTAATTAAATCTAGTTCGATTATAAACGGCTATCGTACTTAATTCGTTCTTCTTCTTCACGTTTTTGTTCTTCTTCCAACTTTTTTCTCTTCTCTTTCTCCTTTCTCTGTTTCTCTTCTTGTCTCTTAGCCTCTTCCCTCTTTCTCTTCTCTTCCTCCTGTTTCTTACGGTTATTTTCCTCATCTTGTTTTCTCTTTTCCTCCCGCTTTCTCTCCTCCTCTTTGCGCTTTTTCTCCTCCTTCTTCTTCAGTTCCTCCTCTTGCTTGCGCTTCTCTTCCTCCTTTCGTTTCTTCTCTTCTTCTTTCTTTTTTCTCTCCTCTTCCGTACGCTTTGCCGCCTCTTCAGCCAATCTTGCTTTCTCTGCCTCCTCGTCTTGTTTCCTCTTAGCGCTTTCTTCATCCGCTTGTCTTTTCAATTCTTCCTGTTTCTTGAGTTGCGCTTTCTTTTTCTCCTCTTGTATTTTAAGTTTTTGCTCCTCCTGAAACACGTGATAGTTACACTTAGTGTGACCTCAGTTTGACAGTACATTTCAAAAATGAAAATCGTTATGCAAAACAATAAATTGAAGTCATCTCTGCTAGAGCTTCACTGCAAATCACTAACCAAAGACAACACTTGTCTCATGTACACATTCATAGAGTCTGTGTAAAAACCTACCTACCTAAAAGTTCATATTATTCATTCGGTGCATTGATACAAACGCCAAATCGTCAGCAGTTTAAAGGAAAATAAAAAAAAAAACATGCGCACTTGTGGAGTGATAGTTAACCAGGGAGTTTTTTTGTTACCAATTTTCATTACCTTATGTAGACTTTACTCACTAGTATCTGTTGTTCAGTCTTCATTTCTTTAGTATGTAGATCCCAAAGTGAATTAGGCAATTGGCCAGGGGGCATGGCAGGAATAGGGCCCATCTGAAATTCATTACAGAGATAAAGAAACGTCCATTTCCGCTAACAGCGAAACAATTCGAATTCCACTTAGCAAATTCGCTTGGGCATAACTTGTTCCTCACCTGGGATTGCCAATTCGGATTGCCAAATTGAGGTGGTGCCATTTGCGGTGGGGGGGGATGAGGCCAGACAGACTCGATTTGTGTGGCTTGTGGGTGTCCATTAACATTGAGCTGTCGCAGCAACGATTTGATGGGATTATCTTCAGGCGTGCTGGCAGGGGTAGGTGTCATGCTGGGCTGCTGAATGCCGTGTAAATTTTGTATGCCTCTCATTTGTTGCATAAGTTGTTGGACGGTGTCTATCGTTCCGGGATGGGTTGGCGTCGTCGGATGCATAGTTGGCGGGAGGTGATTCTCAGATTGAGTTTTTGCCTGAACATTTGAAATGTGGGCATTGGTGGATTCATCAAGTTTTGTATATTTATAACGCAATTTGGAAAATTAATCGTCATTACCTGTTGCATCTGTGTGAATAATTGCATTATGGGATTTGCTGGTTGGGCAGTGAGCGTAGGTACAAATGGATTAACAGTCATTGGGGATATTTCTGCCATCTCAGGTTGCTGCAGCATGTGTTGGAGTATTAATTGGTTTTGGTCTGCAGGACTCATGGAAGTCCATTGTTCAGACTGTGACAGCTTGTTTATAACTGCTGAGCGCACGTGTCGGAAAAGCAGTTGATTTTGAAGCAAACACATTTGTTGGTACTGATACAGGACCGACGGATCCTCCATTCCAGCTTTCGGAAGGGCACCAGGAATTGCGACGGGTACTGGAATTGCGACTGGTTCCGTTACCTACGTGAAATTCGACGTAAATTGTATTGGCCAAAGTGCAACATCGCTCGCTATTAATTGTTAATACTGTCGCTATCACGTGTCATGTATGAGAGCAAAAATTTTTAAAGCCAGTTCTAAATACCTTTAAAGGAGGTACGGGTGGACCAGGTATGAATGGTATTCTGCCCCACATTTTGATGAGATCACCGAGCATGGAATACCTTTCGTCGCAGGCTCTTCTTACAAGTAGATTAACGTTAAAGTATCCAGCTTTTAACCATTCCGACATTTCGCTAGCCAAAAATGGTCCCTGAACTTCACCTTGAGGGTCTCGGTAGAACCATTTCTCTTGAGTGGCCGACGCGATACTGGGAACTGGGTTGTTCGCCGAAGGTGGAATATTGGATCGTTGATCTTTGTGGGTTTCTTCATCAGCCATTAGTTTAGCCACTAACGCGTCTGCCTCTTCCTTCATCCTATCTAAATCGTCCTCAGACTTTTGTCTAACATTAGTGACAGATATCATTCCTAAAGTACTTTTACTCTTTTTTAAACCGGAATGTAAGACTGGCTTGTCATTGTTACCCACAACAGATGATTCGTTTATCGTATTGTCCGTTCTGGCCTCTTTGGCCAGTGGTGTATCCCCAGGAGTTTTGTTAGAGTTTCGTGTATTTTGCATAACTGGATTCTTGTCCGAAACTTTGTCTAAATTGGTGGCACTTTGAACTTTTCTTGGTAACGAGTTAACCACAGGCGATGAACCTTTCAACGGAGTATTACTTTGAGTAGGCAGTGGTTTTGAGGGTGATACGCTACGTTTATCCTGCACCTCAGGACTCTCTTTGTCCTCAAAAGTTTGAAGGGATTTTGGTCGCTCTCTAATCCCAGTACTACTGGCAGTTATGTTAGCACGACGATTGGAAGTTTGGGGAGTTTGTCCGTGGTTAATAGGCAAGGGTTTTGAGGATGGTTTAGAATTGCTTAAATTATTTCCTTCTGACATGTGACGGATCCTCGATTCTCGATTACCCCCAGCGCTAATTATTCCGTCTTCGTCGTCGTCCGAATACATCCCTCCGTGAAATGCTCCCGACGCGTCGAAGCTTCCGCCGCTCTCGCTAGGATTCTCCGTTGCCCTGCAAGAGTAAGACCTTCATCATTTCTAAATGAGGCTGCATTAGGACCGATTTATTAAGGGCAAATTGCTATCACAAAGCTTTCGTAATTTTACTCTTCGATGAGATTTACTGTACGATATGAAAAACCTTCAAGTACAATGTACATTATAATTGCACATTTCAAATAACAGTCATTTCATTTAATGATCCGAAGACAAACGTTGACATTTTGCGCCAGACCCAAGCAAACCATGCAAATTGTGAATTATTTTTATATCGTATTCAATTTATAACAACACTGCCAAGTTCCATAATCTCAGACAGAATGAATCGCTCTCGTTTACTTTTGTAGTCATAACACTCAAGGCACTGAGTTTGCAGAATTGCAAACCGGTAACCGAATGTTAAGTTTTGGCTAAGTAGTCATCACAGATAGGAGCTTTTTTTGCAAATTACTTGGCTGGTCTCGTACAGAAACAAAGAAACAAGTCGCCGAATAATTTTGAATATCTTGATAATTACCACTCAGGTAGGTTGTCATGGTTGTCGTGATGGTTAGGTTCCCAAGTCCGAAGAGTTCGAGTCGGTGGATGATGAGATAATTCGTGAGAGGACCTGTGGCTAGCCCTGTGCTCCCAACGTGTACCACTTCTCACCTCTTCTCCCTCCACGCCATCAGGTCGTTCCAATCGATCGCCCCTCTCCGAGCCACCACCATCACGCCAACTGCTTCTAACTGAAATTGTAATTAAATGATTTATTTTTATCTACTTTGTTTACATGATCACAAGTCGACCTGTAAACCAGAATTGTTGGACTCTGTGCTAATCCTTTTCTAAGATCCTCCGGAACATTTTAAAGGAAAGCGTTACTCTTAGGAGTATTGGAAGCATTATTTATTGATCAAATTTTGTAATGCGATGCTGTACCAAAGAGCAGGATTTCCTTCCCAATACAGTATTCTGGTCTGTCAAGTGCTATGATTTGATCGATACTTACAGACACAGAACTCTCAGCTGGTTCTTAAAAACAAAAAGTAACGCTAAAATGTGGTGTTTGAATAGAGAGTATTAAGACAGTTGAAATCTATATTTTTGTTTTTTATTCACACACTAAATACTAATTTCCCAATGGCAGTGTAATTAGTAACAGTATAAAATTTTAAAACGATAAGTACGGTTTTCAATATAAGCGACAAAAAAAAGTAAAGTTTTTTTGTTCTTGGAAGTAAAAAACAGTAAAATATAATTATCGGTAAATAAGTGAGTAAAACTGAGAAAGTGTGAGTCTTGGCGGTCGAAAGCCTAGTATGATCTATGTTACTTTTTGTGTTGCAATTAGGTTCAAAGGTGTCAATATAACACAGTTCCGTAGAGATTATCATCGAAAAACTGATAACGAAATTAGATAAGACATGAATACTGTTATCGCGTGTTATTAAATATGTTGAAAATAATTAGATAACTCCAGATGTACACAATTTTGTTCAAGCGCAAGTAAATACAAAAACGTTAATCAATTTGAAGAATATTTTGAACTGCAGAAATCTATTTGAATGCACAAGATATCTACTGACCCCATTTTTCACCACGATTACTAGAAGCCACTCTCCATCCATCGTCGTCTTCGCCAGCACGCTGGCGTCGCCAGTTCCCTTCCACGAATGACCCGCCGCCTCCACCTCGTCCTAATTCTTTTCTGGGACTAGTAGAACCATTCCAATCTCCAGGTTCAGGTCCGCCATTTCTCTCTGACCAACCTCGTTCACTCTGTGATCTGTCGAATGGTCTAGTTCTCCCCTGAGAATTGAAATCAACGGTGCCATGAAACTGCTTCGAAGCTTAGAAGGTTGCAAACACTTGATATTAAATTCTCTTATCAAAATCATTGGCATTTGTTCACAGCTACCGAATTGTCACACACCTTCATTTATTCTGTTAAGAATAAAACTGAGATCTACCGGAAAAGGTTGTGGCTCAATTCTCGGTCCATCGCCTGGCTCGTCAAAGATGGCTCCTCGGGAGTAATGAGTCGGATAAATGCCACCTCTCCCACCTCTGCCTCGTCCTCCACGATCAACGCTGCTCCCTCTCCCTCTGCCCACATTGTTTGTTAAACCACTATTCCAGGAGCGCTGAAATGACGGATACAGTCTATCAAAGCATTCCAACACTATTTTGGTAATCGGGTAAAGAATGTGAGAATAACGAAAGGGTTTACTTTCGGTATTGGTTTTGTTAGCTGCATGATAGTCTACCGGAGTTGAGTAGAATGTACGCAATATTTTTTTTTTTTTTTTTTGAGAAAGCGATTAATAATATACTTTTGTTTTGTTCCTATGTTTTTCAAACTCTTTAATCCAAAAACATGATCCAGTAGCGACAAGGGGCCGAGTAAGACTGAGTAGGATTTTGTTGCAATGAAGTATTTAAATAGAATAGTCTCAAAAAGTCGATTTGAATATTTTTTCCTAGAGCTCTGTATGTTGCAGAAGTTTCTAATAATACTGAGTCTTCGATATAGACATGTGAACTCTTTAACGGTAGCAGTCAGCGGTTCACTATCACATTATCACTGATTTTATGTAATAAACTTACAAACGCTTCGTTGCTACAGAATAAAAATTGATCAACTTCGGCTACGGACATATCGATTACCGCAATAGAGATGAATCTTTTTCACGACAAGGGAAGGCCAAGCAATTGAAGTGCAGAGGCTTATACAAGCCAGGAAGTTTGGCGCAAGGGCTCCAGAGAGTGGCTGTATATTTTTAGAACACGACCAAGAATGACACAGTTCCCAATATAAGATACGACACTAATACAAGACGATACAAAAATATATGTATGTGCACATATTGAATCGCATTCTATCTCTACTTACATTTTAGTCAAATATCGATCTATTCGAAATAAAAATATTCTTACATCTTCCAAGCCATGTAGCAGTATCCATAAAATCGTAATTTCAATTTTATCCAACCTACATTTTGTTTGCTCAAATACAAATACCGTGATTCAAAGTTCAAGGTCATATCGAGTTTGAAAATATTTAGCATCGTATATATATGCAAATGGAATGTTAAATATTACGTCACACATCATTATATGCATTAGAAGAATTCTTTTTGCCAAAGTCAATCTCATTGAACATTACATTTCTTACCATTTATCGCCATGTATCATTGTTGTTATTTTTTTTTTTTTTGAACAAGTCATTCGGATGTTTTCTGTAAATGATTTTATCAAATTTTCCACAAGCGCAGCAATATTTCATAGTATATGATGTGTGTGTGTGTGTGTGTGTGTGTGTGTGTGTGTGTGTGTGTGTGTGTGTGTGTGTGTGCATGGGTGTATATATATTCAGTAGATATATTGACTTTTTGCATTGCAGAAACATGTTGATAAATATGGAAAATGTGCGCATATATATGTATATACATTTTCCATAATTATCACCATTTTTCTATAATGAAAAAAGTTAATAGATCTACTTTTATTTGTTATAATGAATCCAGGTTTTACTTTGAATGAAACATAAGTTAAAGTTACACAAAGATTCTACTATTTACCCGTAAAGTTTAGTTGCTTACTTGTAAAATTTTTTCTAAAGTTATAACCATCAGACCGATTCAAGTTGTACTTGTACATTCCAAAAGACACAACACAACGAAGATAGATTTTCAAAAATGATAGCAAAGCAAATATTCCTAGTAAGCATATTGCAATGAGATGCATTGGCATGGTGTGTAACCTTAGTGTTTACTTTTTTTTCATTTCTGATTCTCAATTTCGAGAAGAGATTCTAACAGGAAACGAGTCATTGGGACAGAAAAGATGAGCAGGAAATAAGTTAGGTATATGTGCGGAACGGGCAGAAATTATCAAAAATCTGATGATAGTAATAACAACCACATTTACCGCTTCTTCTTCTGTCATTGGTGTGAGTGCCAGCGGTTGTTGAGCTTGTATAATGTAGAGGGCAGGAAAAGAAGCGAGTGGTTCGGGTGCTTTATAATTCCGGTCAAACAGAGCTAACATCTCTTCTCGACCGTATCTATGCTCAGCTAGCTGGTAACGAGGGGTGGTCAGGATACTAGGTCCTCCCCCTCCTCCGCTGGTATTGCAACCGTCTCCTGACAAGTTGCGCAACCTGTACAATGGCAAAGTTTTGTCAGAGAGATGTGAGGAAAGGAAAAAACAGGGAAACAGAAAATAGCTTACCATGCAGCATTGATAACTTATGCGCTACATTTATTATAAAATTGTGCCAGATTCAATTCTTTCTTCCTCTTTTAATCCTTTAGCTACTTTATTTATTATTTTTCAGATTCAGTTGTTCGTAATGATGCGACTAAAATATTAAAGAAAAAAAGAAACTCGTTTTGTTACGCAAATGACAGATTATACTTTTTGAGTTGATCGTGTTGTCTTTCATGATACACAAAAATATTGATTGTAAATATTTAAAAATTTCAGAGTATCTTACGAATTTTTTATGCTTTATTAGTTTTTAGTGGAAGTGGGTTTTAAAGTACTTTTCAGGTCTCTAACTGACTTTGCATAGTAAAAATGTCAAGTGTGAAATGCACTATCTTTTCATGATGAGTAAATACCTTTACTTTCGACTTTTCAATAATGACAAAGTATAGTGTTATCTAAAAATCATCATATAAATGAAAGCAAATGTCAGACAATGGTGAAAGAAAGATTCATTTATAGTTATAAAACCATCGCTGCAAAATGAAATTTTTCACTTAGATTTATCAAATACCAATCACAAGATTACCAAAATTTTCAAATGCCAAAGAATCTGTTTGCAGGATTTATTTCTTAAAATTGTATAAATGATAGTATCTCAAAATTTTAATGAAAATTTAGATTCTGAATGATAAAATCTGCTGCCAAATCATAACGTCAGTGAAATTTTTTTAGGGAATAACTTACCACTCTGGACCAAATCTCATTGATTCCGTCATCTCGCAAAGTTAGCTGAAAAATTCGATAAAGTAGCATGAATACATGTATTTGTTTGGCACAAACGGTCAGCAAAGAAAAAATACAATAGTAAATAATAAATAACAGTCTTTATCCGGATTGTAAAAATATAATATTTAACTGTTACTTCACGTTTTGAGAATTTTTATTCAATTTCTGTTTTACTTACACCTTGGACATTCGATAACGCGGTTAAAGCTCGAGTAATTCGCGTATTGGGATGATTTCGCGTTTGAAAGGATTGATGAATTAGAACACGAAACAGATGATTTAGAATATACCTAGAATATACAATAGATGCAACAGACTGGAGAACGTAGAGGAGCCGAAATTAGCGTCACGAAAGTGTCGAGCAGCGGAAAATGAAACTGCGATATCGTTGCGCGGAAAGGAACGAATACCAGAATTGAAAGACGCGAGAACAGAAATATTCTTCCCGTTTATTTACGACATATTTTTTGACGGAGCAGAATCTACGTAGGTATGTATGCATGTAGTATCCCACAGCAGCCAAGGTGGCAATATTAACCAAACTTTTTTCGATTGTAGAAATCACGATATGCCACCGGATCATCATATTCTTTGATAAAAGTTTGTCACCAATGCTTTTGTTGCAATATTTCACTGCCAGTAGCGTCTAGTTTGCTATATAAATTATTGAAATACCTTATTGGGGTTCGGAATTATTGGGCGAATGAAACAACACACCAATATGGCCGATGGGTTTTTTGAGATAGAACGCTGAACGCATGCGTAGTGTTTTTTGTCACGTGATCAGAGATTTAAAGCCAAACCCAAATCCCCGTACAAGGCGCCACTTGTACGAAAGTGGAAGACCTCGGAAGATCTTTTGCTTCCTGCTTTTAAAAAGTACCTTTTATTTGCCTAAACGAAAGTTTTGAAGAAAAAACTGCAGATTGGCTGACCTTTGAATACCGAGTCGTTATCGAGTTCTTCAACTCTTTTGTTTTCGAAATGTGGCAAGTAAAATGAACCCAGACATAGGAACTCATTTCAACCCAACTCCGGTTTGTGTATCAATTTTTTTTTGACAGATTATATCATCAATTTTAATCCTTCCACTTACTTATGTCCTAATGTACGTTACAACTGTGACGAAAATATCAGTCTGATATATTACTTTCCAACACAGACATTCATCTCAACCGACCAAGTTATTTTACCGTTCCGCCTCTTTGACTTAACCGACTCCTGATTAAAGCCATATATGGTTAAAGCTGGCTGTAAAAATTAGGAAAAATTTAAGAAAGTTTCAACTGATACTGACAGATTTACGGAATATGTTTTGAAATCGAAAACAGCTATTATTTTCATCGTATCGATTTGTAGTACTATAAATCTGAATGGTAATTAATTTCTCTTTGCAATTGTGTCTAAAGGGTAAGAAAGAGACTCTTATATTTTAAGACAGTTTATTCAAAGGGATTTTAAGTCGTTACAAAGAATAGTAACAACAAAACGTTCTTCTTTCCAGATCTGTGCAACCGGCTATTTAAGAGTGAATCATTTGAGCTTAAGCAAACTGCATGAAAGAATTTTTTTAGAAATCCACACCTTTGAGAAGTCATTCAGATACAGTGTAGAATTAAGTTTCTCTCTGATAAAGGGACTCATTATTATAAATCAGACAAAGTAGTGCGGCTTCTTGACCACTATGCCATATTCAGCAACAGCTGGTGTCAGGTCTTCCATTGTTAACGTGTAGCGGCGATCTTTTCCTTTCGTCTTAGTATTTTGATTTGCTCCTCTCGTCTTACAGTGCTGTAACGCATCGTTAGCTATTTCAGAGATGAACTTTTGAGCCGCTAAGGAAACTAACCTGACACTAAAACAAAGAGAATAGAATTGTTCCATGAGCAATTACAAACCAATAAATAATAAAATATCTAACGAATAATTCTCGTTTTACTCTTACATTCTTGGATCAGTCGTGTTGAAACCAGCTGTATGGAGATAGTGAGCGCTGATCGCATCTGGAACCTGAAATAAACTGCTCGTTTTACAAAGATATAACTTCTTCCAATATCATACAGCGACTTACGTACAGTCGGAGTATAATCTTCAAGTTGCAGTAGAAAATCGGATAAAGGTTGCCCAGCTGATCGAGGTTCTTCGTTAGTTCCCGAATATATCGGAGGTGTGTCTCGTCCGTAACCTTCTGCCATTTCCGTAATTCAGATTTCGTTAAATCTGAGCCGCTGCAATTTCTCTAGTAACGAACGATGTTTCGATTTCTCGTAAAAACGGTTACAAGTTGTGGCTTTAGTAGCATGAAATTATTTCTAGAGGGTAAGATTATCGTGGATAGATGAAAAAGGTTAATTTAGATGTAAATAAATATTGCGATCCCTCTCTCTTGCAGTACAATAAGCAGAGAGAAACCTTCGAAAACTCCAGACGCTCCAGACTAACGACAAAATCACTAAATTGGCGACACTGGTGTCGCTCGTGGGTAGTGAGTGAAGTTGGCGGCGGATCAACGCATCTCGAATCTCTGGAAGCACTTCTGCACTTAGCACTTTAACAGACGACCTTGACATTACCGATCGGGGGAATGAAGACGTTACCGATGACTCAAGCACAAAATAATTACTTATCCGTAGTAAATATATGAAAATAAGAGTTGTTCGACGAATCCTTAGATAAGATTTGTCACATCTTAGTTGGAATCAGTGGTTGGAAGCCCCCGACATTTTATGAAATACGCGAGTGCGTTCAGTACAGATATTTTCATTTGAGGTTAAGATTTTCAGCACATGCGGTAAAAATCAGTCGCTGAGAACTTGCGGCCGGAAATTGTTTTTTTTTTCACATGTTAATTTTGCGTATTTATCGCGCCACTTTTGCTTTTAATTATTTCGTGAACAATAATCACAATAGTTATTATCACTCTATATGATCTTTTCTATTTTTATATTCCGCTGAACGCATGAAACGTGTTCACGCCGCGATGGAGCTAGAAAATTATAGTAACATTCCATCGTCCAAAGGTATGCAAATATTTACATGACATCAATTCCATCAGTAATATATAATATAAAAATATGTTTTTTCAAGTCATGGGAATCATATTTTCTATAGCTGCGTCATTCTTTACTGTGCAGTTCGTCTTGTGGAACGAAATGTTACGCCTCAAGGAGTTACATTGGTTAATCCATCGGCTATTGCAAAAAAAGCACCGAATGATTTAGTGATGCTCGCTCTGGAGATACAAAAGGTAATTTAATCTATGCGTGTCATATCATCATAATTTGTTGTTGAATCATTTTGCAAAGCAAAATATGTCCAGCATTACAATAGTGAATATTTACTACATTTCACATCGATGTTAAAGATACATTATTCAAAAAAAGGCGCTAATTAGAATACGATCAAGATTCTGTGTAATAATTTATGTACGTCATTAACAGGCGGACAATTTTGTCAAGGCTAACGCCTGCAACAAGTTACAAATAATCGCTGAGCAAATGAAGTTTCTTCAAAAGCAAGCCGAGAATGTTTTATTGGAGGCGAAACAGCATACGTACTTGCATCACGCAGCTTGTAATTTTCGAAAGCAACCAGGACACATTTACCACGTTTATATGAGAGAATCTGAACAGACATATTTCTCTATGCTAAGTCCAGAGGTAGGACAAACTTCCTCACTTCAAAGATTGATGGCATTTCTATAAGAACTGTGATTCTATTAATCGTTTGTATTTCATTTAATTTGGTAGTCTAAATTAAACTAATTTTTTTTCCCAGGAATGGGGTGGAGACGGTCCGCCACATTCCTACAAAGGATCTTACAGATTGGAGCATGATCAGTCATGGACACCGGTTTCAAAGATGAAAAGCAAGGATGACGAGCTGCACATGATTCATAAAATTTTAGATGCAAATCAGGCCTTTTCAATAACTGATGATCCTAACAGAATGAACATAGATAATTGATTTTGGAGAAACGTACTCGTTTAGCATAACTAGCCTCATGTAAAGATTATCGAAGGTAATCTTTTTTTCCTGATACTTTACCAGAAAAAAATGTTAGTCTCGGAGTTCGTCTTTGAGAATATTCTAGTACTTGGAACAAGCACCGACCTCTGCTTGACTTCTTAATCAGCTATTACAATTACCAATGAAATGTGACGGTAAAATATTAATTTGTCTATAAATATATGATGCACTCACCGCCAATGTGGCATCAATGCAGCATCGATTGATGTTTTAACAATTATGTATTTTCATTTCAAGAAACAGTCGTTTTTGTATAGTAACAAGTGTTCCTTTCATAACATTCTGCCTGGTGGCAGTCTAACAATGTATGCGTTATAACTTGCTCTAAAGAACTATTTATAGAATTTACACACCAATGTCCTGCAATGTGAACTGAAGTTTGTGTTCGATAATCGCGTGCGTCGTTGATCAACTATACAGCACTGCAATTGTCACACATTGGTGTGAATTTAAAGCTAACAGTTTCTAAAAATATTTTCCTATTCATTTACTCGGGAACAAGTGATGACTATGTAAAATATGCATAAAAATTTGATGAAAGATCAATTCATTCATGGAAGTACAATTTATATTATTTCATCGCCTCATATGCCAGTGAACAAAGTTAGTTGTCTCTAGCGAAGTTAGAAAAAATTAATCTTCCACGCTTGTAAACGTCAAATATAAGATTAGATCTTCGAATTGAATAAAGGAACGTTGAATTATAATACAAGGCGTTACTAATGAATCGTTACTAAATATTCAATGACGCTACTCTGTTTCTCGCAAATTGAACTGTCAGTATCAACAAAATGTCAAGAAACTAACGTGCATTACCACCCAGCTTTACAGTCACTTTTTTTGACTCTGTGTTGGAGTCTTTTGCGTCATGTGGTGTTCACTCTGTGCGCTGTAGAAAAAAAATTTGTTATTTTTTTCAGTGACAATAGTTGTCTACGTAGGACAAAGAAGAGAAAATACTTTCATGTTAACATAACTTATTTTAACTCACATTGTTTGGGTATTCTGAGAGGCTCAGCATCTTTTATAATACACTCATGTGTTTGAGCGTGGAATAAGTATTGCAACAAGAGCTGTTTGTCCTCTCCAACACAAGGATCGTAGAATCCTGGTAGCTGACTCTGTAGCAGTGACATTTTTTGTTAACACGATTATGGGCCTTGTATTTCAATTTCAGGCTTAATTATCGTCATAGTTTGTTCTTTTCTTATCGAAGTTTGTCAGGCAAACGAGAGTAAACCGAAATGTTACCTTGGACGCGTTGTGTAGTACAAGTTTAGAGTCTTTGACTAAACATTGAAGAGGAATAGTAACATCTATGACTTCGTCTCTGGGCCCATTGTCGTCATCCCTTGGAGCGCGTTCTTGTGGGTAGACAAATCTTCCGTAAAGTGCTTTAGTAATGACAAGCCCCCGTTTGGCTTCCTCCTCTGATCTAATTCTGCTAAAAGTTGCCTTCATGAGATCTATAGCTGATTTGGCTTCGCGTTGCTTTTCGAGCATCCTAGTCTTGTTCAATTCCTTCTGCTTCTCTTTGTCTCGTTCTTTTTGCTCTCGGACAACAGGATCTATAATTAGCTTTTTAATCACAGTCCAAGTTATCAACGGGACGACAGTTGCGTAAAAAACTGGAGCAGGTACAACTTCCTCGCACAAATGTATGGGAAATGAATATGTTTGTGACGCTCGACTCAGCTTTATTTTCAATATCACTCCAGTAGGTACGCCAACTGAGACAGAGGCTGACAGAGAGCTGTGCTGGGACACTTTTTTTTCAGCACCGTACTCGAGAAAAGCCCCAAAGGTACCAGCTCTGTAAAATTATCAATTTTGTATGGATCAGTTCATTGCATCATTGGACATTATCAAAAAAAGTATAACATGTAATGAATGTAGCGTATGAATGAACAATAGGAATGGACATTTACTTAACACATCCACGTAGTTTCAGCTGTCTTTCTTCCATTTTATAAGTATAACTGAGACTGATGTAAGAGTGAACCATCCCAAACTGCATTGTAAATGATGTATGAGACATAGACGTGTCTCTCACAATCATTGTGCTCATCGCGCTTTGTATTCCAGCTCTGTACGTGAGATATCCAACGGCATGCTTATCCAATTGCATTGCTAAGGCTGTGAGTAAACAACAATTCTCATACAATAAACCCTCATTCCTACGCGGAATTATCGAAAATAACACGGGTGAAATAACTGGGGTATCGCTAGTTGATCGACTCACTTCCTACAAGACCGGGCCTTATCCCATGAGCCGTGAACTGGAGAATAGTGGCGCCATTGCAGAACAGCCTTTTTGTTAACGTTCTGAACCCCTTGAGAGATAACATCGGCCCATTACCCGCACCAACATCCAACTCAAGCCAACCCTTTGATGATATTAATCGTCTTGCCGAAACATTCACAGACCCTGTTCCTGTCCCATTCTGTGTACCCAGCTGGCCCGACATAGTCACCGTATCTCTAAGGGTGAGAGGAGCCTCGATAGACTGGCTGAACGACATCCCACTGACCTCGATTGTTGGAAATATTCGGTCACTGCTGTTGAAAATGGAAGGATGTTAAGTGAAATGAATGATAATTAATAAGTAATGTGAATATGTTCAAGTAAGTACAAACATGTCGTCGTATTCGTCGTCATATCTGTTAAATATATCCGTAGCATTGATGTTGACTGTGACATTTCCTTTTGGGTTTGTCCGTTGTTGAAGCCTCCTTTCCTCCCTTTCTCGCGCCAAACGTTCATACTCTTCTCTTATTTCTTGGGGCGTTTTAGCTCTTTGGACTATTTCCCAACCTTCAGTTTCCAGACCACGCGTACCAAGGGAATCGTAAATTGCTCTTTGATGCGCATCGCTGAGCACTATTTTAAAAATGTAGAATGTTTTTTAATATCAATTTTATTTTAACTATACATCACCGGAATTTTATCCACTGCTTCTCTTTAAATTGTTTGTAATTTAAGAATATCATAATATTCAGCACTGACCTTCGTACGCTTTTTTCGTACGAGTAAAGAGAGTTTCGGCTTCTCTTTTCAGGACTGGATCGACGTGCTTGTCGGGATGATAAAGTCTGCTTTGTCTGCGATACGCATTATTGATTTCCTCGGCAGTTGCCTGAGAACATGACATATTAAATCCGAGAAAATTAAACAAGGCATTCCTTTTTTACGATCAATGAAAATCATGTCTCAAGATCTGGTCATCAACGAAATAAAATTTGAGTGGTTATTCTTGTTATATACTAAATTCTGTAAAATGAATGCAAACTTTATCCCATACAGAAAATCTCAAGCGTTGAAACATTGCATTTTAAATATTCTTATGGCTTTTTCTTGCAGGTGCTTGGAATGCCTGAGTTGTTTTCGTGAATAAACGGTCAAACGTTTAAAATTTCAAAAAAAAATTCCTAATTGTATATTAGCACCAAAAGATATCGGGACTGCTTTAATTTCAATTCGGAATTTAAATTCCAGTGAAAATATGTAAAACTACCCGGGTTGATGCAATAAATCTGAAAATCACGTGGGGGTTTGAGCAGAGATTGATTCGCCTCCAGCGAGGACTTGGGAGACGTAAAATGATCAATTCTTACATTTCTTGGTACGTTCAGAAAAGTGTAAAAATCTTCTTCGATCACATTATCTTGATCGCCGTCGTCATCCATTTTGAACTTTTCAAAATTACAATTAGCCCAAGTATTTCTTACGGCACTAGAAGTATTATCTATCTCCAAGTCTTCTGCTGAGTATCGTAGGTTACGAAATCGGAAATATTCGGAGACCGGGCCTGCCGGGTATACCGAGTTTCACAATTCCTGCACAGGTGGCGCTACTGAATAACTGCAATGCCGACAAAGTAGACGCTTACAGATTCCTGAAACCATTCTTGAATAAATGCATCTGATTAACAACGATTCACAAAATTTTACACAGCATGGCCATTTTCGATTATTCGGAAATCTTGCAGCGAAAGCTACTGTGGTCAGTAACTGACGAACGGTATTCATTCAGTAACTATAGTCCCACAGAGTCGGAAGACTCTCTTGAGAGAGGGGAGCCGGTTAGAATGCACTCTGGAGTACCGGCATGATCGACAGTGATGATTTTTCCTTTACCAACTGACCCGCGCAGAAATCACAGAGGACGTTACGCTACTAAACAATCTTGGCTAACATCTTCATTTATAATCCAAATCTTGGAAATTAAGAAAGTTAGTTTCTCGTTTAGCTCATTTTGCCGCTAAATTCACGATGTTTTAAAAAAATTGCAATGGCGGTACTCGAAATCTATTGTTTATTATATTGGAATCAATATCTACAAAGATGCTCCTTACAAAGTGTATTCGATAAGTATTTTTAGACGTCACTGAGATTTTTTGTTTGCCGGACTCTCCATGTCAGAGACGACTCTAGGTATAATATTTATTTTAGAAACTGACCTCTATTATATCCTGCAAAAATAAGACAAGAAAGAAAACTTTTCCACTCAAAAGCTGGGAACAAAGTTCAGCTCGAGAGTAAAAAGTAAGCGTGTGATCAGACATCGCGAACGCGGCAAAAAGTTGTTTTGATTTAAAAATGTGATAGTCCTGCTGCTCTCGTTACGTTTCCGAGTCCTGAGTTCTCCCTTTATCCTCCTTCTCTATGTATATTTTCTCTCACGCCATCTTCATCCTCTTCTTTGTTCTTTGCCCTACGTAATTTTTTTTTATCGCTATTTTATGGTTCTTTGTTTGTTCCCATAGTACTTATATTAGGCGCGATTATACCAGAGGATTATAAATTCGCTGCAGCAAAAGGGTTTACACGCAGGTCTTTCCAAATTGTACAGCCATCGAACCGTCACATGATTTCGGAAAACATTCTACTATCTACTGAAATGTGAAATATTTTATAGAAGTCTTCGTACGGTTGAACGCTGTGAACCATGACAAACTACCACAATATTTCAAGTCAGTGTTCCCTAGTCCAGGGTATAATTTTTTAACTCTTACAGCGTTTTTTATATAATGCATTATAACGTACGCGGATTATACATTATATTTTTCTTGTACAACATACGCGTTTTATACTCTTCTTAATCCCGTCTCCGTTAGACTCCCGAGTCGGAACATGCCGCAGTTAAAACCGAAAACTTAATACGGCACGACCGCCTTAGCTAAAAACGCTCGTAAATTAAGGCGCCGCTGTTTAGGTCGCCACGTTTATGAAACCCACACCCACATCGAGCATTCGAGCAGCTAACAATGCTCTTGCTCTTGGTTCTCCTCGAATGACCGACCATCGAACGATATTGCCTTACACGCCGACTTTCAAACCCATGCGGTAGCTCTTGGTCTTGGATTTACAAAAAAGTGTATCCCATAGGGTATCAAATCCATTACACCAGAAGACGAACAATTTAAACATGAAATTTCGAAAGGAATTAGTATCACGCGGTTTCGTTGACCTTTTAACCGGTAACCAAGAATTATAATTTAATGATTTCATTCCAATCAATATACCGGCGTAAGCGTGGAAATAATGCGCGTAAAACTGTGAGTCGAAACAAAATCAAGCAAGCATTTAAAAAAATTGCGGAAGGATGGATGGAACAAAGCGTACGGGTCAAAATATATTTGTACACGTACGCTAAATGATTTATCAAGTTGGGATACATATAGTATGTTATGAAACTTGCGGTTGTCTGTTTGAACTACATGCCAAGCTAATGCATTGCAATAATAACACTTTAGGGCAGTTTTTAAACAGCGTATTAAACACTGGCGAATTTTTTGTCAGCGTTTATTTATCGTGTTCCGTTTCATGCTTATTATAGGTTAGTGGTATAAGTGGTTCAGTCTGGAGGAATAAATAACGCTGGGAAATGTAATTTTTCTGAATAACATGAGTGAGAAGGTGTGAAAGGCCGATCAAATCCATCAATCTCGCAAAATTCACCGTAAAACAATCAAGTAAAAGGTAGCGTGGATCACTTGCTGAATTCTTTTCAATTCCGTATTACACGCTATAATAAAAAATGAAAATAATGATCTCAGGAAAAGGGTTGCAGAACGGATAAGAAATGGGCAAGAAAGATGAGAGGTTCGGATTGAAGCTGCCGTATGGGTAAAACACAATGGCTTGGTGCGTGCATGAACCGAGAGTGCAGAAGCGTATAAACAATAAAGTTAAATATAAGGTGGAGAGAAACAATCGAACAATCGAGTGGCCATGTTGGAAAACACGCTCATTGTGCGAGACTAACAATGCCCCTCGTTCTTGCCAACATTGCCGAGGGTAACTGCAGCTTTTTTGTCAACAATCTGCGAGCTCTCAAGTTATCCGACCGTGTTGAAAAATATCCGGCTTGGCCGCTGACTTGCTGCCTATCGCCATATTCTACCACTGCGCATAATATTTACGTATCAAATGACGAATCGAAATTTCCCTACTACATGTACGTTGGGGTGTCCTTACTTAGGGTGTTGATGATTTTTTTTCAGACCACCCCCCAAATCAACTATAAGTAGATTGAAAAACCATTTTCCTAATTCTTTCAGATTTTTATATCAATTCTAACCCGTGCCTGTAAATGGAGGGATATCGCCATTTAAAATACACCTGTTTCAGATACATTCTCAGCATGTAATTTATCGTAAGAGTGACGATGTTCGAATCAATCTGTAATTGCGAAGATTTAGTGAGTATTAGTGCTACTATCTGAGAAAAAATTCACATCATCGTACCAACCAATCTCGACGAATTGCACACCCTAGAAGTTTGACTTTTTCTTTTTATTTATAAAAAATACAATTTTCTATATTACCTGGTACGATGATGTGAATTTTTTCTCAGATAGTAGCACTAATGCTCATTAGAACCTCACATTCATGGATTTTTTCTAACATTATTACTCTTACAGTAAAATATATACTAAGAACGTGTCCGAAACACGTGTATTTTAAATTTCGGAAATCCTTCCTCTTACAGGCACGGGTTACAGTTGATATAAAAATCTGAAAAAAATTGTGAATTGTTTTTGAATTATTTATAATTGATTTGGTGTGGTGATCCGGAATAAATTCGTCAACATTTTAAATGAGGACCACCCTAATGTACGTATATACATGTATATGCCAATTACGTTTACTATAAACTATAAATGACAAATTATGTTGTATCAAAAAATCGTAGTCATACGATAGTTATTTGATGCCCCCCTCAAATGAGATTAGAGATTCATCATCTGAAGGTTGGTAACTAATTTGTACTGTACATAAAAAAAAAATTTCAAATAGTTCCGCATACATTTAGAGAAAATAAAATAGAAAGTCTTCGAAAAACTACCACCATAGTCGAACGGAATAGTTTCGTTCTATTAAGCGGACGAAAGTAGGACGATCTGCGAATATCTAAGTTTGGAATTCGAAATGTTGAAAAGTACAACTTTTCGTAAACTTCAGGTATTCTCATAAAGGAGTATCAATTTTCACGTATAATTTCGACGATCGACAATTTTAGTATTCAATTTAGATCGGTAAGATTACGAACATGTACGAGAAAGTCCGAAATATTATTTTTGAACCACCGCTAGATGTCGCATCTTTCTTACAAGGAAAAGTTATTGCAGACAATTTAACTTCCTGGCAAAACTCGGTTCCGTGTCCGGAGAATAATCTTCTCATTTGCCGATCGTGAGAACCTATGATCTAAACGGATTTGGGGAATCTGACATTTACTTGTGAACTCACCTTATCTTAACAGCCGAGCCTTAGGAAAAAACTTACGTTCGCGTTAACAATGTTCATGTTACCAACTGTACCAGGAACCCTGGTGAAAGTACTTCCGTGAAGTTTAAACAAGCCTTTGCAAAAGTTGGGAAAAAATTTCTCCAAAATCATTCAAGGTTATTTCAAATAAATCTGCAATATATTTCAGTTATGCCAGGGTTGAGAATCCATGAGAGTTTACTACAATGACGTACGTTGTCAGGAGGAATCTGACTCTAGTAGGTATAGTAAACACGGTGTGGGATGTCGGTGTCTTATGTCAACCATCTGTAAGTTCGTTTCGTAGTTTGATCGTCCGGCTACTTACAATCCGCGAAACCGAATCAACAACCTCGAGTTCCGCGACAAGGTGCCGGATAACATATTTTGAAAACATTTCCAAGAATATTTGGTATAAGATATCGATTGTACAGGTTCCTTCTCTACCTTCTCTTGACGCTTGCCGATCTGCACTCTTGTTATTTTTATTTTTTTTTACGTCAAGCCTGGAGAGGCAATCAGATCCTCAGCTGATCGTTGTTCTGCAGTCAACATTTTCAACCCTGCGCTGCCAAACCATCGCCTTTCGAACTGACTCACACTCGTCATTATCCTAAAATACGAGTTTAGAAAGTGTATCAATAATCTCGTTATAGGAAACGGTCATTATAAAATATATATTAAATTGTTTGTCGAATAAAAATTTTAGAAAGAGAACAAACGATTGTTTACACGGCTGACGAATGATCAAGTAATCGGATAATTTAGAGGAATTTATAGATCTCGGTGCAGTGATTCGTAATTTTTGGAATCGCAGAGTATTAATGACTTCAGTACTGTCCATTTTTCT